>NW_028274815.1:5716435-6036913 GCF_037043125.1 Eumetopias jubatus
TCAGGGAGCTACTCACTGGGGTCAACGCCTTTAGAATATCCCAGTCTAAGCCCAGCTGCAGGTACAGCTGAAGGGCGATGCTGGGAAGAGCCTCACGGTCTGACCAACTATTGGAAGGAAGACCTCGGTCCCTTGTCTGCTTGGTGAGCAGATGGCAGAGTCGGGGGGCTATCCTGAAGGACTCAAACAATGACCTGGTTTCTAGTCCAGGTTTAGGGAGGGGGCGAACAATCTCCCACCTCTGAAAGAAACCTCAGACCTGCCTGAAGGGCCTGGAACACTCTTCAGCTGAGATCTTGTATCCCACACTCATTTTAGCATATATCTTTGATCATTGTCCAAGAATTATGTGAAAATATACTTGTTAAAAATAGCAATGCCCAAGTATATAGAGGAGTCAGTAAATAACCCCTTCCACATGGCAGTTCTGGTCACTCCCTAAGTAAACCAGGTAATTTGCTGGATGTTTCTACCCTTGTAGACCCCACTACATACATATGTGGGGAGAGAGACAAAGACAGTGACAGAGACAGAGACATGTGTAACCATGGCAAGTTTCTCATTGCTTCCATGACTTAGTTTCCTTACCCAGAGGATTAATAGTAGCACCTTCCTGACACGGCTGTGAGGAGAATTAAATGAGTTAATATTTGTAAAGCCCTTGGACCAGTGTCTGGAAGACAGTAAGGACTGTCTGTACCCGTGGTTAATCAGCAAACACGGACATGGCCGTATACTTTCAATATGCAAAACACCCAGGCTGACGGCTTACAGTTTTTCACTTAATATTATATCTTGGAGGGGCACCTGGGTGGCTCAGTCAGTTAAGCATCTGCCTTCGGCTCGGGTCATGATCCCGGGGTCCTGGGATCGAGCCCCGCATCAGGCTCCCTGCTCAGCGGGGAGTCTGCTTCTCCCTCTCCCTTTGTGCTTTCCCTCTCTCCTTCTCCCTCCCCCAATAAATAAATAAAATCTTCAAAAAAATATTATGTCCTGGAGCCCTTTCTGTGCTAGTACACACAAATATACCATAATTTTATAACAGCCGCATAGTATTGTATGGATGGACTTTAATAATATCCTTCGATGGCCAATTGTGCTGTCTTCAAGGATCAGCGTTTTTGAATTACTGCAATCCATAATGAAAAAAATACATATATTTGCATAAACAAGGAAAAATCTGTAGAATAAAAAGTTTGAATTGTTGAGGGGGTCTGCAGATTTTCAGACTTGAGAGATAATGACAAATGTCCAGGCCGAGGCTGTCCTCATCCAGACCGCGACAGCAGTGCGTGAGGAGACCCATTCCCTCCACAGTAACATGCTGGATCTGGCAAATCAAATCTGCGTGGATGGGCGGTATGGGAGGAGGCCTCAGGCAGAACTCTGTCGCAGACAAGTCAGAGTGCAGGTGCAGCCTTCCGTGCAGCGGGCGGAAGGACCGCCGCCTGACCCCAAGGTTGCCGGGACGCGAAACATGACGTGGCCAAGTCCCAGTAACAACAGCATTGGATACTTCCTAGGAATCAGTTCACTTTGTTTCTCTTCATTCCATTTGAACCTTACTCCCAGCATGTAGTTTTGAGTCTGGTAACCTCCCAGCATGCTGCTAAGATGAATACGCCACACAATTGTATCCAAATGTATGAGCAAAACAACCCTGTCTAATAAAGTTCTCAGAATTAGCATTTCTGTTTTGGAGACTGCCAAACCCAATGATTTTAGTGTTGGCATCTCTATCAGTGATATCTTTTCCTGACAGTAATTAAAATATTGAGCCAATTGCTTCTTGAGGACAGAGAGATAGAATTAGATATAGAAAATAGCATTGACTTCCTTTCCTATGCAAAGCTCTTAGGGTCTGTTATGGACGATTTACTGCAGCGGGCACTTCACTCGTCTGAGTGTGACGGGCGGCTGGGGTGCGTGCGAAGGACCGACCAACTCGGAGCCCTGCATTGCTGGCTCACACCCCCACACTTGCACGGACAAGCTGACCACTGGAACATTCCTTTAATCTCTCCAAGTTGTACTTTCCTCATTTATAAAATAAGGGAAAGAACACACATGTCCAAGTGGAGTTGGGCAGACTGACAAAATAGAAGAAGCAAGCACCTTGCTGAGTCTCAGGATAAACACGGGAGGAGTGTTACCCAGTCTTACACCTTCGTTACAGATGCAGCTCAGGGTCTTGGGTGTTTTGTTCTAGGTCAGGTCACCAATCAATGATGACACAGGGACAAGAACACAGGACATCTAACTTCTGGCGAGGTGCTCCTACCAACGAGCTACATGCACTCAGAAACGCCGTTCTTCAGTGGAAACCCAGCAAGACTGGCAGGCACCTTTCTTGTCTCTGTCGTGAAGCTAGCAGTTTCCAGAATATATCTGCAAACCATTCTTGCAGTTTCAGGACCAAATAATATTTTAGCATAATTATATTCATATAAAAATGTTAATGACTATCATTAAAGCAAACCGATAATCCAAGTTCTAATAATTATATCACAATTAACTAAAAATCCTAATCAAAACCAAATGTGCAGGGGAAGACCTCCATCAGGTGAAGATGCACGGTTCTAGTTTAAAAGCACAACCTTGGACCCGGAGGCGCCCACGTGATTGCGTGTCTGTGCCCCATGGAGCCTTAGACCTACTAGAAGCAAGACCAGAAAATGAGACTTTGCTCTTCCTCTACAACTTTTCCTTTAAAACCCAGGTTGGAATTTTAAGTTGAAACCCTCTTCGGTGTTTCCCTGGGGGACCTGCCTCTTGGTGTTATAGCCAAACTGAACACTAGATGTCACTGTGTTGCAACAAAATTTGGATTTTGAATGCATTTTTATGTGGCTGTAAATAAGGTGTTCTTTAGGACAAAAAAAAAAAAAAGTGACCTGTCCTTTGAAAGGACCAGTCTTTCTCAATGGTCTCCTACACGGTCATTTGGGCAAAGTATAAGGTTTACTTATCAGCTATGGAGATTTCAAATAAACGCATGCATAAAGCGTGTGTATATTTGACATATCAGTGACTTCAATATATTCTAATATCCATTTTTTTCATGGCTTTGTGCCATAGGGCTGAGAGCAGTGTAGACCGAAATCTGTAAGGCAGGGATTCCCAGGCTCCGCTTTCAGCCCCAAGCTGTCTCCTGACTCCCCACTTCTCATCGCAGACTCATTACCACTCAGTGTCTCCTCATCACTTCCTTCTCCATCTCCCCCGCCTCTTGTCGACGGCAGGGCCATAAAACCAGTGTCATGATGTAAAATATCTGGATGATGATTTTTGCCTTTTCTGCCCCTGAGTTGTCAAATCCAGTGAGTCGCCAAGACCCGACTTTCATCTCTAAAATCCTAACAAGACCTTCTCCCTGCCTTAGTTCAGAAATGCGTATTTTTCATTCTTGCAACATGAATCTCCTAACGGGTTTCTCAAATTCAAGTTCTTCTGTCTTCATTTAAGGAAACAAAACAAAATAAAACAACAACATCCTCCATCTAAGCAGTAGATCCAGGCTCCCAGCCTGGTGGCAGCCTGGTCACTTGCTGGTTTCCTACTTGTTTTTGAGGACTTCTTCCATTTTATGCCCCTAAGCCTTTGCAGGCACTGCCGTCCCTGTCCAGAAAGTCTTTCGTTCTTTCTCCAGCTGACTATTCTGTTGTGCAAAACCCAGTTCCTGCATCTGTGCATTCTTCATCAAAGCACCCCCCCTTTAAATTTTGCGTCCCACGTTCTAATTATTTCTTTATATGTTTATCTTCCCTTTAGCTCATGTACATGTCATAGGAAAGAATAACATCTCTTCCTCTTTGTTATCTTGATAATGCCCCATTTATGGTAGGGAAGTGAATGTATAAATGACATTTTTATAGAATACATAATACTTTCCTCTAATTTTGAATTTGTTAATTAAAAATTTAACCGAATGTGGAAGTGGAGATTTCAGCTGAGGCACTAACAGATGGACAGATGTCATATTCCAGAACAAGGTGCAAGATCTTGAGGCTGGATCTCAGAAAGCAGAAGAGAAAACCAATCCACATGACTCAACAGCCCTCACCCATCTGATGATCTGAGGAGTTTATTTAGAAGAAGCTGGAGTAGGGGCAAGATTTTTCTAGTGGCAGTTTTGATGTACCATGAAGAATGAGGGACATTCTCTTGTATCGCAAGTCAAAGAAAAGGTACTTAAGGGAAATTGCTTGGAAGCCTGGGTATCTGTGGCTTGTATTTTGGCTGACACATTACGCTAGCCCGTGGCTCCCTCCTGAAGGACTCTGGGGCGGGGGTGCCACTGTGAAAGCTGAGTGAAGGGGAGGCTGACCCTCTGGGCAAAGGATGCGTGATTATTCTTCACAAGCCAGGCGTGGGCAGTGAGCAAGACGGCAGATGTGGTAGACTCACCACTGTCCTAGACAGCCCGTTTGAGGGGGAGAGAAGACTGGCCCCAAGGGTACCCTGATGCCAGGGTGCTGAGGAAGGAAATAAAGTGGCCATCAGGAATGGCACACCCCTTGTTCAGCCGCTCGCAGCTCCTGACCGCCCCCCCCACCCCCACCCCGCGCTATGCTCTGTGATGCCAGGGCTGGGCTGCAAGCACCTTTCTCCTTTGCCAGGCCGGCCTCCTGAGCCATCCTGCACAGGTGCTGGCGTGGGGTGACAGCAAGGCTGGAGGAGCGTGGGGCCCCATTCTCTTTCTCTTGCACAACTGCTCATGGCAGCGGCTTACATTGCAGGCTGCTTCTCTCTGCGGTGTCTGGTGGTCACTGCTTTATTTCCGTTTCTAGTTCTGTCCACATTTCTAGAACCAGCCCCAGCACTCTCTCCTAAGCAGCTCTCCTTTTTCCGAGGTCTGAGTCCCAGCTGCCTGGGATCCTGCCTTCCAGCTCCTGAACCATCAGCACCAGGAGGCAGCACCCTCCTCCCAGGCTGGGATCCAGCTCTGGGAGGGTCCTCCTCCAAGCCTCCACGTTCTCATAACCCTACCCCTTCCCTCTGTTGCCTGGACCCAGGGCAGATCACCCTTACACCAACGACAGCTCTGGGACTCCAATGTCCTTATGTGTCTTTAAGTTGTCTGATGCTTTTCTAGCCCATTCCCTAGATAAATTCTGTTAAAATAACCAGTGAGTTTCCGCTTTCCTGTCTGGAGCCTGATTTATAAAAAGGGAGCTACATTTTCCACATCCAGAGCGCTGCAGGTAAGGAGGCTCCAAGACAAGGAGAGATTGTGAAGACCCAACAAAAGCCCCTCTGGGGAGAGAGGGTCAGTTTTACACACCTGCTGTGCCAGAGTGAATTTGAGGAGTAGGAGCCTTCATCCACCCCCGCCCCCCTTCCCAAACTCCCTAACCCTGGAGGGCCAGGTATTAGTGTATAAGAGCCTGCAAGCTGAGCCCGGATAGAGAAGGGCTAAGGAGCCCACCCTGGGCTGCAGGTCTGGCTGGGGATGATGCCTTAACTTTGCTCACTTTCGGGATTGGTTACTACATGGGACTGGACCCAGCCGTGATTTAACCCCTGTATTTTTTGTGATATCAAGTAAGCCGATTCTTTGGTTTTTACTTAAAAGTGACCCCAAAAATGCAAAAAAAAAAAAAAAGGACCGCCTTAAATTTCATGTAGGAACAAATGGAAGAACCAGCTCAGGAGCAGTTTTGAGGGAACGTGGGACACAAGCGTGGCAGGCTCCATGACGGCAGCGGGGACTGCAGACAGGTGGTAAGTGAGCAGGCAACACTAGGGTAAGCTGCGCCCAGTGCAGGCAAGCCTGTAGTTTGGCGGGAGCCCTTAAGGGCACCCGGCTCAGGACACCAGCAGGAAGGAAAGATTAATTTCTCTTTTTCTCCTTGAGCCCAATTACACCGTCCTGCTTGGGCCCAGGGCCCGAGTCACATGCTCTCAGAGATTAGAGGACCTCCATTGGAGGATTTACACATACTTGCATTTGTCACTCACCTTCCCGCCTACAATTCAGGACTGGAAACTCCCCAGGTCAAAGATGGTGTATGCTCACCGTTTATTCCTAGCAGGTGGCATAAGATCTGACAAATGCCAGGTCCTTGTTACGTAGTTGCTAAGCGATAAGTTCGTGGGTCGAAAGACCTTGGAGAAGGACTACCCGATTCTATAGTGGGGGGCCTGGAGGTGGGATTCAGGGGAATTATAAAAGTGACAGGGAAAGACAGTGAGCTTGCTTTGGGGCCCTCCAGGGAGGCAGGGGGACTAGGGGCACAGAAAGTTCCCTCCGGAACCCCGGAGGGCGGTGGGGGCCGGGCCTGGGGCAGGGACCCCAGTGGTGGCCGTGGCGGCCTGCCAGGGCGTGCGTGCAGGCAGGGAGGCCCCGGGGCCGTCGGGCGGGGGCTGCGGCGCAAGCTGCGCCCCGGGCTGGGCGTCCGCGTGCACTGTCGCGGCTGCAGCCCCCGGGGGGCGGCCCCTCTCCCTGCCCCCCCTCCGGAACTGTTTTCCTGCCCCGCGCTCTGAAAGCCTTATTGATGGCTCAAAGTGAGCGCCTCAGCCCACGGTTTCCTCAGCCCCCGGAGCAGCCTGCATTTCCTCTGACGTGGCCTCTGTCTTCTGCCCTCCCCAGGAGCCCCGGGGTTTTTACATTTCAAATGCTCGACAGCTGGGTGAACTTCTGCTTCCGCCCGAAGAAGGGCTCTTTGCATTTCACAATGGCCAACCAGTGGCGCCGGGCTATTTTCTCTCCAGCTGTGAGAGAGGCTTTTTCAAGTGACTCGGAGAAGCTGCTGTCCAGCTGCGGCCTCGCCCTCTCTCAGGCTCTGCATTTTAATCAGCGGCGGCTCACTGCTTCGTTTGTGGGGCTCACGCAGATGCACCCCCGCCCCCAGCCTGCCCAGCATCCCCAGAGCCCTTCCGCTCGCTCAGGCAGGTGAGCCCCGGACTGATGTCACCGCAGGTGTGCCCTTGCCTGTCCCAGGCCGCCCGGGTCCGTGTCGGTGCCCTCTCCTGCCCCCCAGCCCGCAGCAGCTCTGCTCCGAGTGCACCCTAAGCAACAGGGCCTCTGACAGGCTGCTTGCAGCCAGGATTCCGCGTACCCCGGGGGAAACACGCTGGACTTTTCTGCCCGGGGGACACATGAGCCTGCATGAAGCCGGCGGGGGGGTCCTGATTCCATCCACAGCTGGATGGCTTTTGGAGGAACCCAGCTTCTACCCTCACCTCTGCTGTGCATTCCCCACTGGGTGCTTTTGTTCTCTCTGGTTCCTGTTTGGGAAAACTTTGTGTGTCATATACCGTGACTGTCCCTGCCTGTCCAACCGATCCATCTCCTGGGTCCTGGTTTACATGGCCTTGCCTTCCAAAGGCTTCTCTTTGACTAGCCAAAGTGTCTCTCCATGGCATTCTGCTTCTCTTTAGAAAGAACAGCAAAGATTCACAATCCCTGAGTTTTCACTTTGTGCCAATTGCTCACGCCTTCCACTCGTGCTCATCTCATTTAGTCCGTCAACATCGGGATTGGCACCAATAGTCGTTTTCCACACAGAACTAAGGCAGAGACTTGTCAGTGTTGGCTGGGCACTGGCAGGTCCATGACTGGTGCCTGGCAGCCATGCCCCCTCCCCACGCTTTGTAGGGCCATCGTCCTTCATTTGGCTGATCTTCCACCTCAGGCTAGAACCTCCCTGAGGACTGGACTCTGGTATTCTATATGTTTGTGGGCCCTGCCTATCCTTGCAGACATGAAGGGCTAAAAGGGACAGAAAGGGAATGGCTGGAAATATACTGAGCACCCCCACCATGTCGTGAACTATAGTCCAAGCTTCCGTGGAGAATATCTGATGTAACCCGCCCAGACATCTAGCAAGGAGAGGTTTAATGTCTCCATTTCATTATAGTAAATAATATTTGGGTTATGCTGGACGGTAGGAAGGGAAAATGTACTAAAGCTCCTGTTCCTCAGTTCTTGATACTTTATATTGATCTATTTCATGGGCTGCTCTCAAAGCTGGTTTCTTCAAGGGATGATGGACATGAACTACATCGTCTACTTCCCTTTTTCATCTAGAATGATGCACTCCCAGGCTAGAAGCCATAGTGGACTTTCTCTCATGTCAACATTGCTTTCATGCTTCTGAAACTTATTTACTCACCACGACTCAGTGAGACAATTATTGTTATCCTCAATTTACAAATGAGGCATCAAGAGAAAAGAATTAAAATGTTTATTAAAACCAAAGAAGGACACAAACTCATTCTAGTACACTGGAGGTCTCAAACTCATAGTCCTAAATTGGCCTAGTGACATATTATACTTGGACCACATGGTATCTTCTTTCATAAATTTAAATTAATTAAAAGCATGTAAAAATTAGTTTACACTTTAAAAGTCCAGATGCCTGTCTCTCTGACCAAATAACGGGTGCTCTAGCAACACTGGGCTCCATTTGCTCATGGCACAATCTGTTGATACTGATTAATTCCTGACCACTGTATTTCAGGGTGAGCTCTGCTCTTTATCAAACTTCATCTCCAGCCTGGTTTACTGACTCACAATATCTGTCAGGCTCCTGAAGGTATTTGCCTTTGCCCCAGAAAGCTTCAAGAAACACCATGCCTGTCAGTGGAACAGTCTGTGATATGGAAACAGTTGTCTTTAAGGGATGGTGACAAGGCCTCATTTAGTCAGAATCTATGGCCCATGTCTCTCGAGTTCTGCATTCTGACATAGATTTCAAGGATCCAGCAGGTAATTATGGGGATCTAAGGATGGTCAAACATCAAAAATCAATTAATTATTACAAAACCACATAATCATTTCCATAGATTCAGAAAAAATAACTCGATAAAATTCAGCTCTCTTTCATGGAAAAAAATCCTCGAGAGTTGAACTGACAGTCTTAGCCTTTGCAATATGAAAAGAAAAAAAGAAGAGAAGAGAAAGTTATCAGGATTTAAGTAATAAGTGCTCACTTTGACAGCACATAGACTAAAATCGGAACAAGACAGAGAAGATGAGCATGGCCCCTGAGCAAGGATGACGCACAAATTCACAAAGTATTACCTATTTTTTAAAAAAGATTTAAGTAAGAGATAAAATTGCTCTCCAATGAAAATGTAATATGTTTTTCATAGAAAATCCAATGTAATCTATAAACCATTAGTACTAATGAGCAACCTCATATATTCAATTCATTTATTTGACAAATACATATTCGGTGTGAGTGTGGCTATTCTTGGCATAGCAGACACAGCAGTGAGTAATACAGAAAGTCCTGCCCTTGAGGAGCTCATCTTTTAATTTAAAAATATTTACAATATGTCTCATGATGCCACACGTTCTAGAGAACAATAAAGCACAAGAGATTGATTGATGTATTCTTTTAAAAGTATGTGGTGATGAAGGAAGTCCTCAGTATTAAGATGACAACTGAGTAGAGCCCTGAAGGAAGTAAGAGATCTAGTGCCTAGCTGGGGGAGATCACTGCAGCCTGGGGGGGCACTGAGCACAAATGTTCTAAGTGAGAGCATGCTGGGCATGCTGGTAAGTGCAAGGAAGTGAGTGAAGCTGCATGAGCCAATGGGAGTGTGAGCCGCGTAAGGTTGGGGAAGTAACATAGGGCCAGATGACAGAAGGCCTGTAGCTCCTGGAAAGACTTGGCTTTTACCCTGAGTGACATGGGGCTCCTGGAGGGTTTGAGGTAGAGTGTTGTCTTACAGGATCACCCTGTCTTCTCTGCTGAAACAGAGGGCAGTGAGTGCAGAAGCAAGGACATCAGTTAGGGGGTGACTTCAATAATCTGGGAGAGAAATGTCTGTGGCTTGGACCAGAAGTAATGCTGGAGGTGTGAGATATGAATAACTCCTGACTATTCTAAAGGAAGAGCTAACTGGCTTTGTAATAGACTCAGTGTGGTACCTGAGTTTTTAACGTATAACCTGGAAGAATAGAATTTCCATTAACTAAGACCCTGAAGACTGCAGAAAGGAGTAGGTTTGGAGGAGGTGGGGAATCAGGAACTTGATTTTGCACATATTCATTTTGAGATATTTAAGTGGTCAGCTTGGGCCAGGCGTATGCTGTGCTGACAAACACAAATCTTAATGGTATAAATCACAAGTTTGTTTCTCACTGGGGCTATGCCCATTGTGGATTGGACAGTTCTCCGGGACAACTGCTTTTTATGCAACGACTTAGTGACATGGCTCTGCCGTTTCTACTCACAGTCTTCACACTCAATCCTGAAGGGAATGGTGGGATCGGAAAAGTGGGCAGCGTCCTTATACCGCCTCAGCTTGTGGATGTGCAGTCGATGCAGGGGTCTGCTACCCAGAATTCCCTGTGAGGTCTGAAGCATTCATTATCCCTACTGCTGGAGAGTTGGGTACCAATGGATCACCCTACGTGCCTCCCCATGGATTCTCTCCTATAAAGAGAGCCATCCAGCGCAGGGAAATGTCCTCTCCCTAAAGTGGCCCACTTCTGGTGACAGTTGACATGGGGAAACACAGGCAGCTCTTGACTCAATTTGGAACAACTCTGATGGTCCATCCCAGCTCCAGAAGCCCTCATAGGATCACCTAAGTTTCTGTTTTAATTGCATTGCAGTGAACTTTTCTCAGTTCTCCTCCCCTCTTTCCCCTTACAGGTGACCTGAAGGTCTGGTCCCAATAACCTCCTGCACCAAATCTCTGTGACGCAGCTTCCCAGGAAAACCTAGCGCATGTAACATATTTCTTATTTTCTCAATGAGTAGTCACATTCTCCCACCTCAATGAAAGTGTTACGAGGTAGCTACACTTGTGGTGAGCATAGCATAATGTACAAGCCTGTCAAAATACTATAGTGTATACCTGAAACTGATGTGACATTGTGTGTCAACTATACTCAAAGATTCTTTTAGAAAAGCGTTTCGAGAAATACAGCATGTGTGCCTGGAAGAGAGATATCATTGGCGAGCACTCACAATATCCATCATATATTCCTTTATTTTTTAAAGATTTTATTTACTTATTTGACAGAGAGAGACACAGCGAGAGAGGGAACACAAGCAGGGGGAGTGGGAGAGGGAGAAGCAGGCTTCCCACGGAGCAGGGAGCCCGACGCGGGGCTTGATCCCAGGACCGTGGGATCATGACCTGAGCCGAAGGCAGACGTTTAACGACTGAGCCACCCAGGTGCCCCTATCATAAATTCCTTGTAGACATCTAAGAAGAGGTAGTAAGTGAACAAGTGGATATACAGAAGGTAGGCTTTGGGGCTTATGACCAGACTGGAGATAGTAATCTTGGGTGATATTTAAAGACTAATATCAGATAAGATCCCCTAATAATTAGGGCAGATAGAGAAGAGCAGAGGTGTGAGGACTGAGCTCTGGGCACATGAACATTTAGAAATCTAGGAGATGAGGAAGAACCAGGAGAGGAGACAGAGAAGTTGGAGATGTGCCCGTGCTATGCCTTAGTTATTCCTTAGAAATTCTCACACTGTACACAAAGGAAGTATGTTCACAAATGGACACTGAACCATTTCTTTTTTTTCTATGGAATAATGGAAACAACCCAAATATCCATCAACACAAGAAAGGACAAATAATTTTAGCAAAATCATAAAATAGTATAGAATATAGCAGTTAGAATGGATGGAATCGAGTTGCATGCATTAATATGAATAAATCTCAAAAACTTAATGTTGAGCAAAAACAGCAGATTTCATTATCATACATATAATATGATACCATTTATATGAAGTTTATGTTTTTAAAGATTTATTTATTTGACAGACAGAGAGAGAGCACAAGCAGGGGAGTGGGAGAGGGAGCAGGGAGTCCAATGCAGGGCACGATCCCAGGACCCTGGGATCATGACCTGAGCTGAAGGCAGACGCTTCACCGACTGAGATGCCCCTGAAGCTTTAAACCATTCCAAACAATACCACGTATTGCTAATGGATACCCACCTGTCTAGTAACAGTATGTCGTGCACGTGGGCAGCTGTGAATTCTGCAGTGGGGGACAGAATGGGAGGAAGTTTGCACACTGACATGTATGTTATCCTCTGCGATTACTATGAGTGCCTGAAATGTTGTATATAAAACGATACCTTCCCATCTTGCTGTTATAAAGCACATAAAATAATACAATCAGGTTTTTAAAGTGTCTTTTGTAACAACCGGATGTAGAGTCATCGTCCATAGCTGGGAACTTTGATTTATTTGGTTATTGCTAAAGTATCACCACGATAATAGCAGGAGAGCTTATGACAATGATTATAATAGTACGCCACTGTTTTAGCCTACATTGTGACCAGAACCGTGCTACGCCTTTCTTAGGCATTCTTCTACTCAATGCTCACCATGAGCCTAGGATAGAGACGATTATCACCCCTATGTTGCAGATGAGGAAACTGATGCCCAGAGAAAATGAAGACACCGTGTCTCACAGCTAAGAAGTGGCAGAACCAGAATCCGGCCCATCTTAGTTTGACTCCAAATTAACGATGCTCGCATGCAGTGTTCCGCTGTCTTCTCTGCCCACTGTGAGGCTCAGAGCACATGTTCAGTTACTGCCTATAAATAGAAGTGAGCCAGAACTGGCAGGCTTGGAGAGGCCAGTAAGAACAGTGCTTATCTCGTGCCCGTCTTGCTTCTCTCCAGTCCCAAGTGTTGAGCCACAGAGTGGCAATATGGACGTCACGCAGTCTTCTTTCCCAAGTCCCCAGGGTGATGAATCCATTCCTGTTCTGCCCTTCCCATGCTGCCTATTTCTTGGTAACAGAGGGTGTCACAATGCTCAGGCTTCCTCTTCTGGGGAAGCGAATTTAATTCAATTGAACTGAATTTAAAATCACAGACGGGAATGACCTCCGGGAAATTCATTTCAATCCCCTCAATTTACAGACTCAAAGGAAGAGGCCAAAGAAGTTAGGAGGCTTCCTCGCGACGAGCAGCTGCCTCCATGACAGGAGCCCAGGGGTTCTGGACTCCATGGGCTCTGTAGAATCATCTGGTGAATTTTAAACAGTTCTGCTACCCTGGCCGCAGAGCCAGACCCTCCGAGTCAGTTGGTCTGCGGTGGGACTTGGCATTGGTGGCTGCTTCGTCTCTCCAGGTATTTCTGATGTGAAGCCATGGCTGGTAAGCCCTGTGTTGATGCTTCCTTACCCTGGCCCGCTCTCACACGTTCTTTGATCTCGCTGGCCAGGAAGCTGTGACCGGGTTCGTGCTTCTCATTTTGCCAATAGCAAAGGGACAGTAAATGTAGTAGTGTTTGCTTTTCAAAACCTTTCTGAGGTCCACAGAAGATTCTGTCCTATACTTTTCGTCCACATACAGGTCTTCCATTATGACAGTTTCTTCTTTAGTGCATTTTGTTAAGAAGCAGAGAAAGTGATAAGGCACTATTTTTAGCAGCTACAAATGGACGGTATTTGAAAATTATGGCGGTTCAGAATTTTAAGGTTTGTATTTAGTTCTATTTCAGAAATATACACAAGTCTAACTCCAGTTACTATAATGTCTGTTTTATTGAAAGTGGGGTCATCAAACTTTTTCTGTAAAGGATAGAGTAAATATTTTACTGATGCCTGTGTTGCAACCACTCAACTCTCCCTTTGTAGCACGAATAACTTCCACAGATGAGACATAAAGCAGAGGGCGTGGTTATGTTCCAATAAAAGTTTATTTAGAAAAACAAGGGTGGGCTGAGTTGGCTCACCACCAACCTCTAAAGTATCAGATTGAAAGAGATAATGTCTGGTGATGGTCCAACTCTTACGAAAGCCAAAATATAATTAAAAAGCATTTCTTAGATCATGGAGGGTTCTGAAATTAAGAAAAAAATTCTCCAATGTTGTTTTGATATTGTACTCACATATCCAAAGTTTTGTAAGACCCCAATAAGAAGAAACACAGTGTTTTTTCCAGTACCTTTTAAGTACCTTTGCATCTTTTGAGCACATCCTACCTTTAGTACAATTTATAAATGTTTCTCTTTTTCATCTTCATGAAAGGTTAAAAAAAAAATAGCAGAAGTAGGCTGCTAAACACCAGAGCAGTCAAATGGTTACTTGGAAAATGGAAAGGCACTGAACACCAGTCATTTCAAGATTTCAATTTTATGATTGCTTCATTACAGAACATACATGCATAAAACTTTCAATAGACCTGCATCATCTGAACCATAGCTTTCGGTTTCAGCCCCAACCACTGCCACTTATGAAAGCCTGGCCTTGCTTGAATTAGGTCTTCGAACAAACCTAGGAAAGTAGTTGCTAGAACAAAGAGAATTCGTGGTGTGTTCTGAGCATTGCTCTGAGACGTTGGAAGGAAGGGAAATGCCTTCCACTTGCCACTCCTTCAGCTTCTAGACACCTATCTTAAATTCTGAGAGCATCTCAGGGCTACACAGGGCTCTTCAGGATAAGGTAGAGTCTTGGATTCCTGTTATTACTTGCCCCTGCAATCCAGCAATCATTACAATGACTATATTCACATTTATACCAGTAAAGGGCCACCAACAAAAGGCAAAGGAGCAGAGTCAGAACTACCCAGAAGGAATTATCAGGACGCATCCCACATGACATGCAATGTTCAAGGCATGAAAAAGATTGCTCCAGAAAAACAAACTGAGGGTTCTAGAGGGGAGAGGGGTGGGGGGATGGGTTAGCCTGGTGATGGGTATTAAAGAGGGCACGTTCTGCGTGGAGCACTGGGTGTTATACACAAACAATGAATCATGGATCACTACATCAAGAACTAATGATGTAATGTATGGTGATTAACATAACAATAAAAATTATTAAAAAAAAAAAGATTGCTCCAAAATATATTACCTACACTTGAGCATCTGGGGGGAGCCAGCCACTGACTCACTCAACCTCCATAGACTAGAAGCAGATCAAAAACTGAAGCTGCTAAGTCATCTGGTGGGATCTGTGAACAGACCAGATCAGACTTCTGGATACTCTCCTGAGCAAGTGAGCAGACTTTTGCACTCTCGGCTGCATGTCTTGCCCTTGGCTCCTTGTCACTTCCGTTGACATCATGGCAATTTCATATGTGTTTTCTCTTCTGGTTGTTTTTAACAAACAGAAGTTGAGGGATATTTATTTTCAGAGAAAAGTTGTTTTTATAATTTAATCCTTTCTTTCATCCTCTCAGTTAAGTGGTGGAAGTGCAAAATTAAATGAAGTGAAGCTATGGTTTGATCCACAGAGTAATGGGTAAGCCAGAGGATCTAGAGTTGTGCAAACTTGGGTTTTAATCTAGTTTTGTCACTTACTGAATATATGACTTTTGAAAATTAACTTAGTTCTTTAAGCCTTGGCTTCCTCTTCTAAAATATGGGAGTATTAGCACATAGCTCAAGATTGTTGTGTAGCAGTCAAGCAATATGGGTATGTGCTTTGGCCCCAGCACACAGTAGTTGCTCAGTGAATGAAGAGATGATGATGAGGGTGGTGACCATGGCAGGGACCTAGCTTTCGAAGAGGTGAAGTCATTCCGTGTAGCGTAAACGTGCAACGATAAGGAAAGGAGAGACTGGCAAAGACACAATCATTTCTGAGTCACTTTTTCATCAAATGGTTTCAGAATGTGGTTTAGGGTGACTTTCTCTAATCACAGACACAAGCATATTCAAAGTAAAGAATGTCAAAAAGCCTACCCTAAAGCTAAATATAGGTAATTGTGCTTCGCCTAACCTCACTGTTTGCTCACTTCCTCCCCATTCCAAAGTCACGGATTGTCAAGAATCAAATGTCAAATCAATTTATTGAATTCTCCGGCAGCAGGAGGAAGAAGTTTGATGATTTGGGTGTTGCTTTAGTCCCAGGAGGCCAACCAGATGGCCACGAACCCTTGGTTATAGCATTTATATTGCTTTTCACATCCCTGAGTGGGTCAGTCAACAACCCCAGAGAAATGAACCATACTCTGAAATAGCCACTTCCTGTGAACCGCACATTGTCCCATTTCTACGTCAGTGTTGCTGAGCACTAAGGTAACTATGTTGGTTTTAGAGGAAATCCTCTCTACTTCATGGCAGCAGAAAGGGTTTCATAATTAGTGGTATTTTCCAACAACAACCTTTATTCACTTATTCTTTTATTACACATTATTTGTGAGATTCTGCTATGTGCCAGATGCCCTGATAGGCATGAGGGAGGAGCTGGGAAATAGGCAGAGGTACACATTTCATACACCAGTACTAGGACCTGAGGAGCAGGGATAATGTAAGGAACATACGTGGCTCATTGTTTCAAAAGTTGGCTTTTAATACGTGGTAGGTCTATTCCTAGAGCAAGGAGTCTTTGACTCTCTAAGCTCTATCATCTACCCACCTTGACACAAAACAATAGGTGAGGGAAAGAGAAGGAATAATCTGAAAGTAAAGGGAATAATGTTCAGGTAGGATCGGGATTGAGAAAACACGCTGTCGGAATCTAGATATTAGAAAGAGAACCAGCATGGGGATACACATGTTACAGGATTCCTCTTGTGTCTTCTCCCTGGAATGAAAGTTCTTCTGGACAAGGGATTAATTGCACAATCATTGTTGAGGAGAGGGGCTGAAAGCAGACTGGAGAGTCGGTAGTGTGGCATGTCCTCTCACCAAACTTTCAGCTTAGCTCCATGGGCACACCTAAGTGCAAGGGATCCTAGTAAATGTAGTCTGAGTGTGTGTGTGTATAAATGGAATCATACCATATACATATTTTCCTGCCAATTCTTCTTACCACATTAGCCCATACAGATCATTATTTGTATTGGCTGCACAGTGTTCTAATGGAAGAATGTTCTGTTTTATTTAACCAGTCTGTATGGTCTTATCCAACTTTCAAAACAATGAAATCTTGCTTATTCATTCTATATAATGACATGTTTTCAATATTTGAGTTTTGTGGGTAATTGAGCCTTTTATCATACGAAGCACCATTTTTTTGGTCAAGATTCTACGCAACTTTTGCATGAAGCTTTTTCTAAATGTATTACACAGTTAAAGGTCTTCTTAGAAATTGCCCACGGTGGGGTGCCTGGGTGGCTCAGTCGTTAAGCGTCTGCCTTCGGCTCAGGTCATGATCCCAGGGTCCTGGGATTGAGCCCCACATCGGGCTCCCTGCTTCGCGGGGAAGCCTGCTTCTCCCTCTCCCACTCCCCCTGCTTGTGTTCCCTCTTTCACTGTGTCTCTCTCTGTCAAATAAATAAATAAAATCTTTAAAAAAAAATTGTCCACGGAACAGAACCGATTTTACTTTGGACTGTGGCAGAGAGAGTGGAGCTTCCCAAGCACCATGTTTGTTTCCCGTATTCCTGTCTCTTTGATGAGTTAGTTCTTGCCTCTGGGCTGTGGATATTAGAATGAACACTAATTCTGGGCCAAAATACAAACCACCGGATGCAGACTTCAAGCACTCTTCCCCAACATGGTGAGCAAGGAGGCATCAGGTTGAGGTGGCGGGAGCACTAGATAAAAGCAACAAGAATTGTTGAATTACTGGGGAACCTGGGTGGCTCATTTGTTAAGCATCTGCCTTTGGCTCAAGTCATGATCCCAGGGTCCTGGGATCAAGTCCCGCATCGGGCTTCCTGCTCAGCAGGAGGCCTGCTTCTCCCTCTCCCTCTGCTCCTGCTTGTGTTCCTGCTCTCGTTCTGTCAAATAAATAAATAAAATACTTAAAAAATTGTTGAATTACTTTGTGGAGGAAAACTGCCCTAGGGAACTGCCAACTTCCAGCAAATATTCATGACTGAGAAGTGCAAACCTTTAGTTAACCTCTTAAGACAAAGGGGCTGTTACTATAGCATATTCTATTCTAACTAATCAAATGTCCATGCAATATTATTTAAAATGTTAATTATATTACTTTACATTATTAATTAATATGAGTTTACATTTCTACAGGGCCTTAGAGCTTGCATAAGGCTTTCCTAATCATTAGCTCACGTAACTTGTACAACAATATCATTGTGGGTGCAGATACTTTTGAGATGCGTTCTACAATTTTACTCAACATTTATGAATTAATAGCATTTTACTTTCTGAGCTAGCATATCTTCTCTTTGTGGGATGTTCACGCTTGCACCTATATGTTTTGCCCTATTGCTGCTTTTCAGGCCCTCTTATGCGATTTTAGTAGGCAAGATCTAAATTTAGTTTTATTTGTCAGAGTAAATTGTCTCAGAATGAGAACGCCAGAATCTCCCTTCTGAGCAAGCTATTTAATATCTAACTCTTAACACACAGAATGTGCAGTCTTATTTTCCATTAGAAATATCCCTTCCAGGGTAATCCCATCCTCTTGGTTTTAAGAGCGGTTCTGTGGCAATCCTTGGCTTCTCTAGGTTTTCCTTGACTTAATCTGTCTTTCTTTTCCTCGCCTTCTACCTACACAGCACTTAGCTCTGACTTGATGACCATAGGGAAATTATAAATTCCAACAGGCAGGTGACTGAGTTGATATTGAGGATCCTGTACCCTAGTCCCGCCTGCTGATAGCCCCTGTCCAATTCAGCAGAAGGCCGGTCATGGTCTGCTTTCCACTCATTTCTTTAGTAAATTTACAGAACTAAGTTGATTGCCAACTAAGATGTCTCTGTATACAAAATTATCTGGTTATAATCAATACTCATAGCCTTGGAGGGCTGAGAATCTGTTCAAGTCTTATAATCAAGTACCAAAAAAATTAATAGTTTACATCCAGTATATATTATGAGCTGCTCTACATGCCATGTACCTTAATACATCACCTCACTAAACAAATTTTCTTATTACTCTCGTTTCATACATGAGGAACTGAGGCTTGCAGAGGAGAGGAGCATGTTCAAGGTTGTTCGGGGAGTAAGGAGTGAAACAGACAGTCAAATCTCAGTATGTTTGATTCCAGAGCCTCAGCACTTTAGCCTTATACTCTGCTGTAAGCAAATACAGCAGAATGGCTGCTACATAGGTCCTCGGGATATTGATAAAATTAACAATTCTCATCAGAAGCCAGGTCATGTTTCCTGCCGTTTTCCTGGAGCCTCTTTTGTGCAGGCATTGGTGGTCTCTCCTTATATGACTTGTCACTGGTCCAGCAGTCCCTAAGCATCAGGGACCTCTGCAGCTGACCGCCTGACTCACCACCCTTTTGGAGATTCAGTTGGTGAGGAAAGTGCGATCCCACGTGGATTTAGCTTATTATCCACACACAACAGGCAGCACGAGCCTCACGCCTGTGTCTATTCCGCTTGTCCCGCAAGGCTTGTGGGGTCATGCGGAGGTCGGCCCCGGTGCACGCTGTGCACACCTGGGTCTGTGTCACAGCTAAGAAACACTGAGTGCAGGAAATCTCAGTCGTGGAAAGTGGCTTCTTGCAAACCTGCCCAACTTTGCCCCTGAGGGACATATTAGCTTTATTATCCTGCTCAGAAAACAAGTGTGCCTTTTGCCCTGGAGAGAGACACTCACGTCCATGGCTGCTACGTAAATGTTTTTGGAGACATGGTCTGAGATGCGTGGAGATGCCGTGAAGAACTGATGCCTGATAACCTAAAGGACAAAATGTGCCCAGAAGCACACTATTCTCATGTATGTGTCCCTCTGTTGGGGACACATAAGCATCGGCATGGATCAAGCTTCCCTCCTCAGCCGGGAATGATGGTACGATATGGAGCATGAGCGGGGATGTTAAGTCCCCACAAGTCCTCCAGAATGATTGTCTTCTGGAGCATCTGGTCTGAGCGTAAATTGGTATAATCCATTTGGAAAATATTTTGTAATATGAACAAAGAGACAGAAGTGTCTTGATACACACTGAGCAGAAATTCCAGGTCTAGGAATCAATCCCAAATGAATAATCCAAAATACAGGAAAAATTTACATAAAAAGATTATTTATAATAACAGAATGGTGATCATAATCTAAGGAATAGGAGAATAGATAAATTATGGTGCATTTGTAGATGAAATATTATCTTTTTATTTAAAATGATGGTTATAGAATTCTACTAATAAGAAAAATATCTATGATGTAATGTTATGGGAAAATTAAGGTTAAAACTAGGTACATAATATGTGGTGAAATGCCCACTCATAAGGGAAAAAAGAAGAAAATCCACTGAAGACTTGCTAGGCACTCGTGGAATTAGACTAGTAGAAGCAAGAATGATTTTTTTTTTCTCTTCACTATTCCCCAAAATTTTAAACACATGTTTAGATTTTTTAAATGGCAAATATGTATAAGCTTAAAAAGAGAGTATAATGATGTATTAATGTTATCAATTAAACATTAATCTATAGATTTAAATCAGAAAAAATCAAGTATCAAGCATTTTTATTCTTTTTAATGTTAAGTCCTTTCATTGGTTAAGTTTATTGATTAGAATCTCTTCCTTAAGACCATTTGTCTCCCAAGCACGAATGGCATCCGGGCAGACCACCTGACCCTTCATGGGACAGGGCTCGACTTTCCTTTCCCTGGATTCCTCCCTTAATATCGAAGAACCCCCCAAGGATAAAATGCTATGCTTACAAATACATTAGGGTCCTCACACATTAAGATTGGCTCCTACTCAACTCTCTGGATCCACCCACAATTAAGCACTTCCTACTTTCCTCCCATCCCCATTACTACGTCATACCCTGAAATGGACCTACTGGGATTCTTTAAACTCCTAGAATGTTCCAGGCTCTTTGCCTCCAGACCTTCCCACCTGCTATATGGTCTGCCTGGAGCTCTGCCCTCCCAACTCACTTTCACCAGACTAAGTCCCACTAATGATTAAAGTCATTTTCTCTAAGAAGCCTACAGCAGCAGCCCCTAAGTCTAGATCTGATGCCCTGCTCAGTTCCCTTAGCACTCCTCACCCTTTGTGTGCTGACAGATGCTTTCGAGAGGCCAGGAGATTTGCACGGGAGACTCCAAAATTTGATTCAAGAGGTAACAATTAGCACCCATACATCACTTCAAATTGCTGAGACTAGGGAAGGTAGTTTGAGAATCTGGCTTCTATTGTTTTGTGATTTCATAAAAGCCCTGTTTATTTCCTACGTAAAATTTATTCTAAGGGAAGTCTTGATCTTGGATGCTGCAGTGTCAGTACTTCACATTGAGTGGGTTGTGTGCGGAGCCCCCAAAACATGAGGACAGAGTGCTCACACATGGAGTTTTCGGGGGTAAAAGAATAGTATAAATCAAAGACGCATCTGGTGGTTCCCATGTGAAAGGAATTAGATCTGTTACTTTCTTAACATGAGACATACAGTTACCAGCTATGCACTTGCTTTCCTTTCTATTTAAATCACTTTACTGTAATGAGTTTCAATTTCCGATCTAAGTTATTGTCTCATACTACTTAGGTAAACTTTCTTATTTTACATTTTCTTTTTCTTAGAAACAAACTTCTCGCACTATCAAGTGTTAAATTAGCTCAACTTCTAGCTGAGGTGATCAGGGTTTTGGCAAATCCCTGAAGTATTTATTTAAAACTATTAAAAAAAATCCACCGTGGGATGTCTGGGTGGCTCAGCCGGTTAAACGGTAAACTGTCTGCCTTTGGCTCAGGTCATGATCTCAGGGTCCTGAGATCCAGCCCTGCATCAGGCTCCCTGCTCAGTGAGGAGTCTGCTCCCCCGCCCCCGTCCTCCTTCTGCCCCTGCCCCACCCCCCTGCTCCTGTGTCCTCTCAAATAAATAAAATATTTAAAAAAAAAAAAATCCACCCTGAAGTTACAACTCTGAGTGAACAGAACGAATGAATTCCCTGAGTGAACTGTTACTCACAGGACTCTAGGACTTCTCCAGCCTTGGTGATTCACTGCCTGAGGGGTGGGAAGGAAGGAAACACTTGCTTTCTTATCTAAGTGTCATGACCCTTCCCATATCCTGACTTCCTCCTTCACTTGGCTGAGGATTTCTGACCCTTTCCAGAGGGAATACCTTGTATCTTACAGATAAACTGGATTGAACAAGGTATAATATAAATCTATTTCCAAATGGAGAATTAGGTGAAATCATTGATAGTTTAAAACATATTTTAGATGAATTCTATTATATCGATAAAGATTACCTAAAGTTTTTCTCCAGACTAAAATATCTGCAGAGACATCTGAGATTATAAAAAAGATAGACACTTAAAAAAAAACTTTTGTGTTGGAGATTTTTTAAAAAGATTTATCTATTTATTTGAGGGGGTGAGGGGCCAAGGGGGAGGAAGAGAGAGCCCCAAGCAGACTCCCTGCTGAGTGCAAAGCCCAATGGGGAGCTACAGCCCACGACCCTGAGATCACGACACGAGCCGAAACCAAGAGTTGGATGCTCAACTGACTGAGTCATTCAGGCACCTCTGTGACGGAGATTTTTAAAGATTTTTTTGTTTTTTATTTCATATCACCATTTATTATTTTTTTTTTCAAAGATCAATATTACCCATTACCAGGGGCGCCTACCCACTCTTTGGAATTTTCAAGGAACTCAGCTGGGAGGTTTTCAGGACTTAACATCTTATCCAACTGACAAGTTCACCTGCTACACAACATCCTCAGACCTGGCAAGCCCAGGGATACATAGTTTTCACTTTGAACCCATTTTCTTAATAAAGAAATAAGTTGTGGGGCTGCCCTTATTGTCAAAGTCGAGAACTACAATCCCACTAGTGGAAATGGAAGATTTTTGTTGCCTGCTCTTGTAGAGTCCTGACTGTTATGCACAAAAGAAACATTTCCAAGCTCTTAGGTGTTTAATGCTAGAAACCAGGTGGGGATTATAAAGGAAAAGAGCCACAAAGCTGCTAATATTTTTGACCAATATAGTGACTATATTGCAATCCCCAAGGGATTATCTGCAAATGTGTATCTGAGCTAGAGATACTCTAAGGCTAGTCACACAGGGTACATCAATGGCTATTTCATCAGAGAAAGCCTGGCCACTGGATATCAGAGGGAACCGTATTCTGCCTGCCATCTTCCCTGCCCATAGCTGAGAAAGGGCAGGAAGGGCTTTTGCTCACATGAGTGATCTGAGCTGAAGAAGCTAAGCTGCCTTCTAGAATAGAATCCATATTGGCATGTCAATCATTTCTGTGTGTGTGTTTTCTTTTTGGTGCATTTTCTCCCTTCTGAAGAAACTTGCCATGCGGTATTTAAGGTGACCTAACTCTCAACAAGAACATTCAGTGTGGTTTATCTTTCCACCCACGTGCAACTCGCCTTGCAGACTTGACAGGGATAGATCAGCCCGGTGGAGGAGCAAACAAAAAACCAAAAATACCCTCCTCGAAAAAATACCCCACGGTGTGAAACTCTTTCTGAGAAAGAGTGGCCTGTTTCCTTAAAGTAGAAAAAAAATAACAAAAATAGATTTTTCTTGAGACTCTTGTTTACTCAGATGATACCAATTCTGTTTCTAGCACAACACGACTGTAGTTGCTACCCAGAGATTTTTAGAAAGTCAGATGGATGCGAATGCAGTGGAGTTTTGCCGTGAGTGAGTTGTGCTTCTCACATCTCTTATTAGAAGGTAAATGCATAATTATATGGCACACTCATATAAGAGCAATAAACTTTATGGGAGTATTTATAAAACAGTCTGTTTACATCAGTGGTGTTATACAAGTAACAAGTAATAATAACATTGTGAAGAAAATGAGCTCCTTAGATGCATAACATTTAATATGTAGCCCTGTATAATTAATATCCTGGCAATTTAATGTGTTACTCATTTTCTTTTTTCCCTCCCCTTTACTAGGAAGAAAGAAACAGAATTTATTTAATTTAATACAGCATTTTCACGGTAGCATAGAGCCGAAATGTTATCATGCTAAATTAATCCGATTTCCTATCCCATAACCTTGAAACTGGGCAGGTTTCTTAACCTACAGTATGCCCACTTAGATGATTTGTAAATATTGTTACTTCTTCATTGCTGTCGCTTTATCTCCCATCCTGCTAGACACCCTCCAATGCACAGGCCAGCCTCCACAACAAAGACTTACTTAGCTCAACATGTCAATAGTGCTGAGGTGGAGAAATCCTGAATGAACTCATTGATCTTTAAAACCACCCTCCAAGGTAGGGATTCTTAGTCTCATTCTGAACATATAAAAACCTTGTGCAGGGAGGAACCAAGAGATTCATCCAAGATAAAATTGCACAGCATGAAGTAGAGGGTTTGGGCCTTTTGAACCCAGGTCTTCGGGTCTAAGCCCCTGTGCACCTGCCTCAGGTCTTTTGTTTCATGAGTCCCGCTTGCACTAAGAACTTGGCATTGGTTGCAACAGGCAATATGTGTGCTGTTACAAAAGTGTGTGTGTGTGTGTGGGCATGCTCACGTGTGCACACACATGTATTTTCCCGACACTCAGAAATTGGTTCCTGGGAGGGCAGACAGGTCTTATTAAAGGCAAAACTGAAGAAAGCCACATCCATCTCTGGCCCTGCCCTCCCAATGTCCAGGATGAGGTCGCCCCCTAGAGAGTCCATCCCATATTGGCTCATTTCCTGGCCAGCTTACTTAGTCCCACCCACGAGCGGATGGAAAATATAGGCCGGGGCCGTCTCCACCTCAGCTAATCAGGGAGCCTCAGACAAGGCCACGCGCTCGTGAGCTCGTGGGAACGACTTCCTGGGCCTCTTCAAGTAATAACAGTAATGTTATAATAACTATGAGGAGGTTTTCATTTTGCCAAAACAGCCTCCAGAGCTCCTGCAAACGCACGGTTGTCCAAGCTGCCCAAAGCCAGGGCTGCGGAGGACAGTGCTACACACTGGAATGGCTTGCGACGAGCCACCTTCCCCTGGAGACAAAAGAAGATAGAGCTGGTTGCGTGCTCGTCCTGTGGTCTACAATAATGTGGCCCTCTCCTCTGTCAGCACCACCCATGGTAATAATGCTCTTGCCTTTTCATGGAGCATTACGTTACCGGAACACACAGAGAAAGGGCCCTTCCTCTTCACGATTTAGCTGTCACTGTCACCACTTAATAAACAGTTAAAAGGCAGTGACTCAGACTGCAGGTGCCAGTATGGCCTGCTGATTGTCAAATGGACCCATCCCAGCTAATTTAGGTCCTCAACGGCCCCACTCAGGATGCCTAAAGGCAGGCCCGGTGCCAACGCGCCCTGGCAAGTTCCAGGAGTGAGGAGGGCAGGAAAAGCCCGTGAGAAGCGGGGCTGGGCTTAGTGGCATCCAGGTGTAAGTGACGTGGGAGGGGGTCTCAGGCAGGGGGAGCCTCACGGGTCCGGAATCAGTAGGTGATTTATGCTTGATACTCTGAACACATAGCAGCGTCCTTTCTCCTACAGCCTCTGGGGGCAGAACACCAGGCTCTACCATGTGAGCTGTCTAACTTGGCAGGCAAGTCTCTCCACACCTGCTGGGAAGACAAGACAGCCTCTCGGCACCCCCACCGGTTCTCCCTGGATTGCATCATACTGCGTATCCACTGGCTGGGTGGTCCAATCATCACTCAGTATGAGGGGCTGTTTCGCTCATGCAGTTACTTAGGTTCCTCAAGCAACCTTCATATGTGGCTCTGGGCCACACTCTCCCATCCCTAGTGGTTCATTAAGGGTACCAGGGTGTGGTGATGGGCATCTGCTGGTGATTTTATGAATGTTAATGAACCTAACAAGAACCATTCTACAGCCCAACGACAAAACCCACCAAGTGCCCACGACGTACCAGGGACTGTGTGTGGCTCTGGGGACACTCTGGGGACAGGTATCATCCTTGAGCTCAGGATGTTCTGAGGAAATAACCCATTGCACATAATAGCAAGATGCTATATGTGAAGCTTTAAGAGAGGAATAATGTCCATCACCGAAAACTTGGAACAGATTTGGAGTTGGTAGCAGAGAACATGAACCACAAATTGTACATGACTTAAAAACTTTAAGACTCTGATTAGCAGGGGTTCCTGGGTGGCTCAGTCGGTTAAGCGTCTTGCCTTTGGCTGAGGTCATGATCCCAGGGTCCTGGGACCGAGCCCCCCATCAGGCTCCCTGCTTGGTGGGGAGTCTGCTTCTCCCTCTCCCACTCCCCCTGCTTGTGTTCCCTCTTTCGCTGTGTCGCTCTCTGTCAAATAAATAAATAAAATCCTAAAAAAAAAAAAAGTCTGATTAGCCAACAGATGTCCTTGGTGAGGAAGATTTTGTAAGCACTGCGCTTATCACCTCCATTCCCAGGCTTTGCTTCCGTGCCTTTATCTTAATGTTGTGTTTATAATCTGGTTATTCATTTTTCCAGCTTATTTTAGGTCACAACATTACCCTGGCACTTGGGTTTCCCACATGCCCTATAATACGATATTCTTTAGACCCAGCTCAAGGGTGGTCTCCTCCTGGAAGCGTCCTCCTGCATCCTCCAGGCTCATGTAGTCTACACAGAAAGACCACACATTCCTACTTGTACATTTTTTTAAAGGATTGATTGATTGATTGACTGATTGATTTGAGAGAGAGAGAGAGAGAGCATAACAGAGGGAGAGGGATAAGCAGACTCCCTGCTGAGTGCAGAGCCTGACACTGAGCTGGATCTCAAGACCCTGAGATCATGACCTGAGCCAATATCAAGAGTTGATGCTTAACTGACTGAGCCACCCAGGCACCTCTTACTTGCACCTTTTTAAGGCACACATTGCTTTGTATCTTTTATTATGTTATAAGAATTAGGCTTATTGTTGAACAAACTGTTTCATCCAGTTCATAGTATAATCAATCATCGAAGAATATTTACATCCAGAGAAACGACAAACAAGTGGAAGTGAGTATTTGGATCCATCTTCAGTGAGATCTAAAGCTTTCCATTATCTCCATACCCCTCCTGCCCTTCCTCCACCCCCACCCCGTGTTAACACCCCCTCACCCTGTGCTGCCCTAGCATCCTGAAGATGCACCTGTGAGAGCCCTTTCCACACTACAGCTTATGTTCTTGTGCTTCCCCCTCTCTGATGAGACTTGGGTCCTAAAGAACAGGGACTGAATCTTGTTTACTCAACACCTTACATGGGTCTGAATAAATAGGAGAAACTTAGTTTTTGTGTGGAACTTAACTGCACGTGGTATCTGTTAATCATTTGGGCAAGAGCTCAGAGGAGTCAGCACACAATTCTTTGCTTGTAAGCTTGGGTCATTCTGCAGTTTTGTTATACAGGAAAGCAGTGAGTGATTCCAAAACAATCTAACCCAAATGAACCTTAATAAAGGTTCAAATTATACATTGACACTGGAACCTTCTTATCACGAGTAGATTTGGCCTGTACATGGACTTTGTTTTTAACTCAAACCTATGCCATCAAGGCTTTAACTTGAACTGTCTCTCATTTTGGTACAGAAAACCCAACTCTTGGGCTGGGTAAATGGGTAAGCAGCATTTGAGGAAGTTAGTGTTAAAAGTAATCCATACGTGATGCCTCCAGGCTCCGAAGCCCCGTCCTGTTTGGTTAGATCCTGGGACAGCTGTGTTCAGGGTCTGTACTCTTGAGCCCTGCCGAAACCATCTTCCCTGAGTTACCTCTGAAATTCATGACCTCTACTTATTGAAGACGATTTTTGTAAATAATCACCACAGAGAAGACATTTTTGTCTGTTGTATAAAATTTTCAGGATAGATGTTACCCTGGTAGCCAAGGTGGGCAGAATAACATAATGACTTAGGAACAACGGATCAGAGTTGTGATGACCGTTCGCGGTCATGTACACACTGACTAGCACTGAATGAACTTGAGACAAGGCACATAACCTCTCTAAGCTTCAGTGTCTTTTTCATTACAAGATGGTAATCAGAATTACCTCTGTTATTATGAAGACCAAGTGAAAATAAGGTATGATACTCTGTAGGGCCAGAGTGAGTTAAAAATAAATTTTTATTATGCTTTTGTTCAGTGCCAATGTACATTATCTTTCTAGTCACTATTTAGTAGCAGATAATAAAGTAAAATTTTAAAAATGCCCATTTTCTTTCTTCTAGCTGTAATGAAGCACACAGTTAATATTTCATTCTTAGTCATAGTAACTATGCGAATCTGAATGTTAGTGACATGGATTTTTCTCTTGCTCTCACATTATTTTTGTTTTTATTTTACATTTAGATCTTGAAGTTAATGTTTTATCTAGACAACACATTTTGGAAGTAGGTGTAAGGCATATTCTAGAAGTAAGTAAGCACATAATTTTTTTATTTATATAAACAAAATATAGACTTCTTATCATATAGGTCTTAAAATACTGTTAAGGTAGGAAAATACACACAAAGTAAAAGTAACACACACACACACACACACACACAAACATATGCACATGCACGCACACACATGCAAAGTGGTGTGCTGGTAAATGTAACAGCTGGCTCTCCAAAAACAAAAACAAAAAACCCCTCTTTTGTAGGGTTTGTCAATGTCCATGGTACAAACACTACTACAATAGCTAATTCAAGCTACCAATCATTTCAGAGCAATTTCTGTGGCCTGAATCAGCTCCAGCAGATAGACGCTAAATTGGAATCAAAATGGGAACTAAATTCAGAAAAGAGAAGCCCCATGTCTGTGGACCTAAATAGTTGGGGAGGTCTCAGGGAACACAGATAACCTGAACTAGGTCTGAAAAGATTCAAAACCTTTGGAAAAAAACAAGAACAGGTGAGCCGAAGGCAGACGCTTAACCGAATGAGCCATCCAGGCACCCCAAAACAAGAACAGGTGATAAAGCTCTAGCATCTATGTGTAGCCAGCTCATTCATTCATCGTGCATTCATTCATCTATTTATTTAGTCAAATATTTTTGAGTTATATAACTGGATGTCCGACATTCATTATAAGGTTTAAATACAAGTAATTACAACTGCTGAAGGGACAGGGAGTCAGAGATATATACTAAAATAAGGTGTGGACACAGTGCTAGAACTATAAACATGGGATCACTGCAGGGAGCACTTAACCCAGATGGGAAGGCAAAGTCAGGGAAGGCTTCCTGGAGGCTGTGACTGGGTTTCAAGATTGAAGAGATCTCACCAGGCCAAGGCAGGTGAGAGAAGGGAATTCCAGCTGGAGAGTGTTTGAGTGAAATAAAGAGGGGAAGGAGCATGGAGTGTCGAAAGCTACGAGCAGATCCATGCTTGGGGGTGGGGGTGGGGGACCTGCAAGGGGACAGGCAGGAGGAAGAAATTGGCTAGGCACTGGGCTGATGTGGATTCTGAAAGACCTGGTGGTCCTCTTAAGAAGCAGTGAGTTTCTGCTAAAGCCTTGGTGCACCTCTGTTGGATCTGAGCAGATGATCAGAACTGCAGTTGAAATAGGTCATGGGCACAAATGTGCTGTTTGTGTCAGTTCTGAATGGCTAAGCAGGGCAGTGAGAATCCCCTTAAAGGCCATTGTCACCGTCCAGGTAATATCTGATGATTGCATAAACAAAGGCAATAGAATGTCAGATGGAGAAGAATCTATTATGGATTTTGAGCAGTTCAAAGCTTGTCCTTCAGTTTGACCTTTTTACTCGGCTTCGATTATAAGCCAAGCAACATTGTTATCTGTAAACTTAGGTTTAAATTTTCCTTTTTCATTAGTTAGCTAATTCTGAACTGTTTATTTTATTAAATGCCTGTTTGCTCATGCACTAGACTGTCTCACAGATGCACTAACTTAGAAGACACTATGTGTGTGTTAATTTCTGATAGAACATGATACTTATTTTTCAATTTTCCTCTTTTACGTTAAATAAACACACTTATCACTAGATTAGTTTTTGTGTCAGTCGAATAAAAGAATAATTAAAAATTCCCTCAAATGATTATTAATCTTCATTGGGGAGTGACTCCTATAGCTTGATGAGTAGAAGAAAGGCGAGGTTAATTATAAAATTACTTCAGCTCTAGAAAACTTAAGATGTCTGGAGCTTAGAAGTATGAAAAGTAGCCCTTCTGAAGCCCTGTGGATTTTTCTGTCTCTGCAAATACAACAGAGGGACTGAGATCCAAAATACCTGACAGACAAAATTTAAAAAAGATCACTGTTACTAGGGTCTCAACAGGAAAATAATATAATTTTAAAAAAATGTCTTAGCAAAGCCATATCTCTGGGTTAATTTTACTCCTAGAAGTTCCTGAAAACAATGTATTGCCTTTGCATAAACATTGTGTTTAAATTTTAAATTAAAATATATTTAAAGAATATTGAAAACACTTGAGTGTCATTAGGGTTTGCATTTAATATATGATAATTAGAGGGGCGGAGCAAGATGGCGGAGGAGTAGGAGACCTAGATTTCCTCTGGTCTCAGGAATTCAGCTGAATAGGGATCAAACCATTCTGAACACCTACGAACTCAACAGGAGATCGAAGAGGAGAGTAGCAACAACTCTCTGAACAGAGAAGCGACCACTTACAGGAAGGTAGGACGTGCGGAGAAGTGAATCCGAGGCGATGTTCGGGAGGATAGACGGCGGGGGAGGGGGCCTCCGTCGGCCGCTTCTGGCAAGTGCTAGAGCCGCGGAGCACAAAATCGGACCTTTGAGAAGTCGGCTCCGCGGAGGGACGTCGCTCCAGTGGCTAAGCGGGGGGTGGAACCCTCGCGGGACAGTGTGGTCTCAGGACCCTCGGGGTCACAGAAAGACCGGGGGTGCCTGAGTGCGGCAGAGCTCCCAGGGATCGGAGCGGGGAAGCCGGCTGCAGAGACGGAGCCGAGGCGCGGGCTCTCAGCTCGGGGTGGCCATAAACTGGGATCCGCGGCCCACTCGGGCCACTGCTCCTCCAGCAGGGACCCAACAAGCGGCAGAGCCGGGGAGACTCCCCTTCCTCTCCGGGAGGAGCGGCGCGGGAGCGCACCGCAGGGATCTGCTGGGTTTGGAGACTCCACACGGGGTCGGGGGCCAGAGATAGAAACGCTCGGTCACAGGCCGGGTGAGCACGGAGTGCGGCCGGAGACCGGGGACACGGGAGTGACTGCTTTTCTCTGGGGGCGCACTGAGTTCTCAGCTCCTCCGGGTGGAGATTGGGAGGCCACCATTTTCACCCTGGTCCTCCAAGGCTGTACCGAGAGCTTGCAGGGAACAAAACTCCTGAGAGCAAACCCGAGCAGCTTGCTTAGCCCGGACTGACAAGGGCAGGACAATTCTGCCTCCGGCAAAGACATTTGGGAACCACAGCAACAGGCCCCTCCCCCAGAAGATCAGCACGAACAGCCAGCAAGCCAAGACCAAGTTTACCGATCAAGGAGAACGGGAGAACTCCAGCGCTAGGGGAATACTGCACATAGAATTCATGGCTTTTTTTTTACCATGATTCATTAGTTCATCAAAGTTAATTTTTGTTAACTGTTTTTTTTTCTTTTTCCCTTTTTCAACCAACATCTTATCAATCTCCTTTTTAAAAAAAAAATTAAATTATTTTTCATTTTTAGAGTTATATTTTATCCCTTCATAGTAGTTACCCTTATTTTTGGCATATATATATAAGTTGTTCTCTCTTTAAAATTTTGAGATACAGTTTCTTCTAACATATCAAAATATATCCTAAATCGCTAGTGTATGGCTCTGTTCTAGTCTCCTGCCTGATCACATTCTCTCCCTTTTTTCTTTTTTTTTTAAATCTTTCTTTTTTCAAACAACTTCTTATCAAGTCCTTTTATAAAATCTTTTATAATTTTCATCTTTACAGTCATCTTCTATCCCTTCATTGTATCAACCCTTATTTTGTACATATATGTCTTTCTTCCTTTAAAATTTTAGGAGGCACTTTTTTCTAACAGACCAAAATATGCCCAAAATCTAGTATGTGGCACTGATCTATGCACTAGCCTGATCATATTTGATCACATTCTGCTTTTTTTGTATTGTTCTGTTTTTGTTTTTATCTTTTTTTTTCTCTTTTTTTTTCTCTTTCTTTTTTCTTTCTTTCCCTTTCTTTTCCCCTGGTTTCAGGTCTTTTCTGATTTGTATACAGTGTATTTGCTGGGGATGTTGTAAACCTGTTAGCATTTTGTTCTCTCATTCATCTATTCTCCTCTGGACAAAATGACAAGACGAAAAAAATCACCTCAGCAAAAAGAACAAGAGGTAGTACCGTCAGCCAGGGACCTACTCAATAGGGACATTAGTACGATGTCGGACCTAGAGTTCAGAATCATGACTTTAAAGATACTAGCTGGGCTTGAAAAAAGTGTGGAAGTTATTAGAGAAACCCTTTCTGGAGAAATAAAAGAACTAAAATCTAACCAAGTCGAAATCAAAAAGGCTATTGAAAAGGTGCAATAAAAAATGGGGGCACTAACTGCTAGGATAAATGAGGCAGAAGAGAGAATCAGCGATATAGAGGACCAAATGATGGAAAATAAAGAGGCTGAGAAAAAGAGGGAGAAACAACTACAGGATCACGAGGGCAGAATTCGAGAGAGAAGTGATACGATAAGACGAAACAACATTAGAATAATTGGGATCCCAGAAGAAGAAGAAAGAGAGAGGGGGGCAGAAGGTATATTGGAGCAAATAATAGCAGAGAACTTCCCTAATGTGAGGAAGGAAACAGGCATCAAAATCCAGGAGGCACAGAGAACCCCTCTCAAAATCAATAATAATAGGTCAACACCCCGACATCTAATAGTAAAACTTACGAGTCTCAGAGACAAAGAGAAAATCCTGAAAGCCGCTCGGTGGAAGGGATATGTAACCTACAATGGTAGAAATATTAGATTGGCGACAGACCTATCCACAGAGACCTGGCAGGCCAGAAAGGACTGGCAAGATATCTTCAGAGCACTAAACGAGAAAAATATGCAGCCAAGAATACTATATCCAGCTAGGCTGTCATTGAAAATAGAAGGAGAGATAAAAAGCTTCCAGAACAAACAAAAACTACAGGAATTTGCAAACACGAAACCAGCCCTGCAAGAAATATTGAAAGGGGTCCTCTAAGCAAAGAGAGAGCCTAAAAGCAGCAAAGATCAGAAAGGAACACAGACAACATACAGTAACAGTCACCTTACAGGCAATACAATGGCACTAAATTCCTACCTTTCAATAGTTACCCTGAATGTAAATGGGCTCAATGCCCCAATCAAAAGACACAGGCTATCAGATTGGATTAAAAAACAAGACCCATCAATATGCTGTCTGCAAGAGACTCATCTTAGACCCAAAGACACCCCCAGATTGAAAGTGAGGGGGTGGAAAACAATTTACCATGCTAATGGACACCAAAAGAAAGCTGGGGTGGCAATCCTTATATCAGACAAACTAGATTTTAAAACAAAGACTGTAATAAGAGATGAGGAAGGACACTATATCCTACATAAAGGGTCTATCCAACAAGAAGATCTAACAATTGTAAATATCTATGCCCCGAACATGGGAGCAGCCAATTATATAAGGCAATTAATAACAAAAGCAAAGAAACACTTTGACAATAATACAATAATAGTGGGGGACTTTAACACCCCCCTGACTGAAATGGACAGATCATCTAAGCAAAAGATCAACAAGGAAATAAAGACTTTAAATGACACACTGGACCAAATGGACTTCACAGACATATTTAGAGCATTCCATCCCAAAGCAACGGAATACACATTCTTCTCTAGTGCCCATGGAACATTCTCCAGAATTGATCACATCCTAGGTCACAAATCAGGTCTCCACCGGTACCAAAAATTGGGATCATTCCCTGCATATTTTCAGACCACAATGCTTTGAAACTAGACCTCAATCACAAGAGGAAAGTGGGAAAGAACTCAAATACATGGAGGCTAAAGAGCATCCTACTAAAGAATGAATGGGTCAACCAGGAAATTAAAGAAGAATTTAAAAAATTCATGGAAACCAATGAAAATAAAAACACAACTGTCCAAAATCTTTGGGATACAGCAAAGGCAGTCCTGAGAGGAAAGTATATAGCAATACAAGCCTTTCTCAAGAAACAAGAAAGGTCTCAAATACACAACCTAACCCTACACCTAAAGGAGCTGGAGAGAGAACAGCAAATAAAGCCTAAACCCAGCAGGAGAAGAGAAATAATAAAGATCAGAGCAGAAATCAATGAAATAGAAACCAAAAGAACAGTAGAACAGATCAACGAAACTAGGAGCTGGTTCTTTGAAAGAATTAACAAGATTGATAAACCCCTGGCCAGACTGATCAAAAAGAAAAGAGAAATGACCCAAATCAACAAAATCATGAATGAAAGAGGAGAGATCACAACCAACACCAAAGACATACAAACAATTATAAGAACATATTATGAGCAACTCTATGCCAGCAAATTAGATAACCTGGAAGAAATGGGTGCATTCCTAGAGATGTATCAACTACCAAAATTGAACCAGGAAGAAATAGAAAACCTGAACAGACCTATAACCACTAAGGAAATTGAAGCAGTCATCAAAAATATCCCAAGAAACAAAAGCCCAGGGCCAGATGGCTTCCCAGGGAAATTCTATCATACATTTCAAGAAGAATTAATACCTATTCTCCTGAAACTGTTCCAAAAAATAGAAATGGAAGGAAAACTTCCAAACTCATTTTATGAGACCACCATTACCTTGATCCCAAAACCAGACAAAGACCCCATCCAAAAGGAGAATTAGAGACCAATATCCTTGATGAACATGGATGCAAAAATTCTCACCAAAATACTAGCCAATAGGATCCAACAGTACATTAAAAGGATTATTCACCACGACCAAGTGGGATTTATCCCTGGGCTGCAAGGCTGGTTCAACATCCGCAAATCGATCAACGTGATACAATACATTAACAAAAGAAAGAACAAAAATCATAGGATCCTCTCAATAGATGCAGAAAAAGCATTTGACAAAGTACAGCATGCTTTCTTGATCAAAACTCTTCAGAGTATAGGGATAGAGGGTACATACCTCAATACCATAAAAGCCATCTACGAAAAACCTACAGCGAATATCATTCTCAATGGGGAAAAGCTGAGAGCTTTTCCCCTAAGGTCAGGAACGCGGCAGGGATGTCCACTCTCACCACTGCTATTCAACATAGTATTAGAAGTCCTAGCCACAGCAATCAGACAACAAAAAGAAATCAAAGGCATCCAAATCGGCAAAGAGGAAGTCAAATTCTCACTCTTTGCAGATGATATGATACTGTATGTGGAAAACCCAAAAGACTCCACCCCAAAACTGCTAGAACTCATACAGGAATTCAGTAAAGTAGCAGGCTATAAAATCAATGCACAGAAATCAGTGGCATTCCTATACACCAACAACAAGACAGAAGAGAGACAAATCAAGGAGTCGATCCCATTCACAATTGCACCCAAAACCATTAGATACCTAGGAATAAATTTAACCAAAGAGGCAAAGGATCTGTACTCAGAAAACTATAAAATACTCAGGAAAGAAATTGAAGAAGGCACAAAGAAATGGAAAAACATTCCATGCTCATGAATTGGGAGAACCAACATTGTGAATATGTCAATGCTACCTAGAGCAATCTACACATTCAATGCAATCCCCATCAAAATACCATCCACTTTTTTCAAAGAAATGGAACAAATAATCCCAAAATTTGTATGGAACCAGAAGAGACCCCGAATAGCCAGAGGAATATTGAAAAAGAAAAGCAAAGCTGGCAGCGTCACAATTCCGGACTTTCAGCTCTATTACAAAGCTGTCATCATCAAGACAGTATGGTACTGGCACAAAAACAGACACATAGATCAATTGGACAGAATCGAGAGCCCAGAAATGGACCCTCAACTCTATGGTCAACTTATCTTTGACAAAGCAGGAAAGAATGTCCAATGGAAAAAAGACAGTCTCTTCAACAAATGGTGTTGGGAAAATTGGACAGCCACATGCAGAAGAATGAAACTGGACCATTTCCTTACACCACACACAAAAATAGACTCCAAATGGTTGAAAGACCTAAACGTGAGACAGGAGTCCATCCAAATCCTAAAGGAGAACACAGGTAGCAACCTCTTCGACCTCAGCCGCAGCAACTTCTTCCTAGAAACATCACCAAAGGCACGGGAAGCCAGGGCAAAAATGAACTATTGGGATTTCGTCAAGATCAAAAGCTTTTGCACAGCAAAAGAAACAGTCCACAAAACCAAAAGACAACCGACAGAATGGGAGAAAATATTTGCAAATGACATATCAGATAAAGGGCTAGTATCCAAAATCTATAAAGAACTTATCAAACTCAACACCCAAAGAACAAATAATCCAATCAAGAAATGGGCAGAAGACATGAACAGACATTTTTCCAAAGAAGACATCCAAATGGCCAACAGGCACATGAAAAAGTGCTCAACATCGCTCGGCATCAGGGAAATCCAAATCAAAACCTCAATGAGATACTACCTCACACCCGTCAGAATGGCTAAAATTAACAAGTCAGGGAACGACAGATGTTGGCGGGGATGTGGAGAAAGGGGAACCCTCCTACACTGTTGGTGGGGATGCAAGCTGGTGCAACCCCTCTGGAAAACAGTATGGAGGTTCCTCAAACAGTTGAAATTAGAGCTACCATTCGATCCAGCAATTGCACTACTGGGTATTTACCCCAAAGATACAAATGTAAGGATCCGAAGGGGTATGTGCACCCCGATGTTTATAGCAGCAATGTCCACAATAGCCAAACTGTGGAAAGAGCCAAGATGTCCATCGACAGATGAATGGATAAAGAAGATGTGGTATATATACACAATGGAATATTATTCAGCCATCTAAAGAATGAGATCTTGCCATTTGCAACGACGTGGTTGGAACTGGAGGGTGTTATGCTTAGTGAAATAAGTCAATCAGAGAAAGACATGTATCATATGACCTCACTGATATGAGGAATTCTTAATCTCAGGAATAAACTGAGTGTTACTGGAGTGGTTGGGGGTGGGAGGGATGGGGTGGCTGGGTGATAGACATTGGGGAGGGTATGTGCTACGGTGAGCGCTGTGAATTGTGCAAGACTGTTGAATCACAGATCTGTACTTCTGAAACAAATAACGCAACATATTTTAGGAAAAAAGAAAAAGAAGAAGATAGCAGGAGAGGAAGAATGAAGGGGAGTAAGTCAGAGGGGGAGACGAACCAGGAGAGATGATGGACTCTGAAAAACAAACTGAGGGTTCTAGAGGGGAGGGGGGTAGGGGGATGGGTTAGCCTGGTGATGGGTATTAAAGAGGGCACATTCTGCATGAAGCACTGGGTGTTATGAACAAACAATGAATCATGGAACACTGCACCAAAACAAATGATGTAATATATGGTGATTAACATAACAATAAAAAATTTTAAAAAATATATGATAATTAGAATTTCCCGTCCAAAGTACATTTTTTTCCTCTAATGCTTTATAAAACGCATGATTGATTTCCCAATAACATGATTGTTAATATAATCAAATCATTTTGTTTTGAAATGTGTTTTTCATTATAAAATTAATATAATCACATTACAGGACATTTGTGAACTGCACAGACTTAGACTTTAATGTCCATTGCAGAATTTTGAAATAGCAAAACAGTGGAAGCAACTAAATGTCCATGGATGGAAAGATGGTTAAAAAGTCTAGTCTGGGCGACAATCTGGCAATTAAAATAGTAGATATTGGCATAAAGACACATATTGGCATAGAATGACCTCTAAGTCAGTGTTGAATACAAACATCAAGTAACAGAACAATCCATATAACATGATGCCATAACGTAACAATATATGTTGTAAATGTATAGGGAAGGGACTTCAAGGAAAAGCACACCAAATTGATGAGAGAAGTTATCCCTAGGGTGTGTGCTTATGTGTTTGTGCATTTGGCAAGAGGTAGGAATAGATTTAGGGACAGTAATCAAAAGACATTTAATTTTATCTGTTATGTTTAAAAATTGTAGGGGCGCCTGGGTAGCTCAGTTGGTTAAGCATCTGGCTCTTGATTTTGGCTCAGGTCATGATCTTGGGGTAAGACTGAGCCCTGCCTCAGGCTCCAAGCTCAGCAGGGAGTCTGCCTGAGATTCTCTCTCTCCTTCTCCCTCTGCCCTCCTTCCCCACTTGTACACTCATTCTCTCTCTCTCTCTCATAAATAATCTTTTAAAAATTGTATTGTGAAATTGTATATTAGTTGCATGACTAATCACAGATAAAAGAGAATAGGAAAGAGGAGAGGGTTGCAAGGCTTGTGACTCCCCCACCGCAACACAAAACCAATTAAGATTTAGTATATTCCTCCCAACCTGTTTCCCTTTTTCTTTTTAGTCTATGTTTAAAAAAGATAGATACCAATCATGTGTATATAAAAATTCCCTCATTTTTTCATTCGATGTTTTAATATATTATTACAAGGTTTCCACAACCGGGAATGTGCCGTAATTCATGTAGCATATACTCTTTGTGTGTTGTTCGTGTCTTATATTTTAATATTAATGATGAACATCTTGCATATTGTTTGATCCCATATTTTGAAGAACTTCCTTAGGATGGATTTTCTGAACTATTATTAGGTCAAAACCTCCGTACATTTTTGTGTTTTTTTAAATTTTATCTTTTCATGAGGAATGCTCCTTGTGGTAAAAGTCAAGAATCTACATAAACATGTTAGGAGTCGTGGGTTATTTCAGATCCTTAAGCAGATTTAGTTAACTATTTTGTTTTGTTTGGTGAGGAATGGATCGGTGCCTGGCCAAATGCTCTGAATAGGAGGCCATCGATTTTGAGATGGTGGGACCGCAGTCAGCATTTCCTGCTAGTCAGCGTATTCCTTCTGCAAGCGGCCACAGGGAACTTGGTGCCTGATATGGTTCTTGTCCCAGGGTAGTCGGTGCTCAGTGACTAAGTACTGAATTAAATGGAAGAGAAACGAGAAATCTGGGTCAAACCTCAGCTAAAACAAAAAGGTGATGGAAGCCACAGCAGCTCTGGGGGTTTCAGACCTGGCAGTCTGGGGTTATTTTTATTTGCAGCATCCCTGCTGCCAACAGATACCTTTTGGGTAGTCAGAAAGACTCAGCAATCAGAGCTGTGCATCTGGCCATGGTTCTAATGCAGCCAAGCATGAAGGTCCAAGCTCCATTCAGGTCAAGTCACAATGAGCTCACAAATCTGTGCATCTATGGCAGACTGTAAGAGCGTAGAGGGGAAGTCTATTTCCTGCATTAGAACACATCAATGTACTTACATTGTTCACCAGTTGGTAGAACCTCCTCTGTTTACAAGCTTTTTATTTTGAAACAATTATAGATTTACCGTAAGTTGCAAACTTAGAACAGAGAGATCCTGTGTACTCTTCACCCAGTGATTTCTCCCAATGGTTACATCTTGCATAAGCATGGCGCACAGGATTTGACATTGGCACAATGCGTACGTATAGTTCTACACTGTTTTATCCACAGATGTAGATTTGTATAAATACCACCATAATCAAGATGCAGATATATAGCTATTCCATCACCAGAGATTTCCCTTGTGCCACCCCTTTGGTAGTCCTCTTCTGTTAGCTCCCTCTACCATGTGCATAATCCTTAAACCCTGGCAGCCACTAATTTGTTTCCCATCTTTATAATTTTGTGATGTTCATGAGACTATAGATGGAATCACACGGTGTGTGAACTTCTAAGATTGACTTTTTTCACTAAGCATAATGCGCTTGAGATCCATGCAACTTGATGTGTGTATAATCACTTCCTTTTTATTGCTGAGTAGTATTCCATTGGATAGATATACTACAATTGTTTAACCATTCACCTATTACTGAAGGACTTTGACTTGTTTCCTGGTTTGGGCTCTCACAGATAAAGCTGCCATGAATAATCATGTTCAGGCTTTTGTGCTGACATATGTGTTTACGTCTCTGGAATAAATATCTGTGATTGAAATTACTGGCTCAAAAAGTAATTACACTTTTAGTTTTATAAATAAAAAATGAAAAGGCAAATTGTTTTCTAGAGTGGCTATCATTTTGTATTCCCATCAGTGATATGAGAGATTCAGTTTCTCTATACCTTTGCCAGAATTTGGTATTGTCACTATTTTTTATTTCATGTGTTCTAATAGGTGTGTAGTAATATCTCCTCATGGTATTAGCTTTCATTTCGCTAACACTAGTATTCAAAAGATGTTGAACAACTTTTAATGTGATTATTTGCCATTGGTAACAGATGGATTCATGACTCTTGCCTATTTTCTAGTTGAATTGCTCTTTTTTTCTTCTGTTGAGTTTTGAGAGTTCTTAATATAGTCTAGATATGATGCCTGTGTCACATATGTGGTTTGCACATATTTTATCCCAGTCTATGTCTTGCCTCTTTACCCTCTCTATAGGATCTTTCACAGGACAAATACCTTTAATTTATACAAAGTCAGGTTATCTTTTTCTTTTTTCATAGGTTGTATGTTTGGTGTCATGTCCAAGAGTACTTTCCTAGGCCCCAGGTCTTGAAGATTTTTGTCTTATGTCATCTGCTAAAGGATTTATATTTTTACATTTAACATTTCAATCTTTCATCCATTTTGTACAACAAGGTTTAAATCAAATTTCTTTTCCTTTTCCTTCTCTCTCTTTTTTTTTTTCTCAATTAGATATCCAGTTGCTCTAGCACTACTTATTAGAAGAATATCCTTCCTTCATCAAATGGCTTTCACGCCTTTGTCAAAAATAAGTTGTCTGTTACCTGTATGGAGCCATTTTTAGCATCTCTCTTCTGTTCCATTGATCTTTATGTCTACCCTCCAGCAAAACTGATTAGTGTAACTATATAATGAGTGTTGAAATTGGGTAGTGCTTTCTCCCAATTTATTCCTCTTTCTCAGAATTGTTTTAAGTATTCTAGTTCCTTTGTTTTTCCATATAAATTTTAGAATAGTCATATCTGTATCTACAAGAAATCTTGCTGGGATTATAATAGGTATTTAACTAAGACTATTTGTCAATTTGGAGAAAATTGACAACTTTATTGGTAAGTCTTCCATTTCATGAACATAGTATGTCTCTCCCTTTATTCTACTGACACGTAGGTATTTCATTCTCTTTGAACTATTGTAAATGTTATACTTTAATTTTCACATATTTGTTGCTAGTATATAGAAATATAATTGGTTTTTGTATGCTGCTCTCTTATTATGTAACATTGCCAAAATTACTTATTAGTTTTAGAGGTTTTTGTAGATTACTTGGCATTTTCTATATAGATTATCATGTCATCTGTAAATAGGGGCAGTTTTATTACAATCTTTCTGATCTGCAAAATTTTATTTCCTTTTCTTGTCTTATTTCACTAGCTAGAGTTTCCAGTTACATTTTGTATAGCACTGATGATAGTGAACATCCTACCTTGTTTGAAGTCTTTAGGGCAGAATATTCAGTCTTTCAGCATTACATTGTTGTAGATTTCTTTCTTTCTTTCTTTTAAGATTTATTTATTTATTTGACAGAGAGAGAGAGCACAAGCAGGGGGAAAGGGAGAGGGAGAGGCAGGCTCCCCGCTGAGCAGGGAGCCTGATGCGGGGCTCAATCCCAGGACCGTGAGATCATGACCTGAGCCAAAGGCAGATGCTTAACCTGAGCAACAAAGGTGCCCCTGTGTAAATTTCTTACTGAAGTTCTTTAATAAGTTGAGGAAGTTTCCTCTATTCTAGTTCTCTGAATTTTTTTGTTTTTGTTTTGTTTGTTGTTTTAGTCATGAATGGGTATATTAGTTTGTCAAATGCTTTTTCTGCACTATTTTATATAATCATTTGATTTTTCACTTTTAGCTGTTTAATATGGATGATACTGATTGATTGTCAAATAATGAATAGCTTTCCTTTCCTGAATTGAGTCCCACTTGGTAATGTATTTAATTCTTTTTATATATTTTGGAATATATTTGCTAGTATTTTGTTTAAAAATTTTACATGTGTATTAATGCAAGATATAATTCTGTAGTTTTCTGTACTGCCTGAGTCTGGTTTTGATATTCGGAAAATACTTGTAGAACAACTAAAAAGTATTTCTTCCTCTTCTATTTTGTGTAGAATTAGTGTTCATTTTTTTTTAAAGATTTTATTTATTTATTTGAGAGAGAGAGAGAGAGAAACAGCATGAGAGGGGAAACGGTCAGAGGGAGAAGCAGGCTCCCCGCCGAGCCGGGAGCCCGATGGGGGACTCGATCCCAGGACTCCGGGATCATGACCTGAGCCGAAGGCAGTTGCTTAACCGACTGAGCCACCCAGGCGTCCGAATTAGTGTTAATTTTTTAAACTTCCACAAGTCTCCAGTGACATTATCTGAGCTGAGAAAAATTTTTCTCAGAAGGTTTTAACTTATGTATTCAATTTTCTTAATAGTTATAAAGCCATTTAAATTTTGGGTTTCACATTACAAAAGTAGTGGGGGAGCTCCTGGGTAGCTCAGTTCAGTTAAGCGTCCGACTCTTGATTTCCCAGCTTAGGTCGTGATTTCAGGGTTGTGAGATTGAGCCCTATATCAGGCTCTGTACTCAGCGGGGAGTCTGCTTAAGATTCTCTCCCTCCCTCTCCTCTGCCTTGCACCCTTCCCCCTGCCCTGCTCCTATGCACACATGCATTCTCTTTCTCTAAAAAATAAATAAAATAAAAGTTGGTGTAGTTTTTACTTTTCATAATTGGTATATTTATTCTAATTTATCAAATTCATGTGTGTAGAGTTGTCAGTAATATTTTCTTATTATCTTTTTGATGTTTATAGGGTCTCTAGTGATATCTTTTTTTTTTTATTTCTGATAATAGTAATTTGCATCTTCTCTCTTGTTTTTCTTTGTTTCCCTAGCTGGAGGTATGTCAATTTTATTGATCTTTTTAAAGAACTAGAGTTTTCTTTCATAAATTTTCTCTGTTTCAGGTTTGTGTACCTGTTTTTTTGTATTGTGTTTTCACCTGCATTGATTCTAATCTTATTTTAATTACTTTCTTCCTCTGCTTGCTATGAATTTATTTTACCGTGTATGTTTTGTTGTTTCGAGATGTGGGAGCTTAGATTATTGATTTAAGACATTCTCGATTCTAAAGTAAGTTTTTAGTGCTATAAATTTCCCTCTCATCCCTGCTTTACCTACATCCCAAAAATTTACATATGCTGTATTTTCATTTCCATTCAGCTGACTGCATTATTTCATTTCTTTTGAAATTTCCTCTTTGACATATGGATTATTTGGAAAAGTGTTGTTTAATTTAGGAGTATATGGAGATTCTCTTGTCTTTCTGTTATTGATTTTTAGTTTGGTTCCATTATAATCACAGAACACACCCTGTGATTTCAACTCGTTTAAACGTCTTGAGGTTTATTTTATGGATGAGGATATTTTCTATCTTTGTATATGCCCCTTGGAAACATGGGACAAATGTGTATTCTGTTATAGTTGGGGGAAGTGTTCATAAATTTCAATTTCATTCCGGTGGTGGATCATGTTGAATTGTCTATATCTTTGCCAAATTTTCAGTTTAGTTACTCCATCAATTATTGAGTGAAGAATGTTGAATTCTCCTACTACAGCTGTTGATTTGCCTATTTCTTTTCTCAGTTATATCACATTACTTTTTTTATAGTTCAATATCTATCACTTTATTTTCTTTCTTTTTAAAATTTTATTATGTTATGTTAATCACCATACATTACATCATTAGTTTTTGATGTAGTGCTCCATGATTCATTGTTTGCGTATAACACCCAGTGCTCCATGCAGTACGTGCCCTCTTTAATACCCATCACTAGGCTAACCAATCCCCCTAACCCCCTCCCCTCTAGAACCCTCAGTTTGTTTCTCAGTATCCGTAGTCTCTCATCGTTCGTCTCCCCCTCCGATTCCCCCCCCTTCATTTTTCCTTTCCTACTATCTTCTTTTTTTTTTTTAACATATAATGTATTATTTGTTTCAGAGGTACAGATCTGTGATTCAACAGTCTTACACAATTCACAGCACTCACCATAGCACATACCCTCCCCAATGTCTATCACCCAGCCACCCCATCCCTCCCACCCCCCACCACTCCAGCAACCCTCAGTTTGCTTCCTGAGATTAAGAATTCCTCATATCAGTGAGATCATATGACACATATCTTTCTCTAATTGACTTATTTTGCTCAGAATAATACTCACCAGTTCCATCCACGTCATTGCAAATGGCAAGATCTCATTCCTTTTGATGGCTGCATAATATTCCATTGACCACTTTTTCTTTATCCATTCATCTGAGGATGGACATCTTGGCTCTTTCCATAGTTTGCTATTGTGGACATTGCTGCCATAAACCTCGGGGTGCACGTACCCCTTTGGATCACTAATTTGAATCTTTGGGGTAAATACCCAGTAGTGTAATTGCTGGGTCGTATGGCAGCTCTATTTTCAACTGTTTGAGGAACCTCCATACTGTTTTCCAGAGGGGCTGCACCAGCTTGCATTCCCACCAACAGTGTAGGAGGGTTCGCCTTCCTCCGCACTCCACCAACATCTCTTGTTTCCTGACTTGTTAATTTTAGCCATTCTGACGGGTGTGAGGTGATATCTCATTGAGGTTTTGATTTGGATTTCCCTGATGCCGAGCGATGTGGAGCATGTTTTCATGTGTCTGTTGGCCATTTGGATGTCTTTGGGAAAATGTCTGTTCATGTCTTCTGCCCATTTCTTGATTGGATCATTCGTTCTTTGGGTGTTGAATTTAAGAAGTTTTTTATAGATTTTGGATACTAGCCCTTTATCTGATATGTCATTTGTAAATATCTTTTCCCATTCTGTCAGTTGTCTTTTGGTTTTGTTGACTGTTTCTTTTGCTGTGCAAAAGCTTTTTATCTTGAAGTCCTAATAGTTCAGTTTTGCCCTTGCTTCCCTTCCCTTTGGTGATGTTTCTAGGAAGAAGCTGCTGCAGCTGAGGTCAAAGAGGTTGCTGCCTGTGTTCTCCTTTAGGATTTGGATGGACTCCTGTCTCACGTTTAGGTCTTTCAACCATTTGGAGTCTATTTTTGTGTGTGGTGTACGGAAATGGTCCAGTTTCATTCTTCTGCATGTGGCTGTCCAATTTTCCCAACACCATTTGTTGAAGAGACTGTCTTTTTCCCTTGGACATTCTTTCCCGCTTTGTCGAAGATGAGTTGACCATAGAGTTGAGGGTCCATTTCTGGGCTCTCTATTCTGTTCCATTGATCTATGGGTCTGTTTTTGTGCCAGTACCATACTGTCTTGATGATGACAGCTTTGTAATAGAGCTGGAAGTCCGGAATTGTGATGCCGCCAGCTTTGCTTTTCTTTTTCAACATTCTTCTGGCTATGCGGGGTCTTTTCTGGTTCCATACAAATTTTAGGATTATTTACTCCATTTCTTTGAAAAAAGTGGATGGTATTTGGATAGCGATTGCATTGAATGTGTAGATTGCTCTAGGTAGCATTGACATCTGCACAATATTTTTTCTTCCAATCCATGAGCATGGAACGTTTTTCCATTTCTTTGTGTCTTCCTCAATTTCTTTCATGAGTATTTTATAGTTTTCTGAGTATAGATTCTTTTCCTCTTTGGTTAAATTTATTCCTAGGTATCTTATGGTTTTGGGTGCAATTGTGAATGGGATCGACTCCTTGATTTGTCTCTCTTCTGTCTTGTTGTTGGTGTATAGGAATGCCACTGATTTCTGTGCATTGATTTTATATCCTGCCACTTTACTGAATTCCTGTATGAGTTCTAGCAGTTTTGGGGTGGAGTCCTTTGGGTTTTCCACGTAAAGTATATCATCTGCAAAGAGTGAGTTTGTCTTCATTGCTGATTCAGATACCTTTTATTTATTTTTTGTTGTTGTTGTCTGATTGCTATGGCTAGGACTTCTAGTACTTTGTTGAATAGCAGTGGTGATAGTGGACATCTCTGCTGTGTTCCTGACCTTAGGGGGAAAGCTCTCAGTTTTTCCCCAATGAGAATGATATTTGCTGTGGGTTTTTCATAGATGGCTTTTATGATATTGAGGTATGTACCCTCTATCCCTATGCTCTGAAGAGTTTTGATCAAGAAAGGATGCTGTACTTTGTGAAATGCTTTTTCTGCATCTATGAGAGGATCATATGGTTCTTATTCTTTCTTTTATTAATATATTGTATCACATTAATTGATTTGCAGATGCTGAACCAATCTTGCAGCCCAGGGATAAATCCCACTTGGTCATGGTGAATAATCCTTTTAATGTACTGTTGGATCGTATTGGCTAGTATTTTGGTGAGAATTTTTGCATCCATGTTCATCAAGGATATTGGTCTGTAATTCTCCTTTTGGATGGGGTCTTTGTCTGGTTTTGGGATCAAGGTAATGGTGGCCTCATAAAACGAATTTGGAAGTTTTCCCTCCATTTCTATTTTTTGGAACAGTTTCACAAAAAATAGGTATTAATTCTTCTTTAAATGTTTGGTAGAATTCCCCTGGGAAGCCATCAGGCCCTGGGCTTTTGGTTGTTGCGAGATTTTTGATGACTGCTTCAATTTCCTTAGTGGCTATAGGTCTGTTCAGGTTTTCTATTTCTTCCTGGTTCAGTTTTGGTAGTTGATACATCTCTAGGAATGCATCCATTTCTTCCAGATCATCTAATTTGCTGGTATATAGTTGTTCATAATATGTTCTTATAATTGTTTGTATGTCTTTGGTGTTGGTTGTGATCTCTCTTTCATTCATGATTTTGTTGATTTGGGTCATTTCTCTTTTCTTTTTGATAAGTCTGGCCAGGAGTTTATCAATCTTGTTAATTCTTTCAAAGAACCAGCTCCTAGTTTTGTTGATCTGTTCTACTGTTCTTTTGGTTTCTATTTCATTGATTTCTGCTCTGATCTTTATTATTTCTCTTCTCCTGCTGGGTTTAGGCTTTATTTGCTCTTCTCTCTCCAGCTCCTTTAGGTTTAGGGTTAGGTTTTTATTTGAGACCTTTCTTGTTTCTTGAGAAAGTCTTGTATTGTATTGTACTTTCCTCTTAGGACTGCCTTTGCTGCATCCTAAAGATTTTGAACAGTTGTGTTTTCATTTTCATTGGTTTTCCATGATTTTTTAAAATTCTTCTTTAATTTCCTTGTTGACCCATTCATTCTTTAGTAGGATGCTCTTTAGCTTCCATGTATTTGAGTTCTTTCTGACTTTCCTCTTGTGACTGAGGTCTAGTTTCAAAGCATTGTGGTCCAAAAATATGCAGGCAATGATCCCAATCTTTTGGTACCGGTGGAGACCTGATTTGTGACCTAGGATGTGATCTATTCTGGAGACTGTTCCTTGGGCACTAGGGAAGAATGTGTATTCTGTTGTTTTGGGATGGAATGTTCTGAAGATATCTGTGAAGTCCATTTGGTCCAGTGTGTCATTTAAAGTCTTTATTTCCCTGTTGATCTTTTGCTTAGATGATCTGTCCATTTCAGTGAGGGGGGTGTTAAAGTCCCCTATTATTGTATTGTTGTTGATGTGTTTCTTAGCTTTTGTTATTAATTGGCTGCTCCCATGTTAGGGGCATAGATATTTACAATTGTTAGATCTTCTTGTTGGATAGACCCTTTAAGTAGGATATAGTGTCCTTCCTCATCTCTTATTATATTCTTTGGTTTAAAATCCAATTTGTCTGATATAAGGATTGTCAGCTCAGCTTTCTTTTGGTGTCCATTGGTATGGTAAATGGTTTTCCACCCCCTCACTTTCAATCTAGAGGTGTCTTTGGGTCTAAAATGAGTCTCTTGCAGACAGCATATCAATGGGTCTTGGTTTTTTATCCAATCTGATACGCTGTGTTCTTTGACTGGGGCATTTAGCCCATTTACATTCAGGCTAACTATTGCAAGATATGAATTTAGTGCCATTGTATTGCTTGTAAGGTGACGTTAGTGTATATTGTCTGTGTCCCTTTCTGCTCTATGTTACTTTTAGGCTCTCTCTTTGCTTAGAGGACCGCTCTCAATATTTCTTGTAGGGCTGCTTTCATGTTTGCAAATTCCTTTAGTTTTTGTTTGTCCTGGAAGCTTTTTATCTCTCCTTCTATTTTCAATGACTGCCTAGCTGGATGTAGTATTCTTGGCTGCATATTTTTCTCATTTAGTGCTCTAAATATATCATGCCAGTCCTTTCTGGCCTGCCAGGTCTCTGTGGATAAGTCTTTTACCAATCTAATGTTTCTACCATTGTAGGTTACAGATCTCTTCTCCTGAGCTGCTTTCAGGATTTTCTCTTTGTCTCTGAGACTCGTAAATTTTACTATTAGATGTCGGGGTGTCGACCTATTTTTATTGATTTTGAGAGGGATTCTTTGTGCCTCCTGGATTTTGATGCCTGTTTCCTTCCCCACATTAGGGAAGTTCTCTGCTATAATTTGGTCCAATATACCTTCTGCCCCTCTCTCTCTTTCTTCTTCTTCTGGGATCCCAATTATTCTAATATTGTTTTGTCTTATGATATCACTTGTCTCTCGAATTCTGCCCTCGTGATCCAGTAGTTGTTTATCTCTCTTTTTCTCAGCTTATTTATTTTCCATCATTTGGTCTTCTATATCACTAATTCTCTCTTCTGCCTCATTTATCTTAGCACTTAGAACCTCCATTTTTGATTGCACCTCATTAATAGCCTTTTTGATTTTGACTTCGTTAGACTTTAGTTCTTTTATTTCTCCAGAAAGAGTTTCTCTAATATCTTTCATGCTTTTTTCAAGCTCAGCTAGTATCTTTATAATCGTCTTTCTGAACTCTAGGTCCGACATCGCACTAATGTCAGTATTGAGTAGGTCCCTGGCAGTCAGGGCTTTCTCTTGTTCTTTTTATTGAGGTGATTTTTTGCATCTTGTCATTTTGTCCAGAGGAGAATAGATGAATGAGAGAAGAAAATGCTAACAAGGTAACAACAACCCCAGAAAAATATACACCAAACAACTCAGAAGAGACCTGAAACCAGGGGAAAAGAAAGAAAAAAGAAAAAAAAAAGGAAAAGGAAAAGATTAAAAAAAAAAGAATACGGTCAAATATGATCAGGCTGGTGCATAGATCAGTGCCACACACTAGATTTTGGGTGTATTTTGGCCTGTTAGAAGAAACTGCCTCCCAAAATTTTAAAGAAAGAAAAACTTATATATGTACAAAAATAAGGGTAAATATTATGAAGGGATGACTGTAATGATGAAAATTATAAAAGATTTTGTAAAAGGAATTGATAAGAAGTTGGTTGAAAAAAGAAAGAAGAGAAATTAAAGAAAAAAAAGGGGGAGAGAATGTGATCAGGCAGGACACTAGAACACAAAGACATATACTGGAGATTTAGGGTATATTTTGGTCTGTTAGAAGAAACCGTATCCCAAAATTTTAAAGAGAGAACAACTTATATATATATGCATATATATATATATATATATACCAAAAATAAGGTTAACTATTATGAAGGGATAGAATATGACTCTAAAAATGAAAAATAAAAAAGATTTTTAAAAAAGGGATTGATAAGATGTTGGTTGAAAAAGGGAAAAAGAAAAATTAAAAAAAGAAAAAGAAAAAAAGAAGTTAAAAAAATTAACTTTGAAAGACTAAAGAATGAGGTGGAAGGAAGCCAGAATTCTATGTGTTATATTCCCCTAGTGCTGGAGTTCTGCAATTCTCATTGATCGGTAAACTTGGTCTTGGCAGGCTGTTCTAGTTGATATTCTGGGGGAGGGGCCTGTTGCCGTGGTTCCTAAATGTCTTTGCCGGAGGCAGAATTGCCCTGTCTTTGCCCGGTCTGGGCTAAGTCATCTGCTCGGGTTTGCTCTTGGGAGCTTTTGTCCCCTGCGAGCTTTCCGTACAGCTTTGGAAGATGAAAGTGAAAATGGTGGCCTCCCAATCTCTGCCCCGGAGAAGCCGAGAACTTGGGGCCCCACTCCTCAGTGCACCCCCAGAGAAAAGCAGTCAATCACTCCCGTATCCCCGGTCTCCGGCCGAGTCCGTGCTCACCTGTCCTGTGACCGAGCATTTCTTTCTCTGGCGCACCACCCCGTGTGGAGTCTCCAAACCCAGCAGATCCCTGCTGTGCGGTCCCGCGCCGCTCCTCCTGGGGGAGGTAGGGGTGTCTCCCCGGATCTGCCGCTTGTTGGGTCCCTGCTGCAGGAGCAGTGGCCCGACTGTGCTGCGGATCACAGTTTATGGTAACCCCAAGCTGAGAGCCCGCGCCTTGGCTCCGTCTCTGCAGCCAGCTTCCCTGCTCCAATACCTGGGAGCCCTGCAGCACTCAGTCACTCCCAGTCTTTCTGTGACCCCGAGGGTCCTGAAACCACACTGTCCCACAAGGGTTCCACCCCCAGCTTAGCCACCGGAGCGACGTCCCTCAGCAGAGCAGACTTCTAAAAGTTCCGACTTTGTGCTCCGCGGCTCTAGCACTTGCCAGAAGCGGTCGATGGAGGCCCCCTCCCCCGCCGTCTATCCTCCCAAGTATCTCCTCGGATTCACTTCTCCAGATGTCCTACCTTCCAGAAAGTGGTTGTTTTTCTGTTCAGAGTTGCTGCTACTCTTTTCTTCTACCTCCTGTTGAGTTTGTAGGTGTTCAGAGTGGTTTGATCCCTATCTAGCTGAATTCCTGGGACCAGACGAAATTAAGGTCCCCTACTCCTCTGCCATCTTGCTCCTCCACTTTTATATCACATTATTTGTGTGTGTGTGTGTGTGTGTGTGTGTGTGTTGCATATACATTTAGGTTCTGTGTCTTCTTGGTGGATTGACCTTTTGTGTTAGCCAGCTCAGGCTGCTATGATTAATTACCACAGGCTCGATGACTTAAACAACAGAAATTTATTTTTCATGTTTCTGGAGGCTGGAAGTCCAAGATCAAGGTGCTGGCCATTTCTGGTGAAAACCCTCATACTTATTTGTAGACATCTTTCTGTTTAATTCTTCTTAATTCTAATTCTTATATGGTGGAAAGCAGAGAAAAGTGAACTCTCCTATCTCTTTGCACAAGGGCACTAATCTCATCATGAGGACTTAACACTCAAGACCTAATACCTCTCAAAAACCCCACTTTCTAATACCATTACATTGGAGATTAAGATTTAAACATATGAATTTGGGGGGAGGCATGAACATGCATTCCATACCACTCTGTATTCATCACAGAATGTCCCCCTCAATATTTGGTAATTTGCTCTAATGTTTATTTTTTCTGATATTAATACAACCACTCCTCATTTCTTAAAATTAATGTTTGCCTCGTATATGTTTTCTCATCCTTTTACATTCAACATATGCACATCATTACATCTGAAGTGAGTTTTTATAGACAGGATATAGTTGAGCTGTGTTTTTTGTTGTGCTATTTGATTTTTTTTAACCCACTTTGCCAGTCTCTGTCTTTTAATTAGTGTATTGAAACCATTTACATTTAATATACTGATTGCTTTTTTTATTCTTTTTGTTCTGTTGTTTGTTCTTTCTGTTTTCACATCTCTTTTTAAATGTTTTCTGCCTTCCACTGAGTTACTTGGACATTTTTTAGAATGCCATTTTGTTTTGCCTGTAGTGTTTTTGAGTATATATGAATGTGTATAGTGTTTTTAACGGTGACTCTAAGTATAACCATATATCTGACTTACCACAGTCTACTAGTGCTAACATTTTACCAGTTGGGCAAAGTGTAGAACTCTTACCTTCCTTAAGCACCATTTAATATCTCCCTTTTATAATAACTATCTTAAATATTTACATACATTGCTTCAGTTTTCATATATAATTTGAGAAATTCCAGAGGAGAAGAGATTTCTATTACATATGCCCATATTTTTCGTTGTTCTATGTTCTTCCCTCCTGACACTCCAAGATAATTTCTTTTATCACATACTTTCCATTTGTTAGAGAATTTCCTGGAGCCATTCTTTTTGGAGTAGGTCTGCTGGTAGTAAGTCCTCTGAATTTCCTTTATCTGAGAATGTCTTCATCTTCTCCTCATTTTTTGAAGGATATTTTCACTGGATATGGACTTCTGAGCTGACAATTATTTTCTTTTAGCACTTGAAAAATGCGGTGCCATTTTCTCCTAGCCTCCATAGTTTATGCTGAGAGGTCTACCCTCACTGGAATTGTTTATCCTGCAGGTCATGTGTGATTTCTCTCTTGTGGCTTTTAAAGAATTTTTTTCCTTTGTCTTTAGTTTCCAGAAATTTAATGACTTTGTGTTTGGTTGTAGATTTCTTTAGGTTTATCCTATTTGTGGTTTGTTGAGCTTCTTGCCACTGTAGTTTTATGTTTATTTCTATATTTGGGGATTTACCAGCCACTATTTCTTTGAATACTCTTTCAGTTCTATAAATAATTGATCTTCTTGTATAGATTTGGAGAATTTGTGTTGTCCATCTTCAGGTTCACTGATTCTTCTGCCCCTCCTGGTGTGCTGTTGCACCCAACTACTGGGTTTTTAATTTTGGCTATTGATATTTTTTTGTTATATACTTTCTGTTTAGCTCTTCTTTATATCTTTTTCTTTGTTGAGATTTTCTATATTTGAATTTGTTTCAAGTGGGTTCATAATTGCTCAGTGAAGCATTTTTATCATAGTTGCTTTAAAATGTTTTTCAGATAATTCTAATATCTGTGTCGTCTTGGTTTTTGTGTCTTATGATTGTCTTTTCTCATTCAATTTGATATCGTTCTGGGTCTTAGTATGACAAATGATTTTCTACTGAAGCCTGGCCATTTGGGGGCATTATAGTTTAAGACTCCGGATCTTACTTAAATCTTAGGCTTTAGCAGGTCTCCTTTTACAGAATTCTGGTTGGTGAAGGGGGCTCTGCCTCGTCACTATCAGGTGAACATGGAAGTCCAGGTTGTCTACTCAGCCTTGGTTGACATCCAGTGGGGAGGCCTCCCTTGTTACCAATGGGTGAGAATGAGATTTCATTTTTCAAATTATGTCTCTGATACCACCCTGGCTATTAGGAGGAGGGGCACACCATTGCTCTTCCCTACATGGTCTCCCCTGACATCCTCCCTAGGTGTCTGTAGTGTCTATAAGATGGTGATATCATTAGGACTGTGTTTATTTTAGGTAAACATAAATTCCTGCCTTTGAGGATAAAAAACAAGTTAAGTATTTGTCAAATCTGGGGCAACCTTCTTCAGGCTTAGGCTCCTCACCATTTACAGGACACCGTCCCTTCTCCTAGATATACTGAGGCAATTCATAATCTGTGTCCAAAGAACCTCTTCTCTTCCCTCCACTTGTCCCCTTCACTTGTTTTGTACTCGAGCCAAAAAGATGATTTGTGAACATCCATCTCTATCTGACATGTGCCCTCTAATCCTCTCTTTGTTTACACTGTTTCCTTCTGCCTAGAAAACTGTTTCTTCAATTCAGTTACTCCCTTTACCCCCACAAGCCTTGTTTAAACACCCCTTTAACAAAAAGCCTAGCTCAACCACAGAAATTTTTTATTGTTTTCAAATCCTGTTATTAATAGCATACTTTTAGCATGGTCTAGGGTGAATTATGAGCTTATTTTTGTATTTGTAAGTGTCCTGGTACTCCAACCATCTTGTGAAACCTTCACAGAAATGTTGGGAGAATGCCTTGCTCAGGAAAAGCATTTTTAATGACTCTCCTTGTGTTCTTTAAAGCCAGTCATTTATTTGAGTGATGGGTAGGAACTGAAGAAAACTCAATGAGGAGGTGATAGGTTGGGACATAATAAAATTGAGTGATCAAGATAATTATTGACAATGATTTCTAAAACCACAGGCATCGGTGAAAATAATGCAAAGGGAAAATTGTATGAGTGCTTTAAAAATATGAAAATATCTCAGAGTTCATTTTCTTAAACAACTGCAAGGAAGCATTCACTGCAGGACAGCATTTAAATTCATTTCATCATTTCCATTGTTATTTACCAAACAGCAATGTGTGGTCAAAATTTAATACATCAGAATAAAGAAAATCGTGGAACAGTATTCCTTTGTAATTATAGTATAAACATGATATCTCTTATCAAAGATGATTACTTACCCTTTGACATATTGAACAGTTTTGGTTAGGGTTGTGTTTGGCTTTCATTTTATTTATTTGCTTGTTTACTTGCATTATGTACTGGAAATGCTCCATAGAAACTGTGTATTCTTATAATTCCCAAAAATGCGTTTGCATCTGAGACCTAACTGAAGCTCTCAACAGTGCAATTAGTGGTGAGGGTTTACATTTTTCTTTCATAATAGAAAGTCTACAACATCATTAATGTCCTAGGTTCCTTCTTGCTTTCTGCTCTATCATCGTGTGTGTGTGTGTGTGTGTGTGTGTGTGTGTGTGTGTGTGTGTGTGTTATCTTGCTGATTGCCTCTTGATCACAAAAGAAGTGCTCTATCTCAAGCTCATGCTCTCATTCCAGGAAGGAAGATGATGGAAATGAATGACAGAAAAAAGGGGTGGCATCTATTCCAGGAAAGCAAAACTTTCCCAGAAATCCCCAGCTCACTTACACTTACATCTCCTTTGCATTAAGTGTGTCACCCAAACTGTAAGAGAGGTAAAATGTAATTTTTTTTTACACTTTTATCCTGGCATATTTTTAATGTTTTTAATCCTGGCTATTCTGAAGAAAATCAGTGTTGGGTCTGGGAGGAGAAAAGGGGGATGGATTTTGGGGAGGCAACTAGCAATTTCTGCCCTACAACATCAGAATCCTCCTGGTATTGGTAGATAAAATTTTATCTAGTCCTTAAAAAACAAGTTTCCAGTGCCCCTGTGCATAATGTAGGAATGAGCTCCTGAGCTTCTCTGGAAACCTTTTTAAAATTAGGTGGTTATGACACCAGCACCCATGAGGCCCCACTGCTCTTCAGCGTGCACCTCTGGAGGGCCTATGTCGATACCCACCTGTTCTTAGCCATCACCTGGACGTCTGCATCACCTTTTCTTTTCTTTCTTTCTTTTTTAAACATTTTATTTATTTATTTGAGAGAGAGACACACAGAGAGAGCGAGTGAGAGAGCAGTCGCAGGCGGGAGGGGCAGAGGCAGAGGGAGAAGCAGACTCCTCGCTGAGCAGGGAGCCTGACTCGGGGCTCCATCCCAGGACCCTGGGATCAGGACCTGAGCCAAAGGCAGACGCTTAACCCACTAAACCACCTAGGCATCCTTCATCAGCTTTTCGTGTCAAGCACCCGAACATGTCATATTTCCATCAGCTATCAGTGCCATACTTTGAGTTTGGGAACCTTCCCTTATTTGAGGAATGGATAACTATCCCCATTGTTGATAAAGTGTCTAAGGGATTGCTTATAAATGGCTGGCATAGAAGGACTTCCTAAGAAATTCGTTTCTGCCTCTCATTCAGCACATCACAGTCCCCCCTTCAGCACATACATTACATGCAAACACATTTTCACGATGGTGAGCGCATTTGAAGATAACCACAGATGAGACAAAGACAAAAACAGAAAACACAATCAACCTTTGCCCCTTTTGAGCCAGTTAAAGTTACGTGGTTGTGACTGATAACCTATCTGCATTAGAAATGTTTCCTTTTGTCAGCACTCAAGCTTTTGTTAAAAAAAAAAAAAAAGATAAAAAGGAGAAAAAAAGTTTCTCAAGTTAGCAGAGCAAAGCCCTTTTCTAAAGGGCCTATAAATAATTTTAAATTCCTGGTGCTGCCTCAAATGTAGCTCTTCCGAGCTGCAATGTCGGCTATTTCTCTGAAACTAGAGTAGTCATTCAAAAATAGTTTCACTCAATTTAACTGCCTATTGAACCCTCTAAATTACAGATATTAAGCCTTTGGTTTCACAACAAACTTAATGAACAGTTCTGACAATCTATAAGCAAGGCCACTGGAAATTCATGGGCCAGATGGAATCACAGATTACACCATTTTCCTACTGGCCTGCAATTTTCTGGCACCTGGATCGACATTCCAGGGATACATATTATGTCTGGTGCAATAGTCCCTGCCCCTAATAACTGAATTTGTGTTTTAGAAAACTCATAGCAAGCAGAGATATGCCTGCTAACGTTTCCTCACGATTCTTTGAAATATCAGCGTTAAATTCATTTAGAGTATGTAGGTGATATTTAGAATGCAAAGTGATCTAAGAAGAGCTTTTAAGAGAAAAGTCATTTGAGGAAGAAGAGGGACTATAAGAATATGCAGGGAAAGCAAGAGTAATAGAGTGAAGAAAGAAATCTGTGGGTCGGGAAGGGTGCTGACATCAGGGAGAAACACGTAAGTTAGCACAGGGAGAAAAGAAGACAATTTGAAAGTCAAGATACTCTCCCCCAAGAATCTCTGAGTTATTCTTGGGAAAATTAGCATTAGTGACACATATTTTACTCTACATATCCCACATATCTGCTTTCTAGCGATTTTAAGAGGAATGGGTTAATCACTGAGAGATTCCTTTTCATGTCTTGAAATGTGGTCAGATGTCAATGACATGATTGGTTATAGTGGAACGGGATGATGGTGAATTAATTGTCATCACATATTCCCTCACTGTGAAAGCTGATAAACCACAGCTTCTATGCTCCAGGGTATCATAAAATTTCCTGTTTTCAAAGAACACATATCACTCCTTTCTTCCCTCTATCTTTATATTTATCAAGCTATATGGTAATTATTTTTTTACCAATTTTTCTTCCTCAGAGTGCTCCTCGAGGAAAAGATTTACATTCTTTACCTCCATATCCTGGTGTTAACAGGAGGCCAAAGACAGTAAAATCTTAAGAGATGTTGGTTGAATAAATGCCATGCTCCAAATTCCTTGGGCAAAATGAATGACGTCTTCCTCTGATAATCAGACAACATTTAAAACACGAACCTGTATTTAAAGGAGAGAAGAGTGCCCTAAAGAGAAGTCAAAACATGACTTGAACCATTCAAGTACAAGTACGTTAAAGGCAAGGAATAGCAGTGTTTACTGTTAGTAGTATTGAATACTGTTTGTGAAGGAATTTGTGAACATCATTTCATCAAAATGTTCTCTGCTTGTGGATACCAAGAGAGGTGGTTAATCCGGCAGGAAGTAGGCAATAAATCTCTTGGGTCCCTATGCAATTGAACCCATTTGGTGGAATGCAGAGGAAATTCCACCAGCATTATACATCCCAGGCAGAAATCCTTATTGAAAATTACTGTAGAATGGTTTGATATTAGAGGCTGAAGAGTCCCTGGAGAATATATCCTAATACTTTATTTTACAGATGTGGAGGTAAAGACCACTTTCTAGGAGTGAGTCCGCCATGTCAGGCAGCTGGGGTCACCCACATGATTCATGTCATGCTTCCCAACCTACAGTCCCTTCCACCCTTGAAATACCAAAAATTGGCAAAGGAGGCATGAAGGTGATTTTTATATTTTCAGAAAACCTAATGGAAATCAGATTTTTGCTATCCACTGAGCTGCCAAAGTAACTAAAAATTAAGGTATGTTATAGGTGGGATGGGGAGAGCTGGTATTTCCTTACTTTTGGCTGAAATTATGGCAACGCAATTTAGTCAAATTCATTATTTGATGAAGAACTGGTAGGTGGAAATGTGCTAGTGATACCTACATTGTGAAAAATTTTATATATTATACTAAACGTACTTTGTTTTTAGTTTTAAGGCAAACTTTATTTTTTTGTGTGTGCGTGAAGCGTATGCATAGGAGGTTTTGGTGGAAGAAAGTCATTAATAGCTGAGAGAATGCTTGCCAATATTCCATCTTCTTCCTCGACATGTTTGACTGCCTGGTTGTAAGGCAGGGTCTAAGGACATGTTACCCATGAGCAAGGGTGATATGCATCATTTCTGGCTCGAGATAGTAGAAAGCTCTGATGCATCCCTCTCACATATCTGCACTGCTGCAAGGACCAAGGAGGGGTCCGAATGGCAGAGTCTCGTTTTTCCCTCCCTAAATCCCACCAACCTTTTAGCACATACAACATGAGGAAGAAGCAAACACCTGTGGCGCTGAACTCCAGAGAATTGGGGTAGTTGCTTACTTCAGCATACTGGAGAATATCCCAAGTCCGAGTCTAACATTGATGGAACACCCAATACCTAACTCTCCTGTCACAGGCTTTGAATCAGTACTTCATTTAATCCTTACAGAAGCCTAGAATGGAGATCAGGTCTCTGCTTTTATACAGAGTTTGTAGATGGTGGAACTGAGACTCAGTGAGTATCCACTCATTTCCAGAGTCCCACAGTCAACAAACAGCCTGCTTTCGGACTTGAATCCAATTCTGCCAGAGCCCATGCACTTGCGACTGTGTTCTCAGGATGAACAATTAACATCTACTGGGATTAGTAGCAGAGTTCTCCCAAGTTCGCATCCACTACTCGTGACTTTCCCCCCCTGAAGCTCTGCATTTCTCCCTTTGGGAGATTCCGGTCTCTTTCTGGATCTCCAACTTGTCTTCTCTCTACACATCAAAACCAGGATCTGAACCAATGATTTTTTGTTTAAAGCAGGTTCAAAGGGAAACTCCACTGTCATCACCCCTTACTGCCATTAGAATCCACACAATACCTTCCCCTTTCTAAAAAATAACCAACAGTAGGCTGATTTTCTTGACCTCCACCTTCCTTTTTTTTTTTTTTTTTGTCAAACATAGCAACACTGTGTCGACTTTTACAAGGGAAGGCTACCGTTGTTTACTGCGGCATTTCCTAGGACATGCATCACATCAGAGGCAGAGGCAGATTTGCATACATTTCACTGATTGTCGAAAGGGATTTTTCTTCCCCTCTCCCCATCTCCCACTCAATTATTTATCTGTTTTCTTTTCCTTCCACGAGGTCAAGTATCACCAGAGAGGTGAAATGTACAAGTCAGCAGGATCTGGCAGAGATTCGCGTGGAGATGGAGACGCTTTGAGCTGCTCTCGGACTGATTAAATAAAAAATACCCTGGGAGTAGAGTGAGGCTGGATGCATACTTTAGCAAATGAAAGTAGTGCATTAGAATGCAGCTTTAGGGTCTAATTTAAAAATATAATTCAGGCACCAGCAGAAGCCTTTAAAATATTGGCAGATGTCTTAATGTCACATTTCATATAGAGGGCAAAGTGGATTAAAAGACAAATGTAATCCATAGAATAGTTTAGCTTCCCTTATATTCACTGGTGCTTTAATTTCTTTCAAATACATTTTAAAGAGGACTTTATGCCTATTCTTTTCGCATGTTGTTGCAAAATTACTAGAAATCAACCTCAGAGATCATCTGAAACTATTAATTCATGTAAAAATTTTCCATTCACGCATCCCTTCATCCAACACTTATTTAGAACCTACAAAGAGCAGTAAAATGAAGACTCTTACCATCAGGTGGAACATGGAAATAGAGCAAGGATGCTGATTGGACTTACTTTCCCTTTGGGATCCCCCAGCTGTGTCCAGGGGGGATTGCCCCAGGGGATGGTTTCCCTGAGAAACACTTGCATTTCCCTCCCAGGGTTATGACGAGGTGATGCAGGGCACAGTGGCCACTGTTCTTCCCTTCCTGCTTTAATCCACACCCCACCCCGTGCTGTTTTATCAGGTTCTGCACTTCTGAATCTGTTTCCCTTTTCCCTGATCCTCCTATTTTTAAGTCAGTAACGAGGAGTTCAAATGCCAAGCAAAGTGCTGATGCAAGCATGGGGCTATCTGTTCGGTGATGAACTTGGAAGATTTATCAGTTCAGGAGGTTTTTGTGATACTCCAGTGAGGAAACTGTTTCCAAAGCTACCTATTTGGTAATACTGACAGAGAGGAGAATTGCCAGCCTCTTTCCCGTGGAGCATAATTCCAGATGACCAGAGGGAAGGAGTCAGAGAGGAGAACACTGCTGACTGAGAATTTAAGGAAATCACAGCACCCTTTGGGCACATTACCTCTGACTTGCGATGAGATCTGCTTTCTGAGATGTTTACAGGATGAAGGCATCTTAAGGGATTTTGTCCCTAGACAGACCTGACCGGGCATGGTGTTCATTAACAATCTAAAATTGCCATTTACATATTTAGGAAAAAAATAAAACCGAAAAGTCACTTTGAAAATGTATTTCCTCATAAGCTCTAATGTCTTAAGTATGAGAAACACCCTTGGTCTGTTTCCCTTGAAATGAATCAGCACGCTAAACAGAACACTGTTGAATGTAATTCTTAACATTTTGGCTTAATACACGACCCGTGTAAGAAAACAGTGTGTTGTGAAAGGTGAAACCTGAACACGAAGTAAAAAATTAGAGCCAGTCTCACTGTGCAACTAACTTAAACCTGGACTGGCCTTAAACATCATCGACTGTGTCTGCTTCCTTTTTGGAAAAGCGGCTCAGACAATAGAAGCGAGTGGATCAAGTGCTCCCAGTTGGAAGCTTCTAGCTCCCAGCTAGAAGAGCACACCTGGTCTCCTCCTCCCTGGATTCCCTTCCTCTGCAGACTTTAGACCTAAAAATTGCTTGAGTGGTTTTTTTGTTCTGTTTTGCTTTTTAAATACAATCAAGGGAATCCTTGGAGTGTGGCAGTGGTCACAAGAGCGGCTGCTTAGTTCCGTCAAGCCCGTTTAGGAGAACCTGGGTGGCTCGGTCAGTTAAGCGGCTGCCTTCGGCTCAGGTCATGATCCCAGGGTCTGTGGCTGGAGCCCCGCATCGGGCTCCCTGCTCAGCGGGGAGTCTGCTTCTCCCGCTCCTCCCTGCTCGCGCACTCTTTTTCTCTGTCAAATAAATAAATGAAATCTTAAAAAAAAAAAAAAAACTCGTTTAGGTAGTTAAGCTCTAGAGTGGACATTACCTATTGAAGTTTGAACACAGAGAAAATGTACACTTCTACAGGACAGGGAGTATTTATCTATTTTGTATGGAATTTTACCATCCGCAGAGGAGCATGTAATAAATATTATTGGAAATAGAGCAAGGATGCTGAGCCCGGTCATGGTGGTTCAACCTGTGACCTGCTTCTGGGCCCAGAATGAGAGAGCCCAGAGGATGGCCAATATGTGATGACACTGTGGTGTGGCTCTGACATCACACAGGCTACTTCCTTCTTCCATCTTTCCTGAGTGAAGCATGGCTTCAGCCCTGCTGGTCAGCATTTTAGAGATCTCCAGATTGGTCTTGAATCTCTCCACATCATAATATCATTGCATCTCCTCAGATAGGGACATAAGAAATGCTTTGATGATAAAACGAGACTTGCCCGCTGAGATTTATTTTTTTAAAGCATGTATTTGAGAATATAGCGGCTACGGAAGTGACCAGACTTAATACTTTTCCCAGAAGCCTTTGGAAGCCATGATACTTTATGAATTGAAAGCGCTCTTGAATTTTTGGCGCTGGCTGCTTCTACTCTGAATTGTGACACATTAAGAAAGGCAATAAGACTTACCTGTGCCTCAAAGAAGGTTTCTAATTTTTTTTTCATGTAAATTAGGGTTCCTGCTTCCTTTATTGGCCCCCAGTGCAGAAAAAAAAAAAAAAGAAAATATCCCTTTTTTAAAAAGATGTATTTCGATGGATTGGTCTGTCAAAGATGCAAAATAAATCTCCTTTTTGAAACTTCTGTAAAGAAGAGAAAATACCTCTTCTTTCATGTGTTCTCATATTTGCGTGTGAAAAATGGACCTCCAGAAATAAAAGCAAGAAAAACAAGGTTTATAAAATATGAAAGACAGAGATCTTTTACCGGAACTCATTTACAGTTAGTGTGTCCTCAATGCTGAGTGGGGGTCTGCTGATGTGGACCCGAGGCAAGCCTGATTTTAGTGAACCACAGAAAGTCAGGAGAAGAGCAAATGTATCTTCCTTACAGACAATGAACGCCCCTCCATTTTTTTTTCTAAATTGCACAGACTTCCCATTGTTTCTTCAAGATGAGGACCCAAAAATGGCTTTTCTTGTATTTTCTTGTAATCTTCTATATTAAAGTCTAAAATGAGCCAAAAGAATTGTTATGAATTGAATCGCGTCCCCCCTCTCCATATTTATGTGTTGAAGTCTTAATCCCCATGACATCTGATTGTGACCTTATTAGGAAGTAGGGTTTTTGCCGATGAATTAGTTAAGATGAGGTCAAACTGGATCTCTAATCCAACACGACTGGCGTCCTTAGAAAAAGGAGAGATTTTCAAGATAGTTATACACACAGAAAAACAAACAAATACCGCCATGTGAACATTAGGCAGAGATTGGGGTGATGCTTCTATAAACCAAAGGACACCAGAGATCACTAGCACCTCCAGATGCAGCGGGAAAGGTGAGGAACAGATTCTTCTTCACGGACTCCGAAGGAAGCAGCCCTGTTCAGACTTCTGGCCTCCACAGCTGTGAGACAATAGAGGTCTGTTGTTTACGACACCCAGTTTGTGTGTTTTATTACAGCAGCCTTAGGAAACTAATACAACTCTTAAATGGTTTTCACTGTTTTGGATTATTTTTGACTCCGTGGCTTAATTACAAAATCAAAACAAACTAATAAAGCAAGACCCAAAAAAACTCGTGGTAAGACAGGATTGTGGAGGTGCCCCACAAACATATTATGGTCATGTCTCATGGGGTAAGGGAAAAACAGAATGAAAACCTGCGGCATTAGGGCTTTTCACATTTCACGGAGTTGTGCAGACAAGGTAAGAACTGCAGAGATTCCAGCCAGATCCCTTTCCTCAGCTTCAAGGCAAGGTAGGAGGGTGGGAGGGCTCAAAAGCAAAATGGCTGCCAATTGTTTTAAAGAAACGCAGATAGAGAAACAGACCGTACCTTTCTTCAGTATGTTCCCACTCATTCTTTTTCCATTTTAGTGTGGGTGACCCAGGTCTCCTTCTCCCCCTAAATGAGATTGTTTCTAGTGTTCTTTACATTCCAGCCATGGAACAGATACATTGTGGTCTCACAAACCTTCTTCCTTTGGCTGGGTGATTTCCCCTTTCTTATGGAGTGTTACCTATTGCACATTCTATCACCCTTACCTCGTGCATATTCTTTTAACTTCCCCCCTTTGACGGCAAAGATTTTCTTTGCTCATAATTCATAGTGGTCCTTGATGTGTTAAGAAAAGTTTTTGTAATTTAGAACAACTCCCCTCCCCCCTTTTTGGGAACAAAGACTATCTTCCAATGAATCCTTTGTTCTAGGCTGTTTCCTCCCTTTTTCTAAGTTAGTGAGCGCCATTCATTCCATGAGTTGTGAATTTCAGGACAAGAAAGATTTATATCAATTAAAAATACCTCAGGAAAGAGTTAAAAAATATAACCCCATTACATCTTGTTCTGACTTTGCAGAAGCAAATGGAAGGGGGTGGATATAGGATCGCCCTGAAAACCCTAACCCTGGAAATGCTGCCAAACTCAGAGCAGTTAGGGACATGTATGATAAGTCATTCCTGGGGGGTATTTGTTTGAATTAAGCACTCTCTTTTCAAAGGGATTAGCCCAAGTTAAGGTATCTTTCCCCAGTGCCCGGGCCTCCCTAGGGGAGAGGCATAGAGTTGCACAACCCATGAGGGACACTTTAGACAATCTGGAGCTCCACCTGAGCCCGGTCATGGTGGTTCAACCTGTGACCTGCTTCTGGGCCCAGAATGAGAGAGCCCAGAGGATGGCCAATATGTGACGACACTGTGGTGTGGCTCTGACATCACACAGGCTACTTCCTTCTTCCATCTTTCCTGAGTGAAGCATGGCTTCAGCCCTGCTGGTCAGCATTTTAGAGATCTCCAGATTGGTCTTGAATCTCTCCACATCATAATATCAAAACAGGTGAATAAAAAGCCCTTCTAGTCTTCTTTCTGGTATATCATTCTTGGATTCAGGAGTTATAGCAACCCCCGAGCTTCCCATATGTAGACAGAGATGGAGTGGAGGTTCAAAAAATGAATTTTTACAGGAAGTCCTTGTAACTGTTTTTCAGATGTATGCCAAGCTTTGGAACCCCACACAATTACTATAGAAAACGAACAACAAATAGGCCAGTTCCTTTCTTTGCTTTATAAATCTTGAAATTGCTTTTACTTAACTTTTATTCCTTATTTATGCATGGCTTGACTTGATTGATTATACCTGATATATTTTCACAAAGGCAGCTTACAATAAAAGAATAGGTAAAGATTAAAACTCTTCAAGGAGACATACTAAGTGAAAGAAGGAGAGGCAGTGATAACAACAAAGAGGTGAAGAAAGAAACGAAGATTCCTACCAACCATGGCAAATAATCCAATCTCATGAATTATATAATATTCATTATTTAGTTAAAAAATGTATCCCATTTTATGGGAGAAATAATTTCCAGTCCCAAAGGCCTGAGAGAAATATGTCATATAAAATCTTTATGTATGTGAGATTTAAAATATGATAGAACAAGTCGTCCCTAACCATCCTTTAAGAACACAGAGAAACTCCATGGGTTTGTTTCCGACACTGGCCTTAAAAACAAGCCAGTGGACATGATAAGCTCATGGTAATCCTGTAGAGAACGTTCTGGTGCTGGGGCTCATGGTAGTGTGTGCTGGGACAAGGGCTGTGATCTAGCAAAGGGTGTTTGCTTTGGGCATGCAGTTGTTTTTCTAATCTGAGTTATGAGTAAACCCTGGAGAATCTTGAAAAGTGAGTAGCCAACATAATTCTTAGATTATTCCTTTCAGATACCAGTTGTCTCAGATGGGCTTGTGACAAGAACAGCATGCCAGACTACCCAAATGGCTGTCATTAGGGAGGACCAGAAGGGCAGGCATTTTGTGTTATTGACTGAAAGAAGATCAATATGTTCTACCAAGCTGAGAGAAAACAATTCATTCTTTTTGTGAAAAATGAACGATTCTGACATAGAGTCTTGCTTGATGGAAGATTTCCCCAGGTCTGTGGAGAGAGATGAGGGTGTTTGCAGGCAGGGCCAGGCCTTTTTAAGGAGCAGCTTTCAGGAACCATCCCCCCCCCCTTCAACAAAGCACCTACATTAAAGGAGGTGCCAGTGAAGCCCCTGTCACCCATGAAGTTCAAGAAGAGGAAAAGAAACCTAAAGAAAGTGAATAAGAATTAATAAAAATGAAAACAGATTATTCAGCTAGAAAATGAAGCCAACCAAAAAGCCAAGGCAATAAAGGTAAAAGCAGACACTGATGTTGTTGTTTTTTTTAAATGAAAAGTCTAATTTAAAAAGAGGAAAATATAGGCCCGTGGCAAGAGTTATTTATCAGAAACCAAGAGCAAATGTGATATTAAATGGAGAACTGCTGAGAGGAGTGTCACTAAAATAAAAATGAAATCTGAGAATACCTAATATTCAAAATTGTGTTAGAGGGGGATACATGAAGAAATAAGAAAAGCGAATTTTGTGATAAAAATACCAGAAATGGAGACAAAATCAGACTCACAGATAATTGTTATATGTTTAGAAAATAAAAGAGATTCATTTAAAATAACTATAACTGATAATATAATTGCCCTAAGCAGCAGGATATAGAACAAATAGAGTAGGTTTCTTTTAATAATCAGTTAGACATTAAATGGAAAAATAAACAAATATAATATTAAATGCAATAATAAAGATATGTCTTATATAAAATAACTATATTTTATTGAAAAATATAAGGAAGTCTTAAGAGTGACAGGCTTTATTCCTAATTCAAATGCCAATTCTCCAAAACAAATAATTCAATCCAATAAGATTTTAGTCATAATCTTAACAGAGGTATATTTGGGAACTGGACAAATTGAGTATGAAATTTATATGGAAGAATAAATGTGTGAGGATTGCCAAGAACAATGTGAAATATATGCATAAATGAGGTGGATTTGTCCTATCAGATATTAAAATATTCCAAGAAGCTAAATTGTAACAAAATATGGCAATGCCAGAAGAACAGAACAGAGGACTGATAAAGATATCCAAGAATGCATGGAATTTAATCTATAGCACATTTGGTATTGCAAAAAGATGAGAAAAAAATGAAGTTTTTCTATAAATGATGTTGAGAAAATAGGCTACACGTTTGGGGAAAAAATAAGTTTTATCCCTATTTTACACCATACAGAAATAAATTCCAAAAATTAAAATATTTAAAGAAGGCAAGTATTAAAATTAATATATGAGATTATTTTAAAGCATTTGTGAGGGAAGCCTTCCTAAACACAAATGGGAAAACCAAAAGCTATTGAACAAATAATGACCAATTTAATATTTTAACATTTAAAACTTCTATAAGCAAAACATAACAAAAACTTAGTCAAAGAATAATCTACAGAGAAAATATTTATAACATATAATAATCAATATCCCTAATATACATAAATTCCTAAAATTAACTTTACAAAACAAAGTACAATTGGAAAAATGTTGGGGAGATGTGAAAGCCATTTGATAAGAAAATAAAGCCAGGTCAGTAAGTAGTTCAAGGTGGCTTGACTTTGACTAGGAGCCAGGGAAATGCAGGGTAAATGATAGATTCAATGCCATTGTTTGCCCCTCAGATTGATACGTGCTTTTAAAATGATTGGTACCATCTCATGGATATATGAGGAATCAACATTTTCATACACTGTGGATGGGAATGTAAATATCTTCACATTCCCACTTTCCTCCTACTCAACTTACAGTCCAGAATCTTTTACAGTAGTGACTCCACTGAACACGTTCAACTGCCCTGAGCCTCTACCTTCGGTAAGCCAAAAATCTAATCTGAACCTTGTTAAATCCAATCTCTGCCTTCTCTGGCTGCTCCTTAGTTGGATTTTGCTGGATGAAACACACACACAGTGCCCCCCACTACACACACACATAGAAATGCATACACAGACACACACAGATGCACGCAGACTTACACAAACATGCACACACAGACACACACAGGCATACATAAACACGCTTTTTTTTCAAAATTTTTTTATTATGTTATGTTAATCACCATACATCACATCATTAGTTTTTGATGTAGTGTTCCATGATTCATTGTTTGCGTATAACACCCAGTGCTCCATTCAGTACGTGCCCTCTTTAATACCCATCACTAGGCTAACCCATCCCCCCACCCTCTCCCCTCTAGAACCCTCAGTTTGTTTCTCAGAGTTCATAGTCTCTTATGGTTCATCTCCCCCTCCGATTTCCCCCCCTTCATTCTTCCCCTCCTGCTATCTTCTTCTTTTTTTTTTTTTTTTAACATATAATGTATTATTTGTTTCAGAGGTACAGGTCTGTGATTCAACAGTCTTGCACACTTCACAGCGCTCACCATAGCACATACCCTCCCCAATGTCTATCACCCAGCCACCCCATCCCTCCCATCCCCCACCACTCCAGCAACCCCCAGTTTGTTTCCTGAGATTAAGAATTCCTCATATCAGTGAGGTCATATGATACCTGTCTTTCTCTGACTGACTTATTTCACTCAGCATAACACCCTCCAGTTCCATCCACGTCGTTGCAAATGGCAAGATCTCATTCCTTTTGATGGCTGCACAATATTCCATTGTGTATATGTACCACATCTTCTTTATCCATTCATCTGTCGATGGACATAGTTTGGCTCTTGTGGACATTGCTGCTATAAACATCGGGGTGCACATACCCCTTCGGATCCCTACATTTGTATCTTTGGGGTAAATACCCAGTAGTGCAATTGCTGGGTCATAGGGTAGCTCTAATTTCAGCTGTTTGAGGAACCTCCATACTGTTTTCCAGAGTGGCTGCACCAGCTTGCATTCCCACCAGCAGTGTAGGACGGTTCCCCTTTCTCTGCATCCCCGCCAACATCTGTCGTTTCCTGACTTGTTAATTTTAAGCCATTCTGACTGGTGTGAGGTGATATCTCATTGAGATGAGATATCTCATTGAGGTTTTGACTTGGATTTCCCTGATGCTGAGTGATGTTGAGCACTTTTTCATGTACACACACATTTTTGATGAATTCCACTCTCCTTCTGGCACGCTGACTTCAGTGCCGCTGTCCAATACAAGACCTCACCAACTTTTCACTATTGATCTTACCCGTATATCCTCACTTCCTTACTTAGAACATAATGTCCATCATTATAATTACTCCATTGACATTCAAAGGTCTCAAGAGGGTTCCCCTCATGCTCATGGCTTAGCTGTCAGATTTTACAATATATTTTCCTAGGTAATCTGTTTAGCTATTCTGCAAAAGAGTGTTCATCCTCAGTACCCAATCTTCCCCAACACACACACAGACACACACACACACCAGCTGATCTCTCTAATAGAGACAGCAGAGGCAATCAAATATGAATCATCTTATCTTGAAAAAATCTTAACTTAAATCCTGTATTAGTCAGGGTTCTCCAGAGAAACAGAACCAATGGCTTAGCTTTCTATCTACACACATAGCTATATATATTTTATAAATATATTTATATAATATTTATATATAAATACTTATATTCATATGTAAATATATAATATATATATATATATAACACAGGATATGCATAGGTAACATAGGATATATATTCTATATATTATCAAAGACTATGTATTATATATTTATGTAATATATGCTACAGATATGAGAGAGAGAGAGATATTGATTGATTGATTGATTGATTATGAGGAATTGGCTCCCCCAGTTATGGAAGCTGAGAAGTCCCATGGCCTACTGTCTCTAAGCTGGAGCCCTGGAAAAGCTGGTGGTGGAGTTCCCTAACTATAAGAATAGCATCCATACTTACTTCCCTTTGGTTTACTCTCTCTGACTTTCCATTACATTCAAACTAAAAGCCCATAAATTCCTATCTAATCCACTCATTACTTCTCTGATTTAATCTCTGCCTACGTTCTCCCTTCTTCTCCTTACAGATAACTGCACAACTTTCTTTATCTCCTTCAGAACTTTCCTCAAAATGGCATCTTATCCATGAACCTTATATGACCGTATTAAAAACTGCAAACTCTATCCCAAATTGCCAATTCTTTCCTGTGTTAGATATAACTCTACAGCACACCTAGCTAATATTCATTATAGTTTCCTTACTTATTTTGTCTATTGTATGCATTCTCCCTGTAGAATATAAGCTCCATATATATAAAAATTTGTGATTGTTCAGTTGCATACTACAACTTCAGATATAGTATATCCCCTAGAAAAATGCCTCATACAAGGAGACATTTAAGTAAATATTTCTGAATGAATATTGTATAGAAGAATGATTGAATGAAAATGCTCTTATCTCCAAGGTCAGAATCACCCAGGATTAACTGGCATATGCAGCAACACTAGTTACTAAACTTAGTTTAACTAACTGGAAGCTCCTCTTTGCTTTCGAGGTTTCCATAACTTTGGAGTCCTTAAGAAAATAACTGTGCATTTGGTAAAGTATTTTCTTTGACACAAAATGGACTCAAAATGGATTGCCAACCTGAATATAAAACACAAAACTATAAAACTCCTAGAAAACAACATACGAGAAAAACCTTCGTGACCTTGGGAATGGCAATGACCTTTTAGATGCAACATCAAAGACTTGATCCATGAAAGAAAAAATTTTAAGCGGGACTTTATTAAAAATTAAAAAAATCTTCTCTGGGAAAGACAGTCAAGAGAATGAAAATGCAAGCCATAGACTGGGAGACAATATTTGCAAAAGACAAATATGATAAAGGACCATTACCCAAAACATACAAAGAACTCTTAAAACTCAACAATAAGAAGATGAACAACCAGGTTAAAAAGTGGGCAAAAGAACTGAAGAGACACCTCACTGAGGAAGATACACGGTGGAAAATGAGCACATGAAAAGATGCTCCATATCATGTCATCACGGAGGTACAAATTAAAACAACAATGAGATACCATTGCACACCTATTATAAAGGCCATAATGCAGAATACTGACAACATTAAATGCTGGTGAGGGTGTTAGAGCAAGAGGAACTCTCATTTATTCCTGATGGAAATACAAAATGGTGCAGCCACTTTGGAAGACAGCTTGGCAGTTTCTTACAAAACTAAACATACTCTTACCATATGATCCAGCAATTGTACTCGTTGGTATTTATCCAAATGACTTGAAAACTTCAGTCCACAAAAAATCTACATGTGAATGTTTATAGCAATTTTATTCATAATTGCCAAAACTTGGCAGCAACCAAGACGTCCTTCAGTAGGTGACTGGACAAATAAACCATGGTACATCTAGACAATGGAATATTATTTATCACTAAAAAGAAATGAGCCATCAAGCCATGAAAAGGCATGAAAGAAACTTAAAGGCATGTTACTAAGGGAAGGAAGCCAATCTGAAAAGTCTACATACTGTATGATTCCAACTATACGACAGTCTAGAAAAGGCAAAACTATGGAGACAGTAAAAAGATCAGTGACTGCCAGTGGTGGGGAGCGGGGAGGGAAGGATAAATTGGCAAAGCACAGAGGATTTTTAGGGCAGTGAAAATGCTCCATGTGATATTATAATGATGGATATATGTCATTATACATTTGTCAAAAGCCATAGAATATAGAACATCAAGAGTAAATCCTAATGTAAATGATGGACTTTGGGTGATCGTGATATGTCAGTGTAGGCTCATTGATTGTAACAAATGTACTACTCTGTTTCAAATGTTGATAATGGGGGAGGCTGTGCGTGTGTGATAGAAGGGACTATAATAGGAACTCTCTTCACTTTCCGGTCAATTTTGCTGTGGACCTAAAACTGCTCTAAAAAGTAAAGTCTATTAAAAAATTGGCTTTGAAGTATAAAGTCAAGTATACAATTGTTCTGTCCACTAGTGTTTCATAAAAATCGCCCCCAAATTTAGAAACTTAAAATAATTTTACTGTGTTCCTAGATTTTGTGAGTCAGCGTTGAACACAGGAATAATGGTTTCTCTCTGCTCCACATGTGGGCCTCAGCTGGAAAAATTCAAATACCAGGGGTGACCTGATGGCTGGAGGATAGAATTAATCTGAAAGCTTATTTACTCACGCGAATGGCTCCTGGACCAGAAAGCTCCAAAGAGTAAATGTCTTCATGGGGCTTCACCATGATTCTTTAATTCTCATAACATGGCAGCTTCAGGATAGTTGGACCTTTTGCAGTATCTTATGGCTTTAAATACTCATTTTTTAAATTAAAAAAATATTTCAGTGAATAAGACAGAAGCTGCATAACATTTTGCAACTGGCTTCAGAAGTCATAAAAAGTCATTTCTGTAGTACTCTGTTGGTAAACAGTTACTAATCATCCTTTTTCTTGAGGATGGTACTTTGAATCCATCTATTAATAGATGAAGCCAATGTCACAATGTAGAAAAGCATATGGGAAGAAAATTATAGTTGCAAATATCTCTGGAGAATACAATCTGCAAAACAATTATGTAAACATGCATCTAGCTTCCTTAAAATCTCAAATTGGAAAAAAAAAACCAGAAACACATGGACTTGTAAGAGCCAAAATCTTACAGTATATCAGATATTTTGATAATTATACCAAAAATATATGCTCAGGATGCAGCTGATGCAGCACTTTGAGGAAAATATATAGCATCAGATGTTCATTTAAAACAGAAGAAAGGTCTTAAATAAGTTATCTATCTTCCACATTAAAAACGAGAACAACAAGAGAAAAGTAAGCCCAAGTCAAACAAAAGAAATAATGTCATAAAGAGCAGAAATCATTGAGATGGAAAACAGGACAGAAAACTTGAATGACACCAAAAGCTGTTTACTTACAAGTAAGAATAAAATTGTTAGACTTGCCTTCAACTGATGAAAAAAAAATAGGAGAGAAGACACAATTTACCAGTATCATGAATGAAAAAAATGAATAGTATTACAGATTCTACAGCTATTAAATGATAAAGGAATTTATGAAAATGTTTAAAATAAGTTAGATTAAACAGACAAATTCCTTCAAAGACAAAAACTATGAAAGCTCACTCACAAATAACCTAACTAATCTTATCTCTAATAAAAATCTGAACTAATATTAAGAAACCTTTCCACAAAGAAATCTCCGGGACTGGATGGCTTCATTAGAAAATTCTACCCAATATTTAAGGAACAAACACTTCCAGAATCTCTAAGAGAAGGGAAGAGATTCTAAAAAATATTATGTGGCCATGATTGCTCTGATGTCAAAAGCAGAAAGACTAAATTGCTCAGAATTGCCTTTGACTGGAAGTCAAATGAATGGAATCAGACAGTATAAAGCCTTAAGTTTCTGGTGTCTTTCTCTTGGTAATTTTTTGAAACTCATACATGTTACTGCATGTAAATGTTTTTCTTCCATTTTATTGCTATGTAGTATTCCATTTTACAGGTAACCCACAATTTGCTTTCCATTCACCAGTTGATGGATTTTGGATTCGAGGACTGACACAAATTACCATTCTAAATATGTTTATGTCCTCACTGATACAGAACTAACATAATAGAAATGTGGTTTACAATGCAGGCTGCCTGTAATCTGTATTCTATAGCCAAAAAAAAAAAAAAGGTAAAATCACAATAAAGATATTCTGACAGTTTATGCCACGAAGAACAGAAGCCAGCCAATGAAGCCCTTCATGGGCATTTTACCTTTGATGATCACTTTCAACCAGATTGCCATTGCCATAAGTAACAAACTGCTTTTGACTATGAATCCTTTAGGTACTGCTGTACAGTTATTTTCAAAGCTCGGTTGTTCAAATGTCTCCATTGCAGTCCCTTTTTCCCACGTCACATGCAAGTCATTAAAGAACTTGCTGATCTTTCTCAGAATGTGCTCCACATTTTCTTTTTTTTTTTTTGAAAAAAACCCGTTTTTATTTATTAAAAGCCTATGGATACAAATGAATTTGTTTTTTAAAATTTTATTATGTTATGTTAATCACCATACATTACATCATTAGTTTTTGATGTAGTGTTCCATGAGTCATTGTTGGCATGTAACACCCAGTGCTCCATTCAGTACGTGCCCTCTTTAATACCCATCACCAGGCTAACCCATCCCCTAACCCCCCCTCCCCTCTAGAACCCTCAGTTTGTTTCTCCGAGTCCATAGTCTCTCAAGGTTCATTTCCCCCTCTGATTTCTCCCCCTTCATTTTTCCCTTCCTGCTATCTTCTTCTTCTTCTTCTTCTTTCTTAACATAGAATGTATTATTTGTTTTAGAGGTACAGGTCTGCGATTCAACAGTCTCACACAATTCATAGCGCTCACCATAGCACATCCATATTTTCAAATAACTTCTCCTACCATATCATCTCCCAATTAAAAATCTTTGAATATGCACTTAGTCCTTAATACAGAATTAAAGATATCCTGAAGTCAAGGTACAAATTACCTCCCTAGGCTTAATTTCCATTTTTTCCAGTTATTTCCTGAGTGGTCTATTTCAGAGATATGGTTTTGTTCATTTTCCGTGTATGCTTTTATATTTTTAAAGGTCAAACCATTGTCCCTACAGTTACCTTCATCTTGAAATTCCCAAACTCCTCCTTATCTGCCTGCGCGTCTAAATGTTACTTACTCTCAATCTCATCGTAAACCTAAATTTCCAAATAAACTTGTACCTGATCTTTCCCACTCAATCTCATTGTAAACCTAAATTTCCAAATAAACTTGTACCTGATCTTTCCCACCCGGGAATTATTTCTGTTTATTCTCTTCTCATATTTTTTATAATAACATAGTTAAATAATATATCTAAGCCTTACTGTATGGCAGGAAGTGATGGACACTTGTGGACATCACCTGGTGTTGTTTGTTGATTTGTTTCTTAATTCCCTTTTTAGTTACAAAATTCTGTACCATATCAATCTATTTGGGAAGTGGAGTTTGCCTCTCCCCATTGAAAACGGTAATGTCAGGTATTCAATTTCCCAGACTCCCTTGTTGCAGAGTCGTGGGATCACGTGATCAGGCTTAGCCAATCAGACACAGCCAGCGAGGAATTTGAGTCAGGCCTTAGTCATACAGCGTCAAGAGAGGGAAGCTCTCCGTCTGGCAGCAAAGACATCAGCAGTGACAACAGTGGGTGTGATAGGGGTCATTGTCCACTCCTGGCATCTCCGCTCAGGAAGGTCTCATCTAACTCATTTTGTAGAGTAGTTTATGCTGTGATTCCAGCCGCCTTATCTCCCTTTCATACCACCCCCCCAACCCCCAACTTGTTTCTTTAGGCTTCTGGTGATTTTGCTGACCACTCCTTAGCCATTCAATAAGCCCCTGGTCCTCTTCCAATCAGCTTGCTGGTGGAGAATCCCTATCAGAGCTGATGGAGAATCCCTTTCACTTATATTACTAGGTCACTGCAACAGTACTGTAAGGTGGGTATTCATATTCTAATCTGCATATGAAGATGTGGAAGCTGAGAGAGGACAAATAACTTGTCAAAGTCGCTCATCTGGCACATGTAATTTGTTAAACGTTAGGAAGTATCATATTTATCTTGCGGTGGAAAGATAACAGAGAAAGTCATGAAATAGCAACTTGTCTGGGATTTGGAAGGTAAGGCAAAAAACTAAATAGTAATGGGGAAAAAAAAAAGGGGGGGGGCAGAAATAAGCCTTCTAATCCAAAACAAAATTAAGTTTAAGGTCGATATTTTTGATGATGCATCTGACCTATTCGTGTTTCCTAATGCAGATTTTATTTCAGCCTGGTCAAGTTTGTATTTTCTCTACTGCAGAGGAGACAAGGTAGGAAAGGAGAAAGAGAGAGCCAATGAGCAGTAACTGCTCTGGGACTGTGGTTGTTGGAGAACGTGCACACAGATATAGTAAACCCCGGCTCCCGGTCCACGAGATTGCCTGAGGTCCTGTTTCTGTTAATCCTTGTAGCCTGTTAAGAGCACATAATTTCTTTATCACCTATTAAAGAAAATCTCACAAATTCTATGCACAAAAATTTAGGAAAATGCTTTAAAAGTTATTTTAAAAAGTAGTACCCCTTTCCTCTCAAACAGTAAGAGGTGGCAGGATTTGATAGATATTTGGGAACCATGTGCTTCTTTCACTTTATTGAAATTCTCAGGACGATGTCCAGTTCAGTATGTATGCCGGGATGCAAATGTTTTCTTGGCACTTTCTAAGAAATCTGGAAAGATCCAAACGAACATAAGAGCTGGTGGGTGATAAGTGTGTCACAACCAGAATTATAGATTTTAGAGCTGGGAGGAAACAAAGTTGCCTATTTTTAAAATATAAATTCCAACTGTTCAAAACCCTGTAGTTTCCAGGATTTAATTAATGTTCTCTTTGAGGGCCTGTTAATGAGGTGCAGAGACTTCTGGGTTAGCCTTCATTGGCACTTTAATAACATACAGTACATATTTAAAGACTATTTTGGAATGTATCATGCCTCCCAACGTCTGCAAAAGTGTGACTTGAAGCAAAGGAGATGTCCATCAGTGTGGATGACTCCATGCAGGGCTCTTTCTAACACCAGCCCCCGACAGAAACATGTGTCGCAGGTAAGGGCATGACCTGGGACATGCCTGTATCAACTTGCTAGGGCTGCTGTAACAAAGTGGGACCGACTGCATGGCTTAAGTAACAGAAATGTACCGTTATATCGCTCTGGAGGCTGGAAGTCAGAGAGCAAGGTTGGAGGGCCTTCTGAGGCTGTGATGGAACATCCGTTCTGTTCCTCTCTCCCAGCTCCTGGTGGTTCCTTTGTTTGCAGATGCATCCCTCGCTTTCTGTCTTCACCTTCATATGATATTCTCCCCGATGTGAAAAGACAGCTATCATGTTCAAATTTCCCCTTTTTGTAAGGACACCAGTTATACTGGATTGATGATCCACCTTACTCCTCTATGACCCCCATCTTAACTATTTACAGCTGCAACGACCCTATCCCTGAATAAGGTCCCAGTCTGAGGTATAGGGAATAGGATTTCAGATGAATGAATGAATTTGGGAGGGACACGATTCAGCTCAGAACAATCCCCAATGCAGACGAGCCAGCCGCTTCTGGTCACTGGCTCCTTGCCTGCTCAGCCTCTAACTAGACTGCCTTTCCCATCTTCCTTCTTCATTTTCTCTCTGCTCACTGCCGTAAGGAAAACCCATGACTCTCCTGAAGTAGACTTCCTTCTAATCTGCTGCTGGGGCCTTTCCAGAAAACTGCAGAGCAATATGAATCTTTCCTTTTATTACTGTCCACTCATTTCACTGGTGAGTTTAACAACTCTTTGTCATTGGCTATCTTTAATTCTTTATCTCGAAAAGTTGCTTATCTCTTCAGAGTGGCAAACGTTGTGTACTTAACTTGGTGTGTCTTGTAATGTGTTCAGTAGGCTGTTGGATTTATAATTCTGGAGTTCAGGAGAAAGATGGCTGTTTCATGAGCTGTAGCAGGCATTTGCTATCTCGATTAAAGAGAAAAGAAAAAAAACAGGAGAAAAGAAAAGGGGGAAAAGAAAAGAATAGAAAAAGGAAAACACAAACTGTTTCTGAAGCTAAAGCTAAAGAAGTTTATATGGACATATGTTCTTTTGGAACATTTTGCGTTTCAGTTGAGAAGGTGGCTGCATTACAAATTAACATCGATATATTTAGCGCAAAGAATATACTCTGATAAAAGAAGCCCTTCATGACATCTGCCGCTACTAGACACCAAACCAGTTTAGAGGGCAGATGTGTTGCACAGTTAGCCTTGCTAAAGGCGTTTGGTTGTTAACCGACTTTTTGTTTCTTGTTATATTTGCGTGCCCGGATTCTCCAAAGGAATCTCTATATAGCATCTTGAGTGATGAAGTTGTAGGTAGCATTGTTACCAACTTGCAAGAGCAGTGCCCGAAGAAATTGGTCACTGTGATTTCTCACCAATTCAGGGGTCTTCCCTCTCACAAGTCTCCTCTGTGTCCCCTGGCTTAATCTGCAGATGTACAGTTGAATACTTGTTTACCCTTCAGGTACTAATTAACTGAGGGAAGCCCTTTCCCAAATGTGTTACAAGCATATGCAATAATTTCGCTGGTTTCACAATGACCAGATATTTTGAAGATATCCCTGTGGCAGTCACCTGTCAGTACTGAAAAGACAACTATCATAGGTCTGTTATTCCTTTCAATTGTCTTTTTTACCTGATTATTTTCCAAATCTCTCTGTCTTTGGTTTTTTGCCATTTGACTAAGACATAACTTCAGATTTTTTCTTTCTTTAATCCTGCTTAGTACATGCTAGACTTCTGACGTTTGAGAATTAATGTGATTCCGAAGTCTGAAAATTATCAGTCATTATCAGTTCCGGTATTGGTCCTCATCTCTCCGTTAGCTGTGGATGCATGTTATAATACGCCACTCTCCTGTCCTGTTCCGTTGTTTATTGCCTTTGTCACATTGTGCTACATTCTGCACCATTCCTTCATGCCTGTCTTCATGTTCACTGTTTACCCCTTCTTCTGAGTTCAGTGAACTAACCCTTCTCTTAGTTTAAATGTTAGGTACTCATTTCTGTATGTGTTTTATTTAATGCTTTCCCAAAACTGTGGTTACTACTTTGTAAGTTGTCATCTCTTTGTTTGTGAGTTCAGTTAATTTACCTCTGAGGTTTTGGAAGTCTGGTTCCTGTTCTTTCTGCTAAGGGTGCATTTTTACAGAGTGGACGTGTGTTTACTCCGCTCAGTTTCTGGGGCACTTTGTTATCTTGGTGAGGTTTGAGGTAAGATTCTCAGCTTGGTGGTTTCAGAAGATATAAATGGGGTGAATGCAAGGTTCAAATCCTGATGCTATTTGGCAGCTGTACATGAATTCATAGTAGAGACATCCTTCTTGCTCTCTCGGGCAAAGCTGGAGTTTTCTAGCTAGTTACCTCTGTGAGTTAGATTTTTATTATTTCTTATAAATTCATCCATGCAGTCAAACATTTTTTTGAATGTTTAATCCATTATGTTTAATGGCTTTGTAATGGTAAGGTTTCAGTATATTTTGTGTCCTACTGTTAGGAAACACAGACACAATTCTCATTACTACTTTGGCTGGATTTATCCTTTTGAGTGTAAGTGATTTTGCGCTTTAGCAAATCCCCTTTGGACTCAAAACCTACCCGACAAACTGGTCGCCATCCAAATATCCATCATGTAAGAGATTGAGAAATAAGCATTTTAAGTTCAGTGTTTCTCGTGGAAACTCCTTCAAGAATACTCCTAACAACCAAGATGAGTCCATCTCTACTGTCTGATGATCTGAAATCCACACACATGTCTATACGTAATACTTTCAGTTCTGTGGATTTCACTTCCACTCACAAATACATTTCAATCAGTCTCCCAGTGGGAAGTGAAAAGCGTATAAAAAAGACACATTTCCATACTGTAAATAGCTTCTTCCTGTTATAGAACTGTCACCGGCTCATTAGGTATTTATGTTACCTTTCAACCATTATCTTTGACTTCTGAATTCTGTATATCTTCTCATTTATTTGGTCAGAGATTAGCCACCCAGCGACATTAACCCTTATGTATTGATCACTTTGCGTTTAGCTTTTATAGGACCAGAGGGTACAGGCTAAATTTCTTTGACAAGGAGACAACCTTCAGTGGCTTAAATAACATGGAGGTTTATTTCTGTCTTATGTGAGAGACCAGAGGTGAGGAGAAAGCCCAGGCTGGTGGAGTGGCTCAACAAAACGAGATTGTTCAGGGACCTCAGTTCCTGTGTCTTTTTGCTCTGGTATTCCTCTGAGATTTTGTTGTCATCCATATGGGTAAAGCCTGGTCATGCTCTGTCCACGTTCCAGCTCTCAGAAAAGGAACAGGAGAGCAGTTCCCTTTCAAGCAAACAATGATTCCATTCCCATTCCTTTGGTGAGAATCAATCGTATAGCATGGCTAGATCCAAGGGAGCCCAGCAAATACAGTCTCTAGCTTTGGGGCCATGACCTGGCCACAGCTCCTACTAGAGGAGAGAAGAGCGCTTAGGGCCCAACTAGCAGTCCCCAGGGTTTTCCTGACAGCTTATCACAGCAAGGGGGCGTGCTGTACGTCACATGCTCCCTGAACCTTTGCAAACCTCTGGAGGTGCTGCTAAGAGGGACCCCTTATGTGAAGTTGCAAGTCCAGTTTCCTTCTACCGAGTCTTCATCCGGGGGACGGGAATCATTCACACTTCCCCTGTTACAATGAGTCATCATTACCTCAGTTGTCCAAAAGCAATCATTTGGTCCTCTTCTGGGATGCTTGTCTTGTGATGCATCACAGCCTCGTAGTTTAAGGGCTTTGGGGTCAAATTGTCTCTGATTAATTCCAGTGTCTGCTCCTCAGTCAGGGTTGGCTGCATGACCTTGGGCTTGCTACACAGAGACTGTGTTTCGGTGTCTTTATATGTGTAAAACAAGAATGATGATAGTTCCTGACTCATATTGCTTCTGGGAGAGGCTTGTTCTCTGCAAACCGGTGAGACGGGCCCAGATAGTTAGGCGGATGCTGCAGGATGCAGAAAGCCACATTGCCATTCCAGTCCTTCCCTCTACAGACTCACCTTGTCATTTTCTCCAGTCTTTAGGTGCACCTCTGGCAGATAGCGTAGGTTTTCTTCTGATCCTTTTGGTAAATTAAAAGTCATTTTCAGGTTTGAAAAAAAAAACACACCCATATTTTTAAGGTAATATTTAGCTCTTTCATTATTATCCCTCTCAGAATTAAGGAGAAAAACCCAGTTTTTAATGAGTACCTTTAAAATCCTTCATCAGAGAAAGACAAAGATCATATGATTTCACTCACATGTGGAATTTAAGATACAAAACAAGTGAGCAAAGGGACAAGAAAGAGAGAGAGGCAAATCAAAAAACAGACTCTGAACTATGCAGAACAAACTAAGGGTCACCAGAGGGGAGGTGGGTGGGAGGATGGGGGAAACAGGTGCTGGGGATGAAGGAGGGCATTTGTCGTGATGAGCACCAGGGGGATGCAGGGAAGTACGGAATCACCATGTTGTGTACCTGACACGAATATGACATTGTATGTTAGCTAACCGGAATTCAAATGAAAACTGAAAAACTAAAATCCTTCATCCGTAGTGTCTTGCTTCGGACAGAGTAGTCTTGACTCCTTTTATTCTCCGCCTTGGAGGGTCTCAACAAGCATCTTATTTTAGCATCCTTTTCTGCTGCGCTCCCTGATGGGAGCGCAGGTTCGATGAGACTGCGGGGATAGAATATTTTCATTCTTGTATCCTCACAGGTCAGCGTCTTCTTGACATACACAGGTGCTCCAATGTTTGTGAGTAAGTGGATGGACAGAAACATTTAAACAGAGTCAAGTAGAATGTCTCCACTCCACACCAATATATGTTAAGCAATGTCACGAAGGACGAAGTTTTGCTAGCAAAAGTGATTTGAGAATGTGTGTGTTCAAAGATTAAGAGCAAAATGATATCAAAGAGTTTTTCACCGGCGAGTGTCTGGAGGTAGTAGGTGAGCTGTAGCTAGTTAAACTGTACTAGCACAGAACATTACAGCACTAGACTGTAGCTTGTCATCAGTCCCAGCTGGGAGCCCAGATCAACATTTCTGTGGTTCTTGCCAGTTCCTTGTTAATCCTTTAAAAGGGTAGGTAAAAACAAGGCCAGTGGCTTACATTACATAGGATGATTTAAGGATCGCAGTTATTCAAACATTTCATTCCACATACTGTGCATGCCAAAAAATTTTATTTCAGAAATGCTTAATTGATTAATTATGCAGTGCAGTGTAGACGACTGAAGAGTACAAAGGAAATCTTGTCTATAGCCCTTATATGCCATCTTCCATTTTTTAAAATATTTAGGTTCTTTTTCCATTGATTGGAGTGACAAAGGCTTTTAGGGGTTGAAGAATGGACCCTGCAAGACTGGACCCTGTAATCTCCCAGACATTCTCCAATTACGACTCTCAACTGAGCATGAGCTTTTAGGCGGACGTTGAAGCCTTCATTACCAAGTGTGGACTTTGAGATGAGCTTTGAAGTCTTCTTCCAAGGTCACCTGGTAGCATTAATAGATTTCCCACACTGGTGTGTGGCAATGTCATCTTCACATTAACTAAAAATATAACAGATCGTTTTTTAAACTCTTAGAGCAATAATAAAAAATTTGCACAACATCTAGCACCAAATAAAACAATGTGCTTTCTCATTAGCATTGAAAATAAAACTCCAGATCTTTGAAGTGGAATTTCTAAAGTGGTGCACATCCTCCCCTAATGGGAGGATTGGGACATTCAAAGGATGACTATTGTGTTCATAATTGATAAAAATAGTAACAGTGTACTATTATAATCATTTTTCAGTTGGCAAAATAATTTCAATAAGATAAGAAAGCACTGGGTGACAGCCATGTGCCACAATTCTAGGGAATGCCTTCTTCACAAAGACGCAATTTTTAGGGAAGGAAAAATAGAGAAGAGATTATAGAGATGGTGGTAAAGTGATACAGCTCAGAAGTCATACTGGCAGCATTCAAATTCTGCCTCTACTCTTTAATTTGTTCTGTTGAACTATGTGATTGAGCTCCAAGCCTCAGTATCCACGTCGAGAATATGGCAGTAAAATAATTACCACATATAGCTGCTGTAACTGATAATTCAAGCCATTTAGGGGAAGAGCTTAGCTTAGTACCAATGACTTGGAAAATGCTCAATAAATCTTTTTGCTCTACTAGAGAAGTTAACACACTTGGCCCAAACGTCATGGTCAGTAGCAGAGCCGGGGTTCCAGTGTCACATGTCTGAGTCCAGAGTCCACGTCCCAAACCATCACAGGAAAACTACAACGTGCTTAATGTGTAACCGTAATATACTCTTTTCTCCCTTTTGAACTCTCTGATTTTTCCCTCTTTAGGAGCGAAAGATCTGGAACAGTTACATTATGAGTCTATGGCCAGTAACCCTGCTGAAACCAGAGTTTCTTCTTTTTAGCCCTTGTCCATCATATTCTGGAGGGAAGTTTTTTTTTTTTTTTTTATTACTCAGAAAGCATTGTTTCTTTCTAGAAGCTATCCCCAGCTATGGGTTAGGAGAGGTGTAGTAGGCAAGTTGTCAGATGGCCCATAGCCCGAGCCCCTGTGGTGTACTCACCCTTATAATCCCCTCCCTTTCAGTGTGGGTGGGGCTTGTGACTCTGTGGATTGATTAGGTGAAAGGATTTTGTGGAGGAACTAAGGTCCCTAATCAGTTGAGTTGAGTTCATCACAGGAGATTATCTTGAGTGGGCAGAAGCCCATGAGCCCTTTATACAAGAGAGCTCTGAAGCCAAGAGAGATTGTGCCCCTGGCCTTGAAGAAATAAGCAACCATTATGTAAAACGGTCAAATGACAGGAAACCCCAAGCAGCCTCTCCTCGCTGAGTATCACCCCCAGCTGACAGCCAGCGAGATATCAGGGCCTTCATCACAAGGCTGCATAAACATTAATTGTCCCTTTTCTGAGCGTCTGATGAGAACTCAACCCCAGGCAACACCTGGATTCCTCCCTGGTAAAACCCTGCAGAGCTGTGCCTGGACTCCTAACCCAGAGAAACGATGAGATAATAAATGTGTGCTGTCTTAACCTCCTAAGTTTGTAATAATTTGCTACATAGCAATCAAAAACTATTAGAGAAATACAAACTGTAGTAAAATCATGAAACTGATTTTTCAACAGCTCCTTGGAGGGAAGGAAAAAAAAAAAAAAGCAAAATGTTTGCTAAAATCAGACACCCTGTGGCTTTTCAGAATGAGACTGCCTGGTCCATTGTCACCATGTGCTTATCCAGGAAGTAGGGTGGAGTCCCACAGAGCAGGACCGTGATGCTCTAGTCATACCATGCCTGTGGCCCCTATGGGTCCTGCTGCTTATTAACTTTTATTGAGCTTATTATATGCCAGGCATGTTTTAAATGAAATATATTACTTTTTATTGTAAGAAATAAATTATTATTGAAAAATAGCTAGATTTGATTTATTATTATTGTCTATAAGTGAATATATGGTGAATGCCAGTTTGTGAATTGATTTCATAGTCTTTCAAACCAGGTAGGTTGAGTTTGGCTCAAGAGCAGTATTTTGTGATAAAAATCATTTGTTAAAAGCAGGGAAGGAGGGGCGCCTGGGTGGCTCAGTTGGTCAAGCGACTGCCTTCGGCTCACGTCATGATCCTGGAGTCCCGGGATCGAGTCCCACATCGGGCTCCCTGCTCAGCAGGGAGTCTGCTTCTCCCTCTGACCCTCTTCCCTCTCATGCTCTCTGTCTCTCGTTCTCTCTCTCTCAAATAAATAAATTAAAAAAAAATCTTTTAAAAAAAAAAGCAGGGAAGGAGGAATAGTGGCTTCTTGTGAGCTGCCCATTTAGGAGTTGAATTTTGTGATTAAAATACATAATGCCTTAACCGTAGCAGATGCAGCTCTGTGGTGATGAGTTGGATAAATATGGGGAAAGGGAGGAGGGAAGGAAATATCTGGCAGGTCAACCAAGGCTGGGCTACTACCCATGGATGGCAGGGGACTGTAGAGTCTTCTTTGCTGCCATGACACATTACCACATTTGAGGCTTAAAAAAACCCATATGTTTATTATCTCACAGTTGTGTTGAGGAGTCTGGCTGATGCTTCAAATTATTTTGCTCCTGGTTTCACCAGGTTGCCACCAAGGTGTCAGCTTGCTGGGCTACTAAGGGGCTCTGGCAAGAACCTGCTCTCAGCTCACTCACATTGTTGGCAGGATCCATTACCTTTTGAGTTCCAGACTGAGATCCCTGTTTCCTTGCTGGCTGTCAGCTGGTGGCCACCCTACGCTCCTAGAAGCTTCTCTCTGGTGTTTGTACGTGGGACCCTATATCACAGAGACAACAGTGGTGCATCCAAACCTTCCCATGCTTGGAATCGCTCTGCCTTCTCCTTCTGCCATATCTTTCTGACTCCAGCCAGAGAAAGCTCTCCACTTTGAAGGCTTGATGTGATTACAGTGGACTCACTTAGATAATCTAGGGTGGTCTCCCAATCCTAAAGTATATAAACTAATTCCACCTGCAAAGTCTTTTTTTTTTTTTTTTTACCCTGCCAGGCAATGTAACATATCCTGAGATTGGGACATGACATCTTTGGGGGCCATTGTTCTGCTCCACAGGTGGACACTGAAGAAAGCAGTGGTCAAGTCTAGCACAGACTTTTAAACGTGTTCAGCATGATTGAACTACTTTCTGGGGTGATAGCATTCACTGTCTAAAAGGAGAAACAAAGGTTTAGCGCAAACCATGCAGTTTATCTTGTGGTTAAAGTCAGGATCAGGTTCAGCTCCTGGTAGGGCTACACACTGGCCATGTGTGGATATGCATGTGGGCCGAGCCTTGCATGTGTGGGTCTTCGGAAAATGAGTAACATATTCTTTTTGATAAAATGGGGTCATAAAATCCAATGAGTGAAAGCCTAAGGGCAATGACATACTTTACTGACTTCTCATGGTGATTCAATGTGATAATCCAGGGAAACAGCCTTAGACATAGAGGATGTTTAACAAACATGAGCGCCTTTGTTATTCTCTTCTATTTTATTTTTTCAGTATTATCATAAGAATCTAGTAATTATGTTTTTCCACGAAATGAAGTTTTAAAAAACAGAAAAAAGTAATACAGATGCCTATCCTGTCTATCACTCAATTTCTACCTGGTGATTCCCATGGGTTTTGAATCTACCTGTGGACACTGATAAATATACCTGATTGAAATATCCAATAGTTAAGCACATGAACAAAAAAATTATAATTTGTACATGCAAAATATTATTCTGAAATAAATCTGTGAATTATAAGTAAATCATGTGAAAAAAATGTTTGGTTTTTTTCTATGTATGGAATGATTTAAAGTGGTTTATTCTAAGACTTTACAGATGTGTAAAAGTTCATAAATAATTCACACAATAGGACAATTGGGAATAATTTGAAGTCTATTACATCAAGCACCATTGTTTGTTATAAATATCTACATGACACTGAAACTCCAATTTCTTCTACGACCGAGCATTAGAATTATTACTTGGCAATTAAGCCAGTGCCTTAATGATATTTGCTCAGACAATACATGTAAGGAAGAATTTCATGAAAACCGGTATTCTCAACAGCAGCTGGAGTTTCTTGGTTCGTAAAATGGTGTGCTTCGGGGACGAAGATGGGAAGTTAAACTTGCAGTCCTTCTTTGATACCTGCTCTCCTCTATGAAGTCAGTTCTCCCTCCTTTTTTTCCCAAAGCTCAGATAATTCTCCCTTGGTGTTCTCATTATACATTGAAACCCTCTGCTGGAACTTTTTTCATTGTATTTTTTGGGGTTTTTTGTTTGTTTGTTTCTGTTTCCTCCATTGGACTGTGAGCTTCTCAAGTGTAAAAACCACATATGTTGACTTCTCTTTGCAGGTCTTATTTGGTTTTCAGGGTTAGAACTGGCCCTTAGTAACTAAACACTTCAGTTACAAGCACTAAAGACTCCAATTACAAGCAGAGGGTAAGAAAAGAATCTAAGACAATGGGTGTATATATGGGCTAATTTCAGAACAGAGATCGAGCTAACATATAGCATAAGACGTAAAAGGAAGCTTGTAGAGAGAACAGGAGAAATCTATCTTTAAGATCAAATATCTGAACCCCAGGTTTTTTTCAAATTTAGTCTACTGAGTCTGGAATCTGTTATTACCATATTTCTTCAGAAGTACTTTTAGTTGCTTCACAAATCAAAATCAGCCACAGTCTTAAGAATTTTAAAAAATAAGAAGAGAAAGAATAAGAGAGAAAAGAGAAATAGGCATTTGTGCCAACGATGCTCTGATTTGAAGTTGTGAGGTTGTGATCAGAATATTGAAGTTGGGGGCCAGGCATTCAATATGGTGTATACTTGCCTTGTGTATCCTTTTTTAGAAAGAAATGTGGCATTTTTTCCCAGAGCAATTGTTCAGTGAGGCTGAGGACACACATGATGTGTTGGCCCCTGGCTCCAAAAGTGTGAAAGCCTAAAACTCAGAATTAAAAGCATTTCAAGTTCACTGTCCCATGCAGATGGAATACATGGCTGAACCTGTGAGCTGGGCCACGTTGACACTTGGTTCTAACTCAATGAGCTAATTACACACGGATAGTGAGGAAGGCACTAAATTAAAGTTATTGAGAACAAGGGCCAAACATTTACTCTTCATAAAAACATGACACCTTAAGATCATTCCTACTTCCTGAGGCTCTTCTAAATAACCAAGAGGTGACGCCTGATAATAATCAGAAACCACCTTTCCAATCAATTACGATCTATCCCATATTTTGCTCAATCCAGTGAATTTCAAGGACATTAACAGGTGCCTAACTATATATATATATATATTTTTTTTTTTCTAATTTGTCATCTTGCCACTAGTTCTGGGCTGTTTCACTACATACAGTTTACAACATAATCCTTTATTCATTTGCTTCACACTGTTTATCATCTTCTCAAAATTTAGGAGATTGAACATATTAACCCATTGTAAAAAGAAAAGTTTTCAGATTATAATTCCCAGTTAAAGATATTTGCCATCAGCACACATATTCAAGATGTTAATTAGCACTCATACAATATTAATATGCTCAAGATTAATCATTTTATGGAACTATCCAGAGGTTGGATAAGCTTATCGGCTTAATTTCTGTTAAATATTTGAAGAGCTTATGCTCTGTAATAGCCAAATTCTTAATAAAGGTATTTGCAATAAGAGTACAGTGTTCTTTCAAAACTAAACATGACCTTAGGTCTTGCACCCTGTGACTGACTCATGGAAGAAGTTGAGGTTAGTAATACAAAATGTACTTTCTATTATACAACTAGAGTGGCTAGTTGATTTTCCAAAGTGAATTCTGGCCTCAAGTTTAGCAAGATTCACATTTATATATGCCATAGAGCAAACAAACAGTCTTCTCTACCACAATGAAAATGATTGTGATTTCTGTAAATGCACAAGAATGCAGCCCTTCGCTAGAATCAGTCCATGTCTCAAACTGCTTAATAACAAGATGCAATTATTCATTCTATGGCACTTCCTGCTGCTGTGTACCGGATACTGCTAAATGACAAAACACGAAGCAGGAACACAAGCATCGTTCCTGCCTGCAAGAATCCCACTGTTGACTAACAGGAAAATGAAGAATCATTTGGCCTGTGATACATACCATAGTAGATATATGTAGAGAGTCCTTTGGGGACCTAGGGCAGAAGGAACTCGTTCCGCCTAGAGAAAGAGCAAGGCATTTTCAGATCTGACATTTCAACGAAAATTCACAGGGAGGCAGAAGAACCAATGGGGTGTGAGTTGCAGGCTTGCTCGCCCTATGATTCCCGGTATGACTTTGAGTGAGCAATGCAGTCTCTTGGACTGGCATGCAATTGGGGGTACATTTGCTTCCTCATTTGTAAAATGGAATAATAAAATCAAGCTCACAGGCGCTAGCTCCATTCACAGGACTGATGCAATTATCAAAGGAAATAATGTTCGAAAGAATGTTTTATAAGCTCTATGACAATATACTTGCAGAGCTTTAGATTGGGAAGACAGGTGAGGGACAGATTTGGGAAGCCTTTCATACCACCTGCAAAATATGTGCCTTGTCATGTAGATGGTCTTTATTTTGTAGGATGGACAACATTTTGGAGATGGACAATGAATGTGGAAGTAATATGTACAACAAAAAGTGTAGAGAGGTGAGAACAGAGGCCCAGGAACCAACTGAGGAGTATAATATGAATACAGATTAGAGGTAATAATTCCTACCGCTGGATCATGACAAAAGAAATGGAAAAGACAGGTGGACTGGAGCTCAGCTGGAGGAGAGAACACAAGGCTTGGTCGCTGATACAGTGCGGCTGGAAAGGTAAGGAGGAAAGAATCAGAGATGAGCAGATTTTTAGCCCAAGCGACTAGAAGAAGGCTCTGGCCACTGACCAAAGGCAGGCAGCTAACACATGTGGGGAAGATGAGGAACACGCCTGGGTACCATCTGGGCGTCCATGTGGCCACATCTGGGACATGCACAGGGATAGGGCCCCGGAGGTGGGTTGAGGATGAACAGATAATTTGGAGGCTCATCAATAGACATCTTAATTTTTTTTTAAATTTGAACAAAATTGAAAGTAGAAGACTCAAACCCTGGTCTTCTAGACACAATTAGGGAGCCCCAATACAGATACAGCATCTTTCTGAATTTTATCCCTTTGGGGGAAGTCATTTCTATTTTAACTCTGCTTAGGATCACTAATTCTAAACACTGACTCAGTGAAATGATACTTCTTTGAGAAGGGGAATTTCATAATTATAGAACATGACTGAGGTACCTTGCCCTTTAAAAGTTCATTCCCAGGGGAGCTTGTGTGAACAGGAAGACTCAGGAAGAAATTGCAACGAGCAATACTTGAGGCTTAGAAAAGCATTCAGGGTCAGGAGCCTCATGACAGGAAGCTGATAAATCCAGCAGCAAGTGTGGTTGGGACAAGTAGCAACCCACCAGACATCCAGCCTTAGGACAGATGTTTTCAGGTGGTATCAAAGTCCCAAACATAGCATTTGGGATTTGAGGGCATTATCCTTGATCTTGAGACAAGTTTCACAGGATGGAAGCAGGATATTAGCCCCGGAAAAGGACTGGAAATTAATGAACAACATTCAATCTTCAGGTACAAGAAAGAATAATAGTCAGGACCCCAACCTAACATGTATTAGGCACCGGATTTCAGGATAAGGCAGAAAAGATCCATTTGTCACATTTAGAATCCAGGACAATTAGTGCTGAGTCACAGAGCTGGGTCTTGAAACCTTGCTTTATACTCAAAGTGTATTTCATGGACAGGCCCCACTGGCATCCCTGGGAGGGATGAAGACCAGATGAGCCTGGTGCTCCTTCCGGCTCTAACCCTGCCATATGAGAGTTGGCTTGGAGCTTACATTGGGGCATAATAGGAAATAAGAATACACACGTACTCTGGGTCCAGACTTTTTAAAAAAAGGGGAAATAAAGAATGAAGGCTGGAGCCATTAAAAGCAATGCACAGAAGCAGAGAGAACATTTGAAGCTAGGCCTAATAGAGTGACAGACATATGAGGGCAGAGAGGGCCAAGGGCATGGGAGTCTTGAGGTAGGGTCAGTGGGAAATAGTTGTACAACCAACAAAAGGATGCCTGTTCACAGAGAGATGTTTTTTAAGTCAAGGGTTATAAGCTTTATAAACCATTATTTTTAACATACCACAAATGAATTTGAAATCAATACTCTACTGTAATTTATAGTGACACATTATTATATAGTAACCTAAGTCCTTTGGGCATTTTTTTCCCATAGAATGCTGATTTTTTTCCCCCAAATTCCTCACCAGAGGCCAAAAAGAAGTATTATACCCATATGACATTTTATATCACATATTTAAAATTTTCATCCTTTAGAAATGGTTAAGAAGAACTTGACTGAAAAATGTTTTTTGCTTAGAATAGGTGGGTATTAAATATCATTCCCAGGGAGACAGAGTATTTCTCTTTTTCTCCTTTTTTATTCTTCTCTGTGATCTCATTGTAGCAGAGAACAGGCTTCAACCATAAGTGGCATTGCACTAAACAGGGCAGGGCCAAAGGGAAGGCGTTCTCAAAGAAACACGCCGTTTGGATGAAGCAGCCCTCCCTTTTGTTCCGCGTCTGGAAGTGGCACAGCATCCAGGCCCTTTTCAGGAACCCCCTCGAGAGATTCCAAATGGACTTCCCAGGCTCCTACAGAACCTCCTCTTCCACTCTGGAGACTCTTTGATACAGACAAATATTTCCCTCTATGTGACTGAGAGCCCGGGTCTTAGTTCTGTGCTACCCGGTGAACTTCACAGTACTTAATTTTGTAGCAAAATGCATTGAAGCAGAAATGTCAGTGCAAAGGCTGCATGGATTTTTCAAGTCCAGAACTGGGCTCTGCCAGGTTCCCACTCTTGTCAGAATATGAGAAGCAATTAGCCCTGCGCAAGTGCAAAGGGGCAGCAAGAAGACCCTGTGGCTGCCACTTACAGGGACGTGGGCTTGTCATTTACTGCAGAAAACGAGTGATTAGACCACAATAGTAGCCATAGATTAGGGATTTGCCTTTGCCTTCGCCTTTTTTTTTTTTTTTTTTTTTTTAAGCAGCACACAGGAACCACCACCTGGACAATGCATTTTCCACCTAATCATCATCAGAGAAAGGATGTTCAGTCTGACAGGTCAAAGATATGGCTACCAAGAATTATGGGTGCTTCTCTTAAGGATGCATAATGGCTGCTAATTTGCTGGAGAGGGAATTTGTTCCTGAGTTTGAAATCACAAAGTTGGGTCTGAAGTGTTCATCTTTTCCTCAGTGCATCCATCAGAGGGCTATTTGTCGGTGAAGATAGTGTGAGGGCGTGGAGAGCATGCTGGTGTCAGATGCGGGATGTCGGATTCGTCACTTAAGGCGTTCCTTTGCTTTGCGCTTTTATTTCCTCTGAAACTATAGTCATGTAATCCTGTTTAATCATGCTTACACTGGAGGGTTTAATTTAACAAACAGCACAAAAACACAAAACAACAAACCAGACCCACCTAACAGTAAAGGGTAATTTAATTATTACTGGAGAATATGACTGGAGCACATGACTGGAGAACCTAGTAGTTACGTGCATAGGAGAAAAAAAAGAAAACCCTCAAACCAAAAATGTGAAAACAATTTGAAGTCACTCAATCAATGACCCTCATCTCACCAGGAAGGAATTGAGGCTTACAGAATTGGAGAGATCTTCCCAGATAAATCTCAGTAAGTGGCAATTTGGCACCACAGACATTTGAATACTTTCCGTGCAGTATGTCCTGGACAAGCCCCCTGGGGACGCACAGATGAGAAGTCTCCTCGCCTCTCCTCACAAGAGTTCACGGTGCAGGCGAGGGAACAGAACTGACTGCAGCCCGTGTCTGCAGAATCCAGAAGCCAGGGATGGGGGCTGGGTCTCCTTCCCTCATCTGCCATTCTGCTCACAGCATCTCATCAAATCTGTTACCACAGATTGATTTTCCTTAATAAATATGTATTAACAGCTACTAAGCACAAGAAACTGAGCTACAGGTTAGGGAGAGTACCGACAGGGGGACCCCACAGTCCCTTTCCTTAAAGAATTTATAATCCAACAGTTAGGAAATGACACTATTAAAGGACGGATACAATGCAGAGTGGAGGCAGCAGAAGGTTCTAGAAGGCACAGCTCGGACTCTCTAGGGCTTTAAAAGAGAGAAAACCTGCATTTGGTTGGAGAATCAGGAGTTTCTCCAGGGATGGACGGTACTTGAAATGGATCTTGAAGGATGGGTCAAACAGCAAAGATGTGCAAAGTCCCCGGGTTGGGGAGAAGGAAGGAGGTGTCTTGTGGGGGACAGTTATAGCCAAAGTACATGCAAAGGCACTGGGGCAGGGAGGCCCAAGGTGTGTCCGGGGGTCACCAGGTTGCCTTGTGTGGCTGGAAGACCCAGAATAATGAAGTGGTAGCTGAGCTCAGGGAGAGCTCTGGAGAATGATATTATTTCTTAACATGTTTTAAAGCAGCAAAATCAATACTCTTAGCTTTGCGATTTAGGAAATTTGGCCAGACCAGGCCAAATGTGATGGTAGTTAAATATGTAAACTTTAGTTCTGGCCTTTTAGTTACGGCACCTGATCTTCTCACAGTGTGAATAATATGATCCTGCTCGCATTGCTTCTTCAAATGATCAGTTTGATATATTCCAAGGATTATAGTCCTGTGCTTGTCAATTCACAGGTACTTTGAATATAATTTAAGTCCAAACTCTCATATCAACAATAAGAAAATTGGGTCAAAGATATGTGACATAGCTTGAAATGGTATATCCTTTTATACCTGCACAATTTAAGTTTTGACAACACACAGCACGTTCCACTTAGAGAGTATTGTCTGTGTTCCCTGGCCAGCAGCTTTTCTGCTCTGGCCATGATGTGTCCATAAGGAGGCTGCCATCCCATCCCTTCTCTTGTGAAAATTGATTTCTTGGTGCCACTTCGGCAGAAACACAAATCTATTGCACATCCTGTGTAGGTTTTAAAAATGCACTTAATTGCTTATTGTTATTCATCCCTCTGTGTTCTGTGACATATGCATTAGTTCATAGCTCACCTGAACTCATGGAAGACAAAATATTTAAGCGAAATGCATATGGCAATAGACGGACTTCAGAATTTTATTTATCCTTTGTTTTAGTATGTGACCCATGGTGTCAGTGTCCACTGTCAACTTTCTCTTTCCATTACAACACTCTGCGGAAAACCTGTGCTCTTATGGATCTTTGACGAAAGGAGAGTCCTCTTAAACCAAGGAAAGCATAGTGCAGACGTAAGTACATGTGTGTAAGACATGAAATTTCTTGTATTAAGAGACATCGATGCTTGCCATCATAGGACAACAAATAGAGTACTCAAAATTAAGGTTTCAAATGTGAACTGTGAATCAGATCTCAGCTGCAAATATTTAATCAAATAGATGTGCAGAAACAAAGGAGTGACTTCTTTTAAAGAGATCTACCAAGCAGCATTCCAGATGGTTCTCCTGGGTCCTGAGTCCCACTCCTAAACGCTTTGCATTTCGTTTTCACACATCTTCCTCCAACTCTGCTCTGGGAGAGTCATCGGGAGGTGAGACCAGCTCTAAGTCAATGAAGGGTCTGCATTTACTTGGAAGGTCAGCAGAGACACAATACAAGGTGCTTCCATCTCTGAGCCTACCCTGAAAAGCCTGCTCACCTGGGCCTTGGCCACCGTGTTTGGTGTTGAGAAATGTACACCTTGCACGTTTGACCTGGCAGGGAAGTAAGTCACCATTCCTGTCATACTTGCTCCCCTTGCATCTACTATTACATTTTCAAGGCCCACACGACACCCCAAGTGAACCTAGGAATTCAACCTAATTCAGGGTTGGAAGCATAAAGTGAAATATGCAGGATGCACTGTAATCCTCAGTCCCCACCAGCCAGCTTCTTACTGCCTAAGCAATTTATTTGGAGTACTGCAGTCAAGCTTATCTTCACTCTCAGATACTAGGCAGGCATAATATTAAGAATAAATTATTTTAAATCCCTTCCCTGGAGAGAAAAAAAAAAAGGAAAAAAAATGTCGTGAAAAGCAACATCTTGTTGCCAGGACTGTTCTGAGGAATGAAGAGTGGGCAACGGCTGTGTATTTTTAACTTCACATAGTAGTGATTGAAAAGCACTCAACTGGTTTACACCATGGACTCGTTGCCAGAGTTTGGGCAAGAAGTAAATGCACGTGTCAAGGAAAGACTCGGTTTAGTTCTCGGTGCCTTCCTACAACACTCGGCCACCTTGGCGGGGTGGCACTGGGGAGAAGAGACTGGACGGAAGCTGTGTTTGGTTGGTGCACAGCTGAAGTTAATGACGAATTAGGCGCCCAGAGAGTGCTTTGTGGCTATTTTAATTGGAGCCATATTCCCTTGGATTCTGTCCATCACGTTTTATTTTGCCGATTTGTAATTTATTATAGGGACAATACTAGTTGTCCTGTTTTGGCTTTTCGTTTTTGCAAACAAAAAGGCTTACATAGAGTCGGCTTTCTCCCGAATTGAGTTTCAGTCACCTGTGTCCTCATTTTTGTCCACATCCTTCTTCCTTAGATTTCCTTGATAATAAAAAAAGGTCAACAGTGGCTTTTTAGGAAGTTGGAAGAAAGTGTCCAAATGGCCTGTTCAAAACCTACGGCACACTGAGGCGCACAGACGCTGCGTTGGGGTGAGGGACTGGGAGCAGAACAGGTGTGTCAAAGCTGGGGAATTCTACTGCCATTCACCCAGTGGGGCCAGCAACAATCTGCAGAGACCTCTTCAGCTCTTTTCTCTCCTCTCTTGAGAAATCGTGTCCTATTGATGCTCCATGGCCAATAACCTGTGTTTCTGCCCGTCATCTCCGGCTCTGTGCTCATCCCCACTGGCTGGACATCTTCCCACTCCTTCCTAGAGCTCCGTTCTCCAACCCCTCCTCCTCTCTGAGGGCCACAGTAATTTTAGAAAATAAATATTTCATTATATCTCTCTGTGTCCTTGTGGTGAAGTTCTAACTCTTTGGTGTGGCTCACAAGGCTCTTTGAAACTTACGTGGAGCTTTACTTCACTAGCTTTCTCTGCATACATTCACCTCCAGAAACCTCCTCACTGTTCCCCAAACCATCACATACCTCACACCTTCATGCCTCTGTTTTTGTTACGTTCTCTGCTTGCTGTTTTCTCTCTCGCTAGACACAGACCCTGTCCTTTATCCATGTGGTGGATAATTATGTGTCCTTCTCAACCCAATCACCAAGATCAAATGTCCCTTCTCTCTTCTGTGATAGCCAATGTCCAGTCAGCGGGACTGCCGGTCTGCAGGGTCTATGGGGAGCAGCCATGTGGGGTGGCTGAAGGACGGGCAGCACAGTCTAACAGACCTGGGGTTCAGTCCCAACTTGGCCACTACGACTCAGATGATCTTAGCAATTCATTTATCTCCTTCTGGCCTCAGTCCCCTCACCTACAAGGCAGAGTTAGCGATAATAACAGCTGTTTCTAGGGTGCCCTGAGAATTAATCGAAATAATGCACGTAATCCCTTGGCTCAGCGCCTGGCACAGTGCAAGTCTCCAACAAACAGAACTCATCATTATTGCATATTTCTGTTATTGTAGCTTTATGCAGTATTGTGTCTGCCTAATGTGTCTTTTTCCTTCCTGGGTTGTGTGTTTTCTAAGGGAGGAACTGCGCCTTATTTATCTTTCCTTCGCTAGCTCATGGCCTGAGGCTAGTTATAAAGTTGGTATTAGGGTCACCGGATAAAGTGCAGGATGCCCGTATCAATTTGAATTTCGGTTAAATAAAGAATAAATTTTAGTATAAGTATGTCCAAAATATGACACAAGACATACTTTTACTAAAAAAGAATATTTTAAAATATCTGAAATTCAAATTTTTTTGAGACTAGGAATCATAAAGGACTTTCATGGAGATGTGAAGTGTTTTATTGTGACAATAATGTGAGGTATCAACTCTTTCATTTCCTTTGTGACCCTCCCTGAGATCACCAATGCTTCACTGGAGATCTCACCACTGTGAAACTGACACATGAGCAAACTAGGGGAAAAACCGTCTGTCAGCAGCACACCTCCCTGTTCACATGAGCAGGGGAACGAACAAAGTGAGGTGGAAGGACCAGTCATTATGAGCTTGAACCTCAGTTTTCTCATCTGTGAAGTGGTCCTAATTATAATAGCTGCTACACATTATAACACTGGTAAAGGAGTCAAATATAAAGAGTAACAGAAAGAAAGGAATGTATTCATACAGAATGTATTCTTATTTCTAAACCTAACACTTATTTTAGCCAAATCCTTCTTGCACAGACGTGTGGGTATTCATGCTTATGTTTTTCCATTCGCGTCACAGTTTATTACAGAGCAGATATTCATTACGGTGCAGTCCAGAGAAGTAGCACTGACCATGGCATTTGAGAAGACAAAGTGGAATTATGAAGGTACAGGAGACAGACTGGTTTAAATTCCAGCCCATCCCTTATTGTAACTGAGATGCTGGAAAGTCTCTAACCATAGGATTCTCCATTCCCCTCTCTGTAAAATGGAGGTAGAAATACTAACCTCACAGCATCGCAAGGAATTAAATATAAAAATCACATATTAGGGGAAGAGTCTGGAATGATGTCCGGCCCTATGCAGACACTCAACAAAGGCTACTCTAGTAGCACTCTTTAACGTTCAAAGACATAGGTAGATTGTATTAATTTTCTATTCTTACATAATGAACTTTGTTTCTTCATCTGAAAAAAATTGGCTACTTATGCCTATCAACAGTGGTATTGTGTGCAGTAGATAGAAACTTTGTAAGCTTGACTGTGTTCTGGTTAAATAGCAGGTTTCAATAAATTATAACTGATATTATTATATACTATCAGTAATAGTCTTTGCAACAGAGGTAAAGTCTAGGCACGTTTCAATTTAGTTACTTTGATGCTTCCTAGAATAGGATGCTGATTTTTAATGCAAATTCATTAACTATCACTGAATTATCCACCCAAAGTCTGAGGCTTTGACAGACAAAGTGACTTGCTCAAGGCCACGGATCTGTGGCTCCTCCGGATTCGGAACCCCAGCCTGAATGGACTTTCTGCTCTTCTCCTTACTGTCCAGTCAACTCAGGAGTCCCACTGGCCCGTGGCTTGCATCTCTGCAGTCAGTGTGAAATCACCATCCCCGTAGCCATAAACTTTCTTACAAGTTTAAAAATGTACTTTGGAAAACTAGAACATAGACTCTTTTTAAAAGATCTTTATTTTCCCCCTCAAGCATCTTCCTGAAGCAGCCAGCTAGAAGAGACACATCCCCCTACACAAAACCCACACAAGAATATCAAAATCTGTTTGATAATGAATTTAAATTAAAAAAAATCCATACGCTAAAATCATTTTTATTTTTAATTTTTCCCTCTTTTTTCAAATTCATGGACATAATGTTTCTTATTGCAACTCAGAAACATCCCAAAATAGCTGCCAAAATCTTACAAATAAACATAAAACCAAGGCTTTTGCAATACAAAAATAGTCCTCACTTCTGCTCTAAAGGTTGGTTGCCCTTCTAAATCTTCGTTCGGGCTGGGACTCCATTGGCAGCTTAGGCAGGCAGCCACATTTAAATAAGACCAACTTTTCTATCTGGAAAAATTCATACATATAGGAATTTCTGCCTTCAATATCAAATATGTATGTACATTAGAAAATGTTAAAAAGAAAAGCAGACTACAACTAGAAAATTGAAAATTATGGATGAAGTGGACTCAACTGCAAGGTAATTTCTGCAGGGTTATGCTATATCGTGAATTATTGCCCTGAAAGTTCACCATAATTATTAATTTTAGAAGTGCCCATGGAAATGATTATTTTTATTTAAATTGTCCCCATGATTAAATAAGTGGGCTTTTTTCCATCACAACTAACATTTACGGCCCACGCTATGAGGTACAGATCCTCTCTCCCTCCCTTCTCCTTGAGGTATTAGACTCCTATACCTGATTAATCTTCTGAAATGAAAGTGTGGGTCAGTCAGCGTGTCACTGAACTCAAACCCCGGAATGTCCATTTTTGGTTGCAATTTTTGCTCTACCTTTTTCCTGGTGCTGATCCCAGTTTTGATTTGAGTAGAAGAGGCAAAAAAAGGAATTCGCCCTACAGTTAAATTACTGGCATTTTGTATGATAGGCTACATTTTTCCCAGTGCCCCCACTTTACAAAATGAAAGGCAAAAAATCGGATTTCTGGTTTTCCCTATGATTCCTAACGGGGCCTTATAAGATAGTCCACAGTGTGGCCCACGCCTCATTTCTTACCACTTGCCTTTCATTTCGTTCCAGAAAGATTGGCTTCTTTCTATCCCTGCAACATGCCAAGTTTTTTCCATCTTTTAGCCTCCAGGTGTTTGTACTTGCTGTGCTTCTTGACAGAAAGTTTTCACGGGAGACAATTCTCCCCAAGTCTCTTGTGTTGTGCATATTTTATGAGGGAGGCACTGACCGCCCTGTTCCAGACCGTCATTTCAAGAACGTTTGTGTAGCAAGCAAGCCTGAAATATAGGGAGAGCGTGTCTCTCCCGGGAAAAGGGCAGGCATGCTTACTACCCATTGTAAAAAATTTGGGTTCTCTAAGCCCGGCATTTCTCCCCTGTACTACGGGACACTGAATTTGCAGTGCCGTTCACCCCTTTTCACACTGCCCTATGGGAACTGGGGACAAGCAACTGGCACAAAATGCTGAGACCCTGGTCTTCCTAGAGGTGTGCATAAGACCCCCTTCCTCTAGGACTCAGAAGCCTCGTGTTTTTTTCCCAGCATCCGTGGAACTATGGCAGGCAAGTGAAATCTCAAGTCCTTCACAGGCCCTGACAAGGACAGTTACAAGTATGGGACAGATACGTAACGTTCTGGAAAAGACAAGATGGTAACCCACAGACTTGGTAGGTGAAATGGAAATGGTTGTTAAAGAACACAGTTGGGCTGGCCCCATCTGGAGATGCGAGTTTGACAGCTATCCAGTTGTGGGAAACGTTAGCCCCCAGCCGTCACGTAGATGCCTGTGGTGAGGGCTTGTTCTCTGCCGGGACTGATAGAAGGTTTTAGCTACTGGAACAGGACGCACAGATTTTGCGTCAGGGAGTGACAACAACCCTAGCACCTGAAGGCGGAGCTTCCCAAACCCCAAGAGGAATGGGGCAGAAAAGGACAAAAGTGATCTGTATCTTTAACAACCGTCCTTGGGACTTCCCTCACAAAGGAAAAAAATGCCTTAACATAACTCTCCCAAATGGTTGCCTGTGCCTTACATGACTGCTGGCTCAATCCCCTTCCACCAGGAAACTCTACGTTCGAATTGCCACTCTCCTCAACCTTACTGGGAAATCTACCACAAACGGCAGAGTGTCACTCCACACGCTTCCCCCCCATACAGAACATCTGCCAGCACCTCCAATGGAATGTCTTCCCACCCCCGATGCCTTGGCCATTGCTCTGTCAATCCGACGGCAAACGCATGCCACCCTTCTGATAATGTGGACTACAGGGCAGGCCAGACCCCCACCATTCGATCGCTCCCCAAACAAGCATTAAGCCCAGTTATTTAAGCTGAGTTGAGCAGCCCAATGCCTCTCAGCTGGTGGGGAGGTCATTTTGGATTCATCCTCTGCCCCCTGATTGGTGGAAGTTGTGGGGTTCCTAACAGTTTTAAATAACACTTTCTGTCCAAGGGCACCCCAAGCTATACTTGTGTAGGGCCCAGGCATTAACTTGCCATCATTGTGGAAACATGGTGACTTAAGGTAGTCATAAGAGATCCTCCAGTGTTTAAGAAAGTCACCATAGATTGGTGTCATTCAGGTGACTGCAGGCAGGAAACCTCACGGAAGGACAATGGACTCTTTATTTATGTGTACCCTGCAGGTAGTCATGCTAGGATGGGCGTCATTCAATTAAAAAAGTGGCAGAAGATGTGTCTCTCACTGTGGTTGAAAAGGTCAGTGACATTACTTCAGCCCTGGACATCTTTGATGTCAGCCTGACTCACTGCCAGGGTTGCTGGAGATGACAGGATTTCCAGTGCCTTCTTCCTTACAGACCAAAGCAGAGCTCGTGCAACCACTAAGACATTCTATTGTACCTATATTAATGCCTCAGATCGAGTAGAAAAGTCAGTAAAGAAACTTAAGAATGGTTTCTAAGAACCATTTTTAAGAATCTGGTTTTCTAAGGTAGACTTTGATGGTTTATAGAATTTGCTCTGCTGGTTGGATTTGAGACTTCACAAATCCTTGGATTTACGCTCAATGGTGTGGGTTGGCCTCCTTCCACTACTTGAAGTCCTGTTGTTAGTAGTCTTCACTAAATTATATATTACAAAGTTTAACGGATTCCCGTCCTCTGTCAATAAGGTTAATCAGGATGGCCGATATAGTGGTATACATGCAGGGGAAAACTGGTCAGAATCTGAGACTGTGTGGAACTGGGGGGGGGGTGGATACTGTTAGAAATCAATTCTCCACATGTCCCTTACAGTTCTACACACCTCATGAGCCGGGAACGGATTGTGCTTTGTTCCCAAATATCTTTTCAGGGGTGTTTGTATCATGAACACTCAGAAGATAGAAATAGTGAGGTCAGGCATGATTACTGCCTATTCCAAAAGACTTAGTTCCCCTAAGCTCAGAATCTGTACCACAATGCAACCCACTGCTTATGCAGGGGCCATCTTGTTTTCTTTGCATCTCCCTGTGAGAATTGGGGCTTGGGGATGGCCTCAAAATGTTGACCCTTTGGTAGCAACAACTTTGCAACCAACAAACCGTCCTCTATCTCTGACCTCGGTGCCATGTGTCTTCTTGTAGCATCCATGAAATAGTGGGGATCTGACACATTAGTTTGTAAATAAGGTTATTTCCAGACTTCCTCCAGAGCTCCTCATCCTTCGAACCTCTACTCAGATGCTGTCTCCTGAGAGAGGTAATAGTGCCTGGCTTCCCAATTACCCTGTATCCCATAAACACCCTGTCTCCTCACTGCAGTCCTTATTGCTTTTTTATACTAGCAGTTATATACGCATACATATTGTCTATCTTCCTCCGATGAATGTATGCTCCGTGAGGGCAGGAACTATGGGCTTTACGCGCTAGAACAGTGCCTGGCATTAAGTAGGCATTCAATAAATATTTGTTGAACTTATTTGGCTTTCTTCAGAGATTGATAAGACAAAGATTTCCTGTGTCCTCCCTTTTCTGTCTCATCCAATCACACGAGAACTATATCAGATAGATGAACATTTTTGCCGCAGATATCCGAATTCAGTAACATTTAACGTACGGCAGAAGGAGGTGGTTTTATTAAAGAAAGTTTGGCCAAAATATGGAACATTTCTTACAGCATGCAATGTTTAAACAATTGTAAGCAATCAGTTCACAAAAAGAATCATTATTCCATAACTTTATCCTCAATCCTACAAACTCACATGGACACCCAAGAACAACATAACTTTTCCATTATAATGACTTCTCCTGGAAAAACATCAATTTTTGTTGAAGTAAAAATCCCTTATTGACCAAATAACTCGCTGGGTTACAATTACAGAGTGTAATCAGAAGCAGAGGCTTGGATCACTTCAATGGAAAGAGTAAACAGAATCGGGGATCAAGGCACCACATCAAAACCAAAACAAAACAAAATATTTGATCAAAATCAGTTTTATAGTAAGACATACATATGCCATATAAGAGTCAATGATATGATTAAATCTAAGAGACAAAAATGTGGATAGTTTGGATAAAGATCGTTCTTATTTGACTGGCTCTGTCTTTAATTGCTTTTATCTCATCTTGACATTCTTACCAGTTAGAGTAGCGGTGTACTTTGAAGAAAGAAAAAGGCACAGTAAAAATCACAGATAGCTCATGATCATGTCTAATGCCAGCCATTTTAAGAAAGACAAAACTCAAATGACTATGCTTTCTTGACAAATAGAGAAGATGGGCAGGAACTATGGGCTTTAGATGGGAGGCCCATCTTCCCAGGCCCCAAGCTGCATTGCAAGGATTCACTTCAAAAAACCTAAAAGAAAGAATTATTATTTTCAAGCTGGTAGTTCCTCAGGTCACACTCAGTTTTTCCCCCCCATTAATGGGACATTATTTTTTAGAGAAGTGTTAGATTTACAGAAAAACTGATTAGGAACAAGAGAGTTCCCATATAATCCCCACCCTCCCCGGCCACAGTTTCTCCTATTTGTTAACATTTTGTATGGGTTATGGCACATCTGTTACACTTGATGAACTGATATTGATGTACTATCATTAAAGTCAACAGTTAACTCTAGGGCTCCCTCTCTGTGTTTAAATTCTGTGGGTTCGCCAAATTGTTTATCACATATTCATCGTTACATAATCATACAGAATAGTTTCACTGCACTAAAAATGTCCTGTGCCCCCCCCCCCCGTTCATCTTGTCTCCTCCTACTCCGGACAAACCACCTGTCTTTTTATTGTCTCTAGTTTTGCCTTTTCCGTGATGTCATAAAGTTGGAATTAAATAGTATGTAGCTTTTCAGACTGGCTTCTTTAACTTAGCCATATGCATTCAAGTATCCTCTATGTCTTTTCAGGGCTTGACAGCCCTGATATTCTTTTCGCTTCCTTAATAAGATCTTTGATGCACAAGAGTTTTCAATTTTTTTTTAAAGATTTTATTTATTTAGTCGACAGAGAGAGAAACAGCGAGAGAGGGAACACAAGCAGGGCGAGCGGGAGAGGGAGAAGCAGGCTTCCCGCGGGGCAGGGAGCCCGATGCGGGACTCGATCCCAGGACCCCGGGATCATGACCTGAGCCGCAGGCAGACGCTTAACGACTGAGCCACCCAGGCGCCCCAGGAGTTTTTAGTTTTAATGAGGTTCAAGTTACCTAGTTTTCCTTTTGTCATTTGTGGTTTCAGTATCATAGCTGAGAATCTAAAACCAAATCCAAGTTATAAAGACCTCATTCCTAAAAACTGTGTAGTTTTAGCTGTTATATTTAAGTCAATGGTCCATTTTGAGTTATTTTTTGTATATGGCATGAAGGAAATGTCCGACTTAATTCTTTGCATTTGGAATTTCAGTTGTTCCAGCACCATTTGCTGAAAAGACTATTTTTCCCCCACTGAATGGACTTGGGGCCCTTGTTGAATCAATTGGCCATAGACACATGAATTTAATATGGACTCTCAACTCTATGCCATTTGTCCATATGTCCATCTTTATGCCAGGACCACATTGTTTTGGTTATACTGTATCTTTGTAGTAAGTCTTAAAGTCATAAAGTGGGGGTCCTCCAACTTGGGGGGTACTACAAATAAACCTATTATGTATATCTATGCACAAGTCTTTGTGTGGATGTACACTTTCACCTCTCTTGGGTAAATAAATTCATAAGAGTAGAATGGTGCAGTCAAACAGTAGGGGTATGTTTGTCTTTAAAAAACAAAACAAAACTACTAAACTGTTTTCTGGAGTTTTATACCATTTTATGATAACAGCTTCAGGCATCTACATTCTCATCAACACTTGGTGTAATCAGTCTTTTTAAGAGTAGATACATTACTATGTATGTATAGGTATATTGTGATTTTAATTTATATTTTCCTAATGAGTAATTATTTTTAGCATCCTTTAAGAGACTTATTTGCTATTCTCTATCTTCTTTGGTGAAGTTGTTGTTCGAATCTTTTGCCTTTTTATTGTTCTATTCTGTCCGAATTGTTAAATTCCTTTATATGTTCTGGATATATTTCTTATATACGATGTGTGATTTATACACATTTTCTCTCAGTCTGTGCAGTTCTTAACTTTGGTGAAGCCCAATTTGTCTTTTCTTTTCTTTTCTGGAGTATGGCTCTGATGTCATAAATAAGCAAATTTTGCCTAACTCAAGGCCAAAGAAATTTTCTCCTGTCTTTTCTCTTGTTTAGGTAAGTTTCATCTGTAGGTCTCCGATTCATTTGAGGTTAGGTTGCTTATATATCTTGAGAGGTATGGATCAAGTTATATATTCTCTGTTTTTGTTTTGTGTGTGGATCTACAGTTGCTATAACATCAGAAGCAAATATGGGTTTGTTTTTGCTTTCTTTTTTCTTTTGGCTTTTAGCATTGGTTCCTATGACTTGGAATGTCTAGTACATTTTTACTGACTACTAGACATTGTATATAAAAAAAGATAGAGGCTCTGATACTGTAACTTTTCACCACAAAAGGAGTCACCATTTTTTCCCATTGCACATCAAAAGTGGAGGCTGATTATCTTAATTTGATTAGGGACTGGGTTGAGTCTAGGTTCCGTTTCCGTTTGGGTTAGGATCTGTTTCTCTCTGGTTCGCACTTGCTCCTAATACAAAGTGCTCTGGGATTTTTAACCAAGAGCTTGGTCTATTCACCAGGACCCTGATGACTGATCGATCTTGAACTCTAATCCTTGCCTCAGCAGTATCTAGAAACTTTCAGAGGCTTCTAGCTTAGATGTTTTAGCTTTCTACCCCAAGCAACTTCATGATTTAGTGAGTATTTTCTGGGAGAAAAGTGTCCGGACCACTTTCCGCTCATTAACATCTTATCCTTTCTGTCTTCAGTTTTGCTCTCAGCTTTTGCCCTTGCCCAGAATCAGCAGATAAATGTCTCCTGTGTCAGTTTCCTCCCTGGGTTTACCCCCTCTGGAATCTTTCTCCTTCTCACCTGTTCATCCTAGAGAAGTGTTAGATTTACAGAAAAACTGAAGAGGAACAACACAGTTCCCATATAATCCCCCCCACAAAAAAGTCTTTTTTTCCCCGCTTTCTTTTTTGCTTCCATAGTTCTTTGATGCCTTTAAATAGTTCATTTTTTAAAAACTCATGTTTCTCTAGTGTTTCTCGATGAAGTATCGGTCTTCTCCAAGCTACCGCATTGAATTCAAAGGCAAGTTTTATACAACCCTTCATCTTTGTCTTTGTAGAAAATTTGTAACATTTGCTTATCTTTTCTCCCTGTTGTCTCTATTTGTATTTGTTGTCTTTCTTTCTAGGAAATTTCCTCTATAGTATTTTCCACGAATATTTAAATGTGTGTGTTTCTTACTCTTCCTTGTTCAAAGTTTAAATAACATCCACTTCTAAATGTGTGGAGGCAGTGTATTTTCTTCTCATGGATGCCATGCAGTCTTTATTTCCTCTGATAATATTATAGCATTTCTGATGTGTGGCATGTTCTGCCCCTGCATCATCTCTGCTTCCTCAGTTTCACTTTCTGTTTCTTCTTTAAGATTTTGTCTTTCAGGCAGAGGGGAAGCCTCAAGGGGTGAACCAGAATGTCAACTTGAATGAAACTCTATTTTATTTTAAATCAGTCCAGCCTTACCAGCTCCTTTGGTTTTCTGCTGGCAAAGAGACATCCCCTCATCACAACAGAAATCTCAGTAACCAGGTGTACAGACTTCTATAGGAAAAGGAAAACATGCATACATATTCATTCCATTTTTTCAGACTCTTTCTGACACATGTCACATGTTTCTCTCCAGCGTTTCATTGTGTGAGGTCATCAAAGGACTTTAAGGGTCTTTACATGCCTTTAAAACCCAGAAAGCTGCCTCACACATTAGTAGGAGTTCAAGGGATGCTTGTCCACTTAAATTCCTGCTGGAATTGTGGGGCAACATGAATCCAGTAGCGAAACCACGGAAGTGTTTGAAGGGCTTTATGTCAACAGCTGATGTATATATAATGTGATATCGAAAGTTAAATGTGAGGGGCGCCTGAGCCTGGGTGGCTCAGTCAGTTAAGCCTCTGACTCTTGATTTTGACCCAGGTCATGGTTTCAGGGTGCTGGGATCAGGCCCAGCCTCGGGCTCCACACTCAGTGGGGAGTCTGCCTGAGATTCTCTCTCTCTCTCTCTCTCTCTCTCTCAAAGAAATAAGTGAATCTTTTTAAAAAAGTTAAATGTGAAACATGCATGCTTCAAGAAATCATGTTCTCCATGAAGATACAGAATTTTGTTGTCTCACTCAGCTGTCCTAACTTTTCCATATAAATTAGGAATTTAGAAGTTGACAGAAATGAAAGTAGGACAGAAATGGTTGTAACCGCTTCTGTCAAGAATACACAGCTCACGCTTATCTGTTAATGAGCTATGGGGAGTTGATACTTTCCTCTTCCTTTGGAGCTTTCTGTAACCAGTGTGATGTATTCTCGGGTCACCTTTGTATTTTTGTTGTCTGGTCAAGATGTCCTCAAGCTGATTTTGAACATAAAAGGGAGTCTGATCAGGACAGGAGCATATCAGTGCTTAATTCTGCATTGATATTTCAGATTATTTCAGCTCCAAAATTCTATGACTTTATTTATGGACCATGAGAGTGAAAACACAGTGGAGGTCAAATTACCTAGAAAGCACATGCCTGGGCCTGGAAGTGACTTATGACATCACCACTATCGGGTTGTTCCTTTGGATGTGCCCTGTGTTCCAGCAAACATCACCTCAACCGGGCTTCATCAGGTAGCCAGTTGGTGCATCAGACCCCAGGGCTGCATGGCCTTGGTGCACCACCAAGATGATGTCTTTTTCCTTGTTTGCAGCCATTCAGAAGCTGCTATGATTTCTTCAGTGTCAAGAAGTAAATCCTTATCTATTTCAGATCCCATGCTTCCCTCGGGTTTTATCTAATGGGAGCCACGTAATTCTATGGAAATTTTTTCCTACTTTGTTTTATCTTTGCATTTGGCTTTATTCCTCCTATAAGCTCAAAATAAAGGTAGAGACATGGCAATCATTTCATGATACTTGCACCTCTCTTGGTTGTCCAAAGAAGTGGAAGGAGGTAAAGAGCTCAAACTATTATCTTCATTATAAAACCATCATTTTCATCATCATTTTCCCTCTTATTTAAAATGGTTATCATATATTATTTATGCGTATTTTCAACACATATTAATTGGATGTCTACTCTAGGCCAGGCATTGTTCCAGGAGTAAAAGACAGTGGAGACAAAACAGAAGATGTTCCTCCTCTCCTGAAGCTTTTATTCTAGTGAGGAAGACAGACAATTCCGAATCTTCCATTATATAAGTAATTTCTGATACTATTCATTGCTAGGAAGAAAAAGAACATGAGAAGGGTAAGGGCCAGTATTTTAGATAGAAGTGAACCAGCTGAGCTAAAATCTGAGTAATTAAAGATTTTGGGGACGAGCATCGAGCTAGAGGACATAAGTGTAAAGAGGCTGAATGGGACAGGGATAGAAGTATCTGAAGATTATAAGCAAGACCAGGAAGGCTTGAGTATGGTACAAAAGGGAAGAGACAGAATGCTTGGAACTGAGGATGGAGAGGTAAGCAAAGGGCATTCCCTATAAGTCCTTGTGGAGCATGGTAAGGATTACGCACACACGCACACACGCACACACGCATTGGTATATGAGAAGTTGTTAGCAATTTTATTTTTTTAAACAGGGGAGCGCTTTGATCTAATTTATCTCTTTAAAAGGTAGCTTGCTGTTGGTGAGGATGTGGAGAACTTGGAACCTTCGTGCACTGTTGGTGGGAATGTAAAATGGTGCAGCTGCTATGGAAAACAGTATGATGGTTTCTCAAAAAATTAAAAATAGAATCACCATATGATCTAGCAATTGCACTTCTGGGTATATACCCAAAAGAATTGGAAGCAAAGTCTCAAAGAGATATTTTTGCATCCATGTTCATAGAAGTATTATTCAGAACAGCCAAAAGCTGGAGGCAACTCAACTGTCAATGGATAAATGAATAAACAAAATAAATTCCATATAGTGGAATATTATTCAGCCTTAAAAAAGAAGGGGATTCTGATATAAGCTACAACACAGATGAACCTTGAGGACATAATGCTAAGTGAAATAAGCATATCACAAAAAGACAAACACTCTATTTCCACTTATATGAGGTACCCAGAGTAGTCAAATTTATAGAAACAAAAAGCAGACAGGGGCTGGGAAGAGGAGGAAAGTGAATAGGGATAGAGTTGCAGTTTGGGACGGTGACAAAGTTCTGGAGATGGTTGTAGAGCAATGCGAAAGTAGGTAACACTACTACACTTAAAAATGGTAAAGATGGTAAATTTTATGTTTTGTGTATTTTGCCACAATTAAAAATTTTTAGAAATTAAATCATTTTCTGCGCTTTTTTTTTTCTTTTTAAAGCATACATTAAAAGAAGGCAAATATAAAAGCATGGAGACCCGATAGGAAGCTAAGGCACATTTCCGGCCCGGATATGATGGTAGTAGCTTGGACTAGTATGTCACTAGTGGCCTCGACTAGAAAGGTTTTGGTGTGGGTAGCAAATACAGACAAAGGCTGTAGATAGCCCTTTCTAGGAATTTCATGGTAAAGGTAAGTAGAGAATGGGAGCCACATTTTAACTAGAGAGGATGTAAAGGATGCATGTGAGTGTGTGTGTAAGATGTGAGATACCGTAGCAGTCTGAATATTGATGGGGATATCCATGAAAGAGAGAAATACTGATGGTGCAGAAAACAGGGGGATGAATAAGGATGCAAAATCTTTCATTAGGCTCCTGGGAATCAGATTTAGTGGACATTTAAAGGAGTTGTCCTCCAGATGAATGAAAGGTCATTCATATTAAAACCCAGAGTGGAAAATGGAGAATGCAGAGGGTGGAGGCCGGTGCTGCAGGATGAGAGTTTGGATGTCAGAAAGATGATTTCGGTCTCAGTAATTGTTTCTGCTTCATCAGTGAAATAAGAAGTGAGCTTATTTGGGACTGAAGGTTAATGTTGAAAGAGTGAAGAGTAGAAGTATAAAATTTTTGTCTTGGAAAACGCAGAGGGGTGATATAGCAGGACCTAGGATCTATTTGGCATTTATGAGAAATGCATCTTATCTCCTTTACTCATGATAGCACTCCTACGAGTTAGGCATTTTTTTTTTTTTTAACCCAAATTTAAAGGTGCAAAGCCTGAGACTGAGAGGAGAGAGCCGTCGTCAACAACAGATCCCATGTCTCTCTGTGCTACTTCCTTTTTGGCAAAGCTGCACCAGTAAAGTGTGTTACTTGGGGTCCTGCATGTGTCAAGCATCTGACACTTTTCATTTAATATGCCGTGCAACATATTTGCCTCAGATAAAAGAAAGTTTCAAAGAACGTTCCCAAGGTCACGAGAAGCAGAAGTACGATTCAAATGATTCTGGCTCCAAAACCCACTCTCCTCTGCCATAACCTTGCACTCCACACAGAGCAATGTCTTCTAGTAGAAGCAGAGAGGCTCACAGGGATAACCCAACATCAATTTTCTTTATTGTCTGAGGTCCCCAAAAAGGTGTTATTGCACTGTGTGTATATTTAAGATGATTTACAATGTACATTTTGGCAAATTCACAGATTAAGATCCCAGGGATGGTTGGGGTTTCACTCTTTGTTGAGAAATAAAATAATCTGAGGCCCAAAGTCAAGGAAAATGAAAACCACCGCCAGGTTTTCAAGTTTCTAGCTCTATACTATCTCTTCTTTAAGTTACAGACAGAAAGCATTTTTTTTCTAAGTAAATTGCATTCTTTGAAAATGTCACTTTTAATATGCTCCAGTCTGTTGTTTTCCCAAACAAAAGCAAGGTGCCCCAGTGTAGTCAATGGTCATCACAATTCTGAGTCTCTTGCTTCACCCCTCTTTAGTCTGGTGTTTGAGTGTGATGTGGAATAAATCTCACCGCTCAGTATGGCGTACATCCCCATTGCACCTCCTCACAGGCACCCTCAAATCATTGAACCTTGTTACAATCTGACATGTGTAAAAAGCTAAAGATTGCATCTCAAAAGGATATATTTCATAATTCTTTCCTGGTATAGCTTTTTGCATCATTGGATCTAAAATTAAACTGAGTTACCGTTCGTAAGCATAATACCAAATGCAGAGTGACAGATCTGATTATATTTGGAAAAGCCATGTACATGTCAAGAATGTCATAGGCAAAGTTAAAGAACAAGCGGTTAAAAAATTACAAAGTGCACATTAAAAAATTCATAATATAACTATATACAAGAAAACAGAACTACAATAATATAAACCTGGACAAAACATACAAAAATAACTCACAAAGGCAAATGCAAATAATCAACAGACATAGACATTGTTCATCTTAACAAGTGTAAAAAATACAGTGAGGTATAATTATTGTCTGTCTCACTAGGAAAGAAAAATTTTAAACTAAATATAAATAAATCATTATCATTAAAAATTGAGAGTGTTAAAGGTCCATGAACGTGCAGAAGCTCTGCATACAAAGGGGCAGGGGGCATGTGGGAGGAGCTTCAGGGGACCGGGGTGAACATAACACAAGTTTTGGAAAGACTTCAAAAAAGATGATGAGTAGTTTGTGTTTAATCCAATATAGACAATTTCAAGAACAGTGGCCCAATCAAATCTGTGTTTGCAAGACTAACATGCTGACAGCAGTAAGAATCAATGAACTAGGGGCGTCTGGGTGGTTCAGTTGGTTAAGTGTCTGCCTTCGGCTCAGGTCATGGTCCCAGGGTCTTGGGATGGAGCCCCGCATCGGGCTCCCTGCTCAGTGGGGAGCCTGCTTCTCCCTCTCCCTCTGCCTCCCCTCTCATGCTCTCTCTCCTGCTCTCTCTCTCTCAAATAAAGAAATAAAATCTTAAATTAAAAAAATCAATAAACTAATACTTGATTCAATATGCAATTTTTGCGGGGGAGCATCTACCAAGGGCAGAGGGTGTGCCTATTTTTTCAGTGTTGGCACCACGTGGTTCCTAAAGCACAAAGAGAAATGTTGCTGGTGCTTATTCCTCCTGTGATCCATTCTTTCCTCCAGTACCAGAAAGTTCAGTGGCAGTCTAGTTCCTTAACTGCTAATTCAACAAGCACCGTATTACGCTAAGTTGAACCAGAAGCGAGAGACACAGAGATGACAAAAGCAAGGATCCCCCTCGCAAAAATATTACAGGTTAATAGGATAGGAACATGTTTAACCACCTAGTATTGGGGCTAAATGTGATAAATGCTACAACAGACTTCTGTAGAGTAGAAGGAGAAAGGAAGGGGGTGATTGACTCTTCTTGGAAGAAAGTCTTCCCAGGGAAGGAAACACCATGAGTTTCAAAGGATAAAATTGGACTTCACACGGAAGTTGAAGGGGAGAAATGCCCTTCAATCTTATCTTGTGTGTGTGTGTGTGTGTGTGTGTGTGTGTGTGTGTGATGCTGTTTCTCTTTTCATGATACTCTGCCTTTACCTGGCACGAAGGGAAGATTGCTCTCTCCTCTGGTTCTCAGGGTAATATGAGTACTACACCTGCCATATGCAATTTCTCCAGGCTGTGCTGATTCGTGCCTGAATTTCACATATGCCATCCTGTTATACTGTTAGACTAGCTCTTTGAAGTAAATAAAATATTCTTAATTTTGTAAACAAGAAAAGTAAATCCCAGAAAACGTAAGTTTGTGGTCATCACAAAAATAATCAGTGAGGGAAAAATGAAATTTTCCTCATTCTGATATCAAAACATACGTGATATTCATCACTGGTGTCCCATTTATGCCTCTATGTTAGCAAGTATCTTGTTGAACTACAATTGTGCCTCCGTGGGAGGGTAGGGGCTCTACCTTCTTTATGCTATATCAGAAGTATAGAGCACAGTGCTCTATAGACCTAGTAGATCTCCCCAAATATTTGAGGAGTGAACGCATAAATTAAGGCACAACCCCCCACAAAATATCCTTTGGGACTTACCGAGTTCTACCAGATATGAAGATCTTTTTGGCTCTTGAGAGTAGAACTTTTGTTTTAATTTTTGTAACCCCCATAGCACCGAACACAGAGCCTTGTCCAGTGTAGGAGACTCTCACAGAATTTTTTAAAGTAAATGATCCATCTCTCATAGCTTTTAGAATGGACTTCATCCCTTCTGCTTAGTTTTGTAAAACAATGTCTCATCACCCCATTAGGTAGGTTGCTGCTTTCCTGCTCTTCTAAAAGGAATTGAAATCATTGCTCCCCATTTTTTTTCAAGATTGTTTCAGCCCTGGGGTTTCACAATGCCTTCAGACAGCTCAACCTTTGTGGCTAATATGACCCCTTTGGAGCCCTTATTTTCTCTGGGGAAATTAATTTAAAACTCAGCTTGCACTCAGACAAACACTTAGATCCCAACTGGTTTCATTCTTATAAGAAATATTAGCAAATTGTCATTAGAGGGAAACATTAAAGGGCCAAAAAAGGGAAAGCAATTGCCATGACAAATCCTGACTGAATTCTAATCTATGCTTCAGTATTATTACTTTTTTGTCTAAATTTAATTTCTGTCAGAAGTGAAATTAGAAAATCTGTTTCTGCACCATTTAAAACTCCAAATTACTGTCCATTGTTTTAACTTTGAAATATCAGTAGCTCTGGTGAGATTGAAATACTGCTCTCTGAGAAGAGATTTGCCATTTTTATGAAGCTTTTTTTTTTTTTTTTAAGATTCTATTTGTTATTTATTTAAGAGAGAGAGAGAGAGAGAGAGAACACAAGCAGGGGGAGTGGGAGAGGGAGAAGCAGGCTTCCCGCCGAGCAGGGAGCCCGATGCGGGGCTCGATCCCAGGACCCTGGGACCACGACCTGAACCAAAGGCAGACGCTTAAATGACTAAGCCACCCAGGCATCATCCCCTTATGCAGCTTTTAGACCGCTGTCCGTTGGTGCTGGACTCGCTGGAGTCCCCTTCAGGTCTGCAAGCACGACACCAAGTGCAGGGAGCTTCCCACCTGTTTGTGTCCGTTAATAACCACTCTTTCCCGGGTGAAGCCAACAATTACAACTTTTATGAGACTATGAACTGCAAAGTGAGCGCCATATGTACTTGTATTGCGGACTTTCATTCTTGTGGGAAGACAGGTTAATAGTGATGGTGGTCTGAAATCAAACCAACCTGCAAAGAATAATCGATGACCTAGTTGCCCTAAAAAATATAAACTCGTTTACTTCACAACACCCCAAAACCGTCCGCAACTGGATGACTGGTAAAGAATTCAAACCTTGAAGATATCCTGCATTCTTTTTTTTAACTCCTCAGGAATTTCATAACTATAAGTTATCATTGATCATTACAGGTCTTATTTTTAAAAAAATTTTTATTATGTTATGTTAGTCACCATACAGTACATCATTAGCTTTAGATCTTAAATATTTCTCAAATCCATCCTTTAGTCTCCTCTGTGCCACGTCTTTAATTCAAGTTCTCCATAACTTTGTCCTGGCAAATTTTTAGAGCCTCTTAAGTGGTCTTGTTGTGGAATGCCAAGGAGGTAAGATCAGAGAAAGTCCTAGTTTGTACAACTTAATGGTATCTGATTTTCATCTGCTGGAAGGAGATACCATTGCTTCTAACTTCAGCCCTAAGATTTAATATTGTCCCAAAATTTTCACTCACCTCCCCTATCAAAGGAGAACCCATATCCACTGCCCTTGCGTGGCTCCGTTACCCCCTCCCACCTTTAGGAAGAGTATCCTCACAGTTCCATTCATGTAGGCTTGTCCACGTGACTTGCTTTGGCTAATGAAACATGGACAGAAGTAGCATGGGCCATGTCCAAGCAAAAGCTGTGAGAATCATGGTACGGTATGGCTATGGCATTTCCCTCTGCCAGGAGAGGGGCCTGTCCCAGATTCAGCCTGGGTCCTGCACTGAAGAAATGGCAAATGGCCTCAGCCAATAAATAACACGAGCAGAAAATAAATCTTTGTGGTTGAAGCCACTGAGGTTTGAAGGTTATTTCTTACTCAACAATATGTAACAAAACTAATTAATACAATGAGCATTTCATTCAGGAGGTTATTTAATTCCTTATTAAAAAAAAAAAACTGATTCTGTAGCCGTCGATATTCCCTCAGGATAAACTGTCATTGGGTCTATGGACTCTATCTCTTCTATAAAAGATCGGATGAGTATTGAGTAAATGGAATAATAAATGGATGATACACGGAAGGCAAAGTGATGAAGGCGAAGGAGACGATTTACCAATGCTGGCGTCCCCGCCCATGTCTGCGCTCTATTAATTTGAAACGACTCAGCTGTATGTATTTCATGTCTTAGCTCATTCCAAAGAATGACATTTTCCAAAAGTCTTCTCTCTTAAAAATAATTTTTTTTAAAAAAGCAGAAGTGTTTCTGCTCCCGTGACTCTTCTGCCCTGCCGACTTGGTGACATCAGCACACCATGCTCTCCGGTGGCTTCTATTAACAATTAACCATCACAGAAAGGACAGCCGACCTTCGCCCCGACACTGTCATTGTTCTGTAATTCTGACTTGAAAAAGACTTTCAGCAGCAGCAAGCCTGTGTCGAGCCCTGATGAAGTGCTGGGCTCTGACACAGTCAAGATGTATGTAACTCAGACCCTGGGCTTGGTGGTGAATGTGAGAGCCTGGGAGACGGAGGGCACAGGGGAGCAACAAAGCACTGGGGCAGCCGTGTGGGCTCCAAGGGGACGGGGGTGGAGAGGGAGACTGCTCAGGGCCCTGGCACCGCACAGGCTTCTGGGCGAGTGGAAATCTGACTCATTCACACACAAGGCTGGGCCTTAGGCTTAGGTGGAGCAAAAAAGGGAATACAGAGCACCAAGAATGGTAGATGGAGGGGAAGTGACAGTAATACAGAGGGAAGGGGGTGGGGGAAAGGTGGGGAAAAAGAAGGAAAAGAACATTTCGTGAGCACCTACCACAAGGTTCTGGGACTTAGATCTCTTTCCTAATTTAACTTTCAGGGCAAGTCTTCTAAAGTAGGCATTAAGCATGCACATTACAAAGGTGAGGAGACTGAGGCTCATAACTGACTGCATGCCGCAGAGCCAGTAAGTGCCGGAGCTGTGGTCTGCTCTGCCTCCTCCACTTACCCAGGGGTCTCGGCAAGCATGAAATCTTCCTGACATTTGACCTCCTAATGCATCTTGTATAAACATCCCTCGTCCCCTCACTTGGCTGTGACAAGGCTAAAACCAACGGATCGACATGACGCCATAGCTTTAGAATTCCTATACTCTTCACTCCTTCCTGCTCCTGTGTGTGCAATCCCCTCTGCTTAGAATACTCTTCTACGCTCTTGTCCTGCCCCCACACACCTGCCCCCATGCACCACCCCATCCGCTACCCAAGCCTTCCCGAGCCTTGGCCCTCTCCACTTGGCAAAGGCCGGAAGTGCATCTTCCTCCAACCGCCCACAGGGACCCACAGCTCCCCTATCCCTCGGCGCCTGGAGATGAATATCTGTCTCTTTTCTCTCTGTCGTCACCCCCCAGACTCAGGTTTCTGCGCCAAGGAGGTTTTTTCTTCATGGATTTATTTGTCTATTGTTCATTTAACAAACGCTGATCAAGAGTCACGTGGTGTGCCTGGTGCTGGGGACACACTGAGAAATGGAGGCAAAGCGGTCTCTGTCCTCACTGGACTTACCTCACGGGACATTCTGGACAAGGGGCTGGGGAATCAGGGCAGGGGCCGTTGCAAAGGTGGGGGACACAGAGGATCTCTGAGGCTCAGGGTGGGGCACCTCGATTAGATTTGGGTAGTGGGGAAAACCATCTGAGAGGAGGTGACATCCAGGAGATGAGGTGACACAGTGAAGGTGAAGGAGGCAAAAGCCACCTTCGCAGTCTTGCAGCACGCGCTGTTGGCAGGAAAATGCGAGCCAGGGGGAAGGACTCTTGGAACAGCTCTTGAAGTGTATAGTGTAAGGTGTATTCCTGGCGGTCACCATCGAATGGGTTAAAACATATCAGTATTTGTCACTCCAGCGTGCATACGTTCTTATACTCGGAGTGAAAATTCAGCACATCTTTTAGAAAGAATCCTATATGTGTTCTGATTTATTATCCACCATTGCTGTTTATCTTATCTTACTTTCTGAAACCTCCTTTCAAACGGGAAAATACAGCTGATGGAGGAACACGTGCTCCTCCCTGGGTGACAGAGAAAGGAAAGTGAGGTACGCCAAACTGAATCAGATAGCTGGGGGTTTTATTGTGTTCTCTGAGCCACTTTTAATAAACTTTCCTGATACTCAGTAAAAGGATGTGGTCGCCATCAAAAGCTCTTTTCGGTAACCAAATCAACAAGAGGAGAAAAATACACCTACACAGTCCCAGGTGCAGCCGACTGCAGGGTACTCTGAGTGCAGGCTGTCTGTTCCTCCGGCTGGTGAGGAGCTTGCTGGGACCTGTGGCTCAGATGTCTCCACCTGTCCTTAATGGGGTGGCAGACCGAGGCTCCTCCAGCTGTAAGCTCAGGGGGAAATGAGAGGCCACTTCTCTCTGCTCTCCCACCTTAGAATTGCTCTTTTCTTCCCGACCTAGAATTTCCTGCCCCTCACCTCCAGCCCCAAAGCACTGGCCAAAGTACTAGGGATACTGAGCAGCCCCCACTTCATCTGCCAAACGTGCACCCTCCTTGCTTAGCGGGCCCCACATGTGAGGGGCGTGGGGGTGTGGAGAGAAAGTGGGCTTGGGGAGTAAGGAGTTCCATTTGCCAGCCCTGGGGCAGGAGCCCACACACCCTTGCCCCAAGGTGGGCAGGACCCCCATTTCCTGGGGCCGTTCCCAGCATTCTCTCATTTAGGTTAAGAGAATACACCCATTGTCCTGCCTATAGATTTCCCATGTCTAAGAGACAAAAGATGGATGGGACAGACAGTGTGTGTTTAAATAGGTTCAGAGACACTCTCAATAGTTTCTCCGTAGAAAACTCCCATCCCCAAAACATTCTCTTGTCTTTGAATTCTCCATAGAGATCCTGACATCTATTTCATTTTGTGCCTATGATGTTGCAGGCGCTCTGACAGACTTCAGGACGTGTCAGCGTTGTCTTGCTTAATTTTTTTAGATTTCTGTCTGCCTGACCCTATAGGAGTTAAGGGATGTTCACTTTTAAATTTATTTTAAGGATTAAGTGAAAGTAGGTCGGATTGACATTAGGTACTCAGTAAAGAGACTAGAAGCCAACGAGGCAGGAAACACATCTGCATTGCGTGCCCCTGCGTCATTAGCAACTCGCTTGGTGCCAGGCCCACAAAACACGGTTAATACGTACCTGTTCACGGATCCGTGATCGAGGTGACAGAAGAAGATGCTCTTGTGGTGCCCTAATGCACAGTCTCTGCTCTAACCTGTAGCTGGGACAACACAGGTACTTTCCATGGCCTCAGAGCTGTGGGGCAGAGGTCGGTTTATACTCAGTTAACAGTGAAAGAGACAAGGCCTAAGAGAGTTTAAGTGACTCTACGAAAGGCTTGCTGTTTGTGTTAAAGCCAGATTTTGAGCTGGGACCCGAAGTCTAAGCTCAGCAAACACTTCTCCCAGGCCACAGTGCCCTAAATGGTGAGAAGCATAGATTTGTCAAGACCAGAGAGAAGCCACGGCTGCTGGGTTGTTCTCTTGTGCCCTGGCTTCCGGGATTCCGGTGACTTGGGGCCTGGCCACTCTATGCCCCACTCCGGAGGGATGTTGATGCTAGGGCCTTTACCCGGGTTGTCTCATTCTTCAGAATAACTCTTGGAAGTGCCTGTCATCCTCACAGCCGGCCTGATGCAGGCTGAGCTGTGGGGAAGACTGGTCATCTCCCAGCCTTGCCCAGCTCTGCCTGCAAAGCCTGCTCTCAGCATCACTGTGTGCCTCACGCAGTGGCTGCTGGGTTGGGCATTTAGGGGCAGCGCCAAAGAGCGGGACTTCTAAAGCTTTCCAAGGCCCCAGAGAGATGTTTCAAGGTCAGATTTGCACAAAGGACAGTGTAGCTCTGACTGACTGGTAACAACACACTTCCGCAGCTCCGTGCTTATTCGGTACCAGCTGTTGTCCCTAGTGCCTTAACTCATGCAAACGCACACATTTTTTAAAAAAATATAAATCTGTTGGTGATGTATGAAATGGTAAGTGTCCAGAATTATCACCTTCTGAATGGTCATCAAAACATAGTATCTCATGTAAACATCACTTTGTCAGCATCTTATCATTGTCTATGAGATGGCCAGCCCATGACCAAATGGATAAAGCATGGCCCTGTTGGTGAGGGTCTCACAGCACAGAGGGTAGAGGAGCAGCTGGGTGTCTCAGTACTGCACAGATACCGTGAGTGCAGTACTGAGCTAAGTACCCCGTGACTGTCCATACAACAAGAGGCACTGAAATGGGAGAACCTAACTTACCTCGTCTCTTCAGGGGGCTAAAAGATAACCCGGCCCTGCCATTGAATAGTCAGCGCTTAGCTGACGGAGAAGAGCAGGGACTTCAGCCTAAGACACAGGGGTGTCAGGGAAAGCTGGGGATGCCAGGGGCAGGTCCCACGTGACTGAGTGGGTAAGATGTTGAGATGTTGAGAACTGGCAGACTTGGGGTTCCGCAAGGACATCTGGGCAGGATCATAAAGGATCCTGAATGCCAGACTGAAAAATCGCTTTGAGTCCAACAGAAACATTTACCCAGTCCCTCTGAGTGGATACTGTGCTCTCTGGAGGCAAGGGGCAGTCTCCCAATCAATTCAGCGGGGACGGGCCGCACACAGGTCTGTGTGTTCTAATCACAGTGCACCTTGCAGCTACGAGATTGAACTGGAAGAGTTTCTTATCATTCTTTTAGCAGCCCAAGTAAAATCTTATTTTTCATTCCTTAAAACTGGTATTATCTATTTATCATATCCTGTTTTATGACATACTGTAAACATTTTGACAAAAATAGAGAATGAAATAATGGACACTTACGTATCACTCCCAAATTTATCAAATGGCAACCCTGTGCCATATTTGCCAGAGATGACGATTCTGTGAATTGATAAACATTATGTAGCTGATGAGGCCTCACGTCCAACACCGATCCCTGTTCCCGGATTCTCCCGCAGGGATGATCGCCGTCGGGCCCGTAGTGTTCATACTCCTCGGCCAGCGTTTAAAGGGTTACTGTTTCCATGAGAGATTCTAAAATAGATCTGTAGGTTTGAACATTTTTTATAAATAATATCACACTGCATGTATATTTTCTTCATATATATATATATATTTGCTAAAGCATGTTTTAGAGATTTTTGCTACTAATTCATACAATACTTCTATGTGAATGTTAATTGTTGAATAATAGTGGATCACAATTTTTTGATTCATCCGTTGAGGGACATTGTTTTTGGAGGGAGTTGACAAGGAAAAGCGCAGCTGTGTGGAACTTAAGGTCAAAATCAGAGAACCGGAAAATAAAAATCATATGCGATAGTATGCGTGACACCATGGTGGTGGCTGGTTTTTGTGTCAACTTCCACCGATCACCTGTCCCATCCTGTGATCTACTGCTTACATTTCTCTCTACAAAAGTGTGCTAAGTGGTTTCCTTGAAGACCCACAGAGATCAGGAAAACACACGTTCAGTGTTTCCACTGAAGACCTTTGCAGTATTTCCATTAGGGCTGAATTCTATTAGGGTATTAGGTTTACACACAGGATTTCTGTTATTCTGGTGTTTGAGACTTAATTTCTGTGGCTTTGTCCAGGCACATCTCACAGTCATTTCTGTCCAAATTATTTTTTAAGATTATCCTCAGAGGTGTGTCCATGTCTGCACTGGATGGCTTTAGGAGGCCAGAAAGTCTTTACTGTATCTGTGTTGAATTCACTGCTTTCAACATTCCCAGCATCTCCGCCCTGGTGTACTCTAGGCCGCGTCAGAGGACTCGAACATAAACTGATGACTACTTTCCTTGTGAGGGGTAGGGGTCTCTTTCCTTAATGAGGTAGGACTTCTGGCAACAGAGGGGACGCATGACCCCTAGGGAAGGCTATGCCGCAGACACCAGGCAGGGCATTTTCACCTCTCTGCTCACTCCATTTGATGACTTTAGGGAGACAAATCACAAGCGGGAGAAGCGAGAAGAAAGGAGATTAGATAATTTGTCCAATGTCACATAGAGAAAACAACGGAAAATAAGTACTGCATTATCTGAGTCTAAAATTATAGTTTTAGCTTAATCAAGCCAATATTTTAGTTAAATAAGAATCTTTTTTTTTTTTTTTTTTCATTGAATATTGTCCTGGTGCGTTCAGAGGTCTGTGGCCCATCCGGGCAAGCCGCAAGGAGAGGACATGCGAGAGCTCTGTGTGCCGTTGGACATGCTTATCTAAACGCTCTGTTTCTCTTGAACGTGACGGACACATTCTACGCAACAAAGCCTTTCATTCTTTAACAGTATTGTTTACAAAATTATCAATGGGTTGGCATAGCTTGCAGGTTGTCCCACCAGAAAAATTCCTCTGCAACAACCAGAATGCGTGGCAAACACAGGAGCCAGCCGCCTCCTACCCTTCTTGGTCCATTTCCCTAGCCTCCTAGCCAGCAAGCTCCAGATCGAAGCAACTCTGTGTTTGAGTCATGGGTCCCAGGGAGAAGTGGTTTCACAGTTAGTGGCCTCTGAAAGGCAGTATGATGATTAGCAAACCAGATGTCTTGACACACACGAGGCTTCCGGGGCAGATACCCACCCACAGATTCTCAATTAGGGAAATCTACAATTAACATGACAGCAAGGAAAAGGGTCTGGTGTGCAATTAAAATACTTTGGCTAGTGTTTATTTTGCTGAGATACCAGTTAATAGCTTTCAAAAATTTTTATGAAATCCAGTTATTTGTTAAGATGTGAGACCAATTAAAGGTAGAGTAGAGTAGTAATTTGATAAACTTTATTTAAGAAAAAAACCTGTTCCTTGGCTAATAATCCTAGATTCTATGATATATTTTAGACAACAAAAAGCATAATCCATATTGGATTTGAGAAGATCTGAGAAGTGAACTGAAGGTGGAAAAGTCCGGTCACAATGAAAAAAGATTCATCCAAGAGCTTCAGCAATTCTGATGCATCTTGAGCCCCAGAAGGTTTTAGAGTTTGCAGCTGCAGATGACAATTCCTTTTCTTTCCTCTCCTTGTTTTCTTCTCAAACTGAATTTTAACAATGAGGCAAGTGATTGCAGTGTGGCAATAGACAAAAGCTGTTTTCAGAGGACTGCCTGCTTGCAGAGGCCTGGGAAACCCGGGCTTCCAAGTCACAGACAATGGGTCTTTTAACCTAACACATCGCCCCAAACGGGGTGGCAAGCCCAGTTCCCGAAATTGTCATGGTCCAACGTGTTAGGAACGCTACAATAAGAAAAGCTTAGCACACTTTCCTGCGCTCTCATTACAAAGAAGAGCCTTAGAGAAGAGCTTCTTTCACACGCCGGATGGCCACTTCCTCCGAATGTTGCTGTGGGTGCTGTGGGTCTCACTTGCACCTGTATCCTTGAGCAAGAACATCGTTGCTTGCCAATAGTGGGCCCACTGGGGAGATGGTTGGGATCTAGATGGACTAGGGGCCATGTCGAAATTTCACTCAGAGTATTGTTTCTCTTGGTACTCACTCATCCTTCCAGTTCAGTTGTATTTTGAAGGAAATATATGATTATTTCTCTTTTGCTCTGAAAATCCCACACACTTCAATGCTACTTTTACTGTGTTTAAAGAGATGACAATGACCCTTGGTAGATATCTACTGAAACTGCATGACCATTCATTCTTTCAACCAACTGACTGATGACTAAAAGTCATAGCATTACCGTCGTAGCTTCTGGGGATACAAATTTTATATATATATATATATATATATATATATATAGAGAGAGAGAGAGAGAGAGAGAGCAGGGTCCTTCCCTCCCTATCAAAGAAGGCATATATTTTAACTCTCTTATACCGTAGTGAGTAAGAGGACTGACAACACAAGGTCAAACATCTAATGTAAATTAGGAGACCAAGACGACCGGATGATCAGTAAGTTTTTCAGAGAAAGCAGGACTTGAATAGGTGGTAGTTGAACAGAAACAGAAGAGGGGGAGTTTGCTAGAAAGACGGGATAGAAAGGATTACTCAGAATTAATCTAATCAGAAGGAACTGCATAGAGACACAAAGGCCTAGCAGTAATGACTCGTACTAATTCAGCTCCAGATACAGAACAGGTGCCAGTTTGAAGTGTGCACACACTAGTTCAATGACTCCTTGGGACGGCGTTACGAGACAAGTGCTATTATTGTCTTCTTGTTTTATAGGATAAAACTGAGGCTTACGAATTGAAGAACTTATTCAAGTCAAATAGCTAACCAGTAATGGAGGTGACATTCAAACTTGGGTTTCCTTTTCATTCCAGAAATGGAGCCCCTACTGTCACCCAGCCAGGACACAGTCTGTGACCTGCAGCTGTGGAGTCGGGACAGGCAAGTTCAATATCAGGCAGCGGTCATTCATCATAATACAGAGACAGGTGGGAGGTTTGTGGCACTTTCAACAGGGGAGGGACTTCACCATATGGATATTTTAAAAGATGTTCTTTTGCAACTATTGTGCAGACAGGATCGGTGGAGGGGGAGAGGGGCACCTGGAGGATCTGGAGGCTGAGAAGAGGTGGAAATGTGCAATCCTGAGGACAGACACAAGTGCTGAAGAGAGGCAGCTGCTTGGAGATGGCGTGTTGAGGATGGATTTGCAAGATGTTTGAGAATTAAAAACCTACATGAGTTGAGCAGAGGAGAGAGGCTGCAGAGAAATGCCCAAGTGTCTGCACCGAGAGCCATGGTGAATGTTACCCTTGACCAAGATCCCACGAACAGAGCAGCTCACAACGGCCATTGATGATCTGCTCTCTGTCCCCGTCAATAAACCGTTTTCTGAGCACTGATACTGCACAGGGAGGTGAGCACTTACAAAATAACAGGGCTAACTTCCTGTGTTGCAGGAGCCTCCAGAGAGGTTAGGAGAGAAAACCGACACAAACCACGCTCTGACCTGACCTGGCGCACGTCCACAATGGGGCTGGAGAGGGGGCACCTGCAGTAGGTACCACAGGAGCTCAGGGGACCAAGGGTCACCACGGGGCTAGATTTGGGCAGCACATAAAGCCCTGAGCTTAGAAGTTGGGAGGGTACATGAGCATGCATAGCAACGGCCCTGCAGTCGGGGTGTTCATGCCCGAATGCCTGAAGTCTACCTTCCACGCAGAATCTTTGTGTGATGTAGAGACCAAGGGATAGATTCAACTCAGACTGCAGAAATCTGCGAAGGGGACCATTTAAGAGCGTTGTTGTTTTCTGTTTTCTGTGTGTGTTTAAGTGTATAAACTGCTTCTCTAAGACATTTGTGAGAACTGGAATCGCTTGGGGATGCGTGTTAAAATTGAAATCCCTAGGTTGCCCCCCGGGGATTCAGAGTCAGGATTTATGGGGTGAGGCATGAGGACGGGACCCTTTAACAACAGGAACCAAGCAGTTCGGATACAACTATCTGAAGACCACACTCCAGGATAATGACGCCTTAGGAAACCGTATATTAGAACGTGTAAATAGTCAGCACCGATATTTTATTACAGTGTGAGTAAAAGCCATATAACATAAATATTTTATGAAATGGAAACGGAACTCCTCGTGGATATTCACCTCAGGTCGCAGATTCTGTAGGTGCCTCTTACACTCCCTGCCTGTTTCTTTTTGCTTCTCTCTGCCTTTTGCTTTTGTCTCAGCTTCTCACCTTTCCCTCTTTTGTCTTTGTCACTTGCTCAACTCTTGTTTCTCTTTCCCCTTTGTTCCATCCCTTTCCTTGCCCCTAGCCCCCTCCCCGCCCCTATGTCACCTCGCTGTCCCATCTGTCTTCCAGTTTGTCCCTCCTTCTATCGTCACAGCACCCACCGTTCAGAGCTAATTTCACGACTGCAACGTCTGGAGCTCTCCGTTGTGTTCAGAGGCTTTTTTGCATCTATTGAGACGATATTTCTTTCTCTTTATTCTGCTAATATGATCCATTGTGCCAACTGGTTTTGGATGTCAAGCCAAGCTTGCATTTATTTGGTAAAGCCCCGCCCCACCATGACATGACATATGCTATATATAAAATACATACGTATTTCTCCATTCGATTTGCTAATACTTTGGGAAGTGTGTGGTATCCGGACATGATGGATTTTTCAGTTCTTATAATGCCTTAGTCTAGTTTCTATGCAGGATAATTCTGCATTCACAACATTAGTCGGGAAGTGTTCCTTCTGCCTATATTTTCTGAAGGAATTTTGTAGCATAGCCTTTATCTTTTTCTTAAGTTTTGGATAGAAATCACCAGTGATACCATCTAGGTAAGCAGTTTTCATTTTCAGAAGGTTTTAAGTTATGAATTCAATTTCTTTAATGCATAGAAGTCTATTCACTTTTTTCTATTTCTTCTTAGGCCAGTTTTTTTTTTGTTTTTTTTAAATTACTGTCCTTTAAGGAATTTTTCCATTTCATCTAATCTGTTATGGGCATAATGGGCATAAAACTGCTCATACTATTTTCCTATCATCCTTTTAATTTCTGCAATATTTTTGGTAATGTCCTCTTTCACTACAGATATTAGTAATTTATGTCTTATATTTATTGATCAGATAGTAGGGGATCTATTCTAGATATTATGAGTTATGAGTTGTGGGAATTCTGATTTCTGTTAGTTTTTTTTTTTAATAAGTGTGTCTTTTTGAGGGGAGGGTAGGCAATTATTTTGGTTGGACTCAAGTTGAATATTGTTATTTAATTTAATTTAATTAATTTAATTTAATTTAATTTAATTTTAATTTTATTATTTTTTGGCTCTGGACCCAGTTGGCATACTTTTTTCTTTAGGTGAGCTCCTCTGAGTCTGCTCCAGACACAGATGTGGGCAGAACAATTTGGGGGTCCCCAAATTGACTCTTTGCCGTCTGGGTCTTCTTTCTGTTCTGTTCTCTTCTCTGCACTTCTTCTCTTTCACGCTCTTCTCCATTTGCATCTGATTTCACCTGGCTCCCTGTTAAAAGCTATGATAACAGTAACTCTACTGTGTATAGTTTTCTGCAATAGCTGGGTACTACCCTTCCAAATCTGAAAGCTCTGCTGACTCTCCAATGCCTTCAGGTAGCTGCATTTTGCATTAGGTTCAGAGTTTATACTGGTCATTTGCAGGAAAATGGGTCATGACTGATCTTACTTAGCCATTCCCCAAAACAGGTCTATGTTTTTCTCTGCTTTCATTTTTAAAGGAGTTTTTGCTGTAAAGAGAATTCTAGTTTTGGCGGGGAGTGGGGCAGGGAGTTGCTGCTTTTGCTTGGCTCTTTAAGGATCTCGATCCATTGTACACTGTATTGCACTGTTTCTGACAAGAAGTCTGTAGTCCTTCTTTGCTTTGTCCTTATACACGTAATGTGTCTTTTTTGCTCCTTAAAATTTTTCTCTTTCTCAAATTGTACTATAGTAATTTGATTATGATGTGCTTTAGTGTGTTTTTGTGTTTATTCTCCTTGGGTTTTCTCAAGTTTCTTGACTTTGTGGGTTGTAACAGCTTAGTCTGACTCCATTTGTGTGTGTGTGTGTGTGTGTGTGTTTGAGGGCTGACAGCTTCTAAACCCCAGTCCTCTCTCTTACCCTTCTGCCCTAATCTGGAAAAGCTGGAGAGAAAGCCCAAGGGTTCCCTCCTTTGGTGAACTTTCACCGTGGCCCTATCCCCTAACCATAATAAAAAACCCAGCCATTCTCATCCCCTCGCCTGGTCTCTCAAGCCATTCTCAGACCACCTTGGGAAGCCTGTCTTCAACTCAGCAGAAGTCTCATTATGTGAGCAGTAAGCTGTTTCAGATCCTCTTGGTGTGTGTGTGTGTGCGCCATAAGTCTCAACATTTGAACAAAATTTTCAGTTGGGGTCCGTCCTATAGCTTCAAGTGTATGCAATACAGATTTCTAATTTTCATCAAATTTTGAAAATAGATATCCATTTTTTCTTAAAATATTTTTCTGTCCCCATTCTGGAGCACAAAATTCCTGTATGTGAGACCATTTGATCTTGTTACCTAGGGCACTGAGCTTCTGTTAAATATTTAGGCTTTTTTTTTTTTTTTTTTTTTAATTAAGATCAGTCAGTGACTTTTTCATTTCAGGTAATTTTCAGATCTAGAAATTCCATTTGGTTCTACAAATCTGTAATTTCTTCCATCATCAAGTTCATGTTCTCCTTTAAATCTTTGAATATATTTATATGACCAGTTTTACTGTGTGGGTCAGCTAATTCCATAATTTATGTGGTTACTGAGTTCATTTGTATTCCCCCCCCCCCAACCTTTTTTTGGTCTGGTTATGTATCACAGTTTCCTGCTTCTTTGTATGCTAGTGTTTTTTTTATTGGAGGATAGGCATTGTGACATTATGTTATTGAATATTGAAAGTTATGCTTTGTTGTTTCCTTTAAAGATTGTTTAACTTTGTTTTGGCAAGGACTTAAGTTATTTGTGGATGATCATGATTATTTTGAGCTAGATCTGACGTTTTGTTAGGGCATATCTAGAAAAATCTTTTATCAAGGGCTAATTTAACCCAGTCTATATGATGTAATTCTTCTGGAGTATTTACTAAATGTTCTAGGTCCTCAGTATGGTCTTTTTACTCTGTCTGATTGGTCCTCCAGCCATGTTAAGTTCTGGATATTGATCAGCTTACCATGACTGTTTTTCTTTGTCCAACCTTGTGATATTTCACTTTATACATGCAAAATAGCTTCTAACAACAGGCCTAAGGGGACCACTCCATACGTTTTTGGAACTCCTTGTCTACATAGTTCCCTTCAGTCTGGTACATTGTCATTCAAATTTCATTCACTTATGCCTCCATAAACTACCATCTCTGCTTCATCAGCTTGAGAGTTTTGCCATTCTCAGCTTGAGTTCTTCTTTCCTGAAACAAGATTCATAAAATGCCTCCAGAGAGAAAACAAGGGTAATAATAGGGCTCACTCACGGTTTTCCTCATCTCAGGAATCACAGTTATACTTTGTCCACTGGCCAATATCTGATAAAGTTATTCCATATTTTGTGTCTATGTTTCTAATTGTTTTTGGTAGAAAGGCAAAATCAGTACCAAGTACTCCTTATTTTTTGAGAACAGGAGTTCTCAGATCTTTTGTTTTAATGCTTTACAAAATATTTTTAGACAAATAGAGATTCAAACTAACATATTTTAATAATATTTGGAACTTACAATGAGAATAGCTCAGCTGAAGCGGCAGTAAAATAAATAGAACATTTTATACATGGGTAAGTTTGCGGTGCTCCAGCCAGGACAAATCATGGCCTGTTCTATGTGTCCTTCAAAGAGGTTCTGTTTATTCTTCAAAAAAACAATTGTAAGATTTACTGCCATTTCACAAATGTTAAAATGTAAAAATTTTGCATTTTATAATTGAAGTGCATGGGATTATTTTAAGACATAGCAAGAGAGGAGAGCATGAAAACAAGAAAGATGTAGCTATATTGATGAACTTAAAACAAACCCAAGGAAAATAGCAAATATTATGGACTGATGAGTTTTCACATATTTTTTTTCCCTTTCCTTTCATGTTTTTATAGAATGAAGGTACTATTTGTATAATAAAATTATATTTTAACAAATGGTACTGGAACCACTAAATATTTATATGGGAAAAAAAGAAACTTCACCTTGAACCATATACAAAAATTAATTTACATTGGATAATGTATTCAAGGGTTACATGGATCTCACTTCTTTTGTTATCAAATTCTGGGTGAATTCCATTAAGTTATTTAAATCTTCATTCAAAATGAATTGATTTATTATAGTATGATGGGGTGAAAAACAACTAAGAATCACATAGAAGCAATGTTTTCACCACTAGAATCAAGAGACATATGTAAGTTGGGAAAGTCTGCGCATAATGGAGACTCGGCCTATGAAGTCAAGGATGCCTTTCTAGGACGGATTTTGAATAGTGTAGGAATTAGCCAGGTGGATAATGGAAGAGAAGAGCATTCTAAGCACAGTGAACACCCGATGCAAAAGTACGGAAATACAGTATTGCTCAGTGATTTCTTTGTGCTGTACTGTGTGCTTGCTCAGGCAGTTGCTTTGAGATTCCTATGGCTGAGCACTCAATAAGGTAATCACATAGATCACCTCTGTTAAACACAGAAAACACATTTATTTCTCAGTTATTACTTCAGCATCTGCCCACCTCAAGCAATCCATAAGAAAATCTGGGGACTGATGTCAACTCTCAAAAATTCTTTATTTTCTTTTCCTTAAAAGATGCTAGAATCTTTCTTACATTCCATATTGATACATAGAACATTCATCGATTCTTATTTTATACTATGGAGAGGCAATTACATCAGTAATTGAAAGCCCTAGGAAGTTGATCATATTTCTGATTTCATTTTGTCCTTTTAGTATCTTGTGACATGGGTCCTCCTTATATATCAGCTATCAAATTAAAAAAAAATAAAATAAAAAAGCAAATGAGTCCCCTCAGATCTTCTATGATTAATGGGAAAAGAAATGCTGAAGCAGAAAACAAGACTAGCATGTGTTTGTGCCAAAGAAACAGAAGCTTCACTGCCCCCAGGCATGCCTACCCGAGCCAGCCAGCACACAGCCCACCGGAATACTACTCGCCCACCCTGGTCTGTCCCCGGGCCTCACCTCAAGGTACGCCAGCCTCATGTCTGTCCTCCACCCACAACCCCAAGGACCTGCCATCAAAACTCCTCCAGTGGAGAGGCTCTTGGGGTGCATCACGGGAAAGTGCAGACAAAGTCCTGGCAGGGAAGATTTTTACCTACCTAGAGGCTCTGGCCTTGAACCGGAGCCTTTACAACAGGCCATCTGTCTCAAGTTGTCAATCCCTCGGATCTTCAGGGATCAGAGAAATGGGCTGTTCCATTCTGAGTCTTATGCTAATGAGCCTCCTGACATACTATTTGTGAGACCAGAAAAAAGACACAGTATGATATTAACAATGGAGAGCCTCTGGTGATGGGCTTTGGCATATTTTATTTTCCAAACTACTTTCTGTATCTCCTAAAGTTTTTATGAGGTATGATTTACAATTAGAAAAAAAATTAAATCTATTTTTAAACTATGAATATGGTACTCTTTCTGCTCTCCCTTTGTACTTAATATTTAGTATATGTATATTTATGTATTACTTTATTAAAACTCAAAATTTTTTTTTTCTCTGTGATTTTATTTTTAAAATAACAGAAGGAAATAATGTGACTAGACTGGAGCATTCGGTACCAACCATACTACTTTTAAAGTCTGTGATCTTGGGGCACCTACGTGGCTCAGTCTGTTAAGCATCTGACTCTTCATTTGTGCTCAGGTTGTGATCTTGGGGTTATGAGATCAAGCCCTGGGTCAGGCTCTGTGCTCACTGAGGAGTCTGCTTGAGATTCTCCCTCTCCCTCTGCCCTTCCCTCCCCCTGCCCCAACCCCCTGCTCTCTCTCTCTTTCTCGAATAATAAATAAATCTTTAAAGTCTGGTGATCTTGTTGGGGGACATTTTCATATGTCTGTTTTTGTTACATTAACAGAGCTTCTAAGTATATATGCCATAAAGGAAAAGCTTGTTTGCCAAACAATAATCCATAGTACTTCATTTCCATGAACAATGAAATTATATCAAAGGGACCATTTTCTCCTCTGCTGTGCTACACCTTACAGGGCAGTGACTGAGACAAAAAAAAAAAAAAAAACATGATTTTAGACACTCTAGATGTGTATTTTATTATAATATTCAATTTAAAGATAACTTTGGCAATAATTCTATGACCAGCCCTATACTAAAATATAAAAAAGATACATTTTCGGGCACCTGGGTGGCTCAGTCGGTTAAGCCACTGCCTTCGGCTCAGGTCATGATCCTGGAGTCCCGGGATCGAGTCCCACATCGGGCTCCCTGCTCGGCGGGGAGTCTGCTTCTCCCTCTGACCCTCTTCCCTCTCGTGCTCTCTCTCTCACTCTTTCTCTCAAATAAATAAATAAAATCTTTTAAAAAAATAAAAAAGATACATTTTCTATCTTTAAGAAATGCATAATTAATTTCATAAGAAATATAATAGGTAGCCCTCCAACCCCCCCCAAAAAAACCAGTTTCTATAAAATTATATGCAACCCAGCTAGGTCGTGAGAAAAATCTAATCACTTATATGTTTGCTCCTATTTCAGTGAATTTGTTACTTTAATCTTTGAAGTTCATATTTTTGTTTTTGTTTTTTAACCCCCCCCCCAAAATCTACTTTAAGCATTTAGCTCAACAGGCTTGATTTCTGAAACAAAATCTACCTCATCATATGGCAGTAGGATTTTCACAGATGTAATAAAGCTAGATTTTTGAATTGACTTCCCTGCTCTTGTTGCATCCTAAACCGCCCAGACAGATTTCTAAAAACAAAGATGGGACTGGGGGGAGGGGCAGAGAGAGAGAAAAATGGAGAGAGGAGGGGCGAGTGAAGAAAGAAAGGAAAGATAAAAGAAGAAAAGTAAAAGAAGAAAACTCCCATAGGGTAAGAAAAAGAAGAAAAGTCCTATAGGGTAAGGAATGATAAAGAACTTTCAAGCACTGATTAATTCACAGCCTGTTCATTTGTTGCTTTTTGTCTCCAGCCTGAAATAGAAGGCAAACAATAAGTAAATAATCTGTATAGTATCCTAGGAGTAAAGGGAGATCTTTTTAAAATTTTTTCTAATCTATTAAATCTGTCTGGTTCATTTTTTCCAAAGCTGCCTGATCTTCAAAATCATTTCAGTAATCAACTCTCCCTAACGTTATAAATCTTGCCATCAACAGAAGACCACCATCCCCGTCATTAAAGAAGACCAGGGGAGCCATCTGTCCATCAGCTTAATGAGACAGACAGAAGTTTACTGCCAATAGCACCAACTCAGGTGTCAGCAAAGCTTCCCAAGGATGACGGGGTAGGAGAACAAGAAGCAGCAGGTCAGCCATGACCCAAACTGCCGGTGGTCTTTGTAACTGATTTTGGAGATTCTGACCACAATCCATGACTGAAATTTCATTTGAACATCTTCGGTGTTTACACGGATTAATTGTAAAAAGATCGGAAGGGATGAGGCTAAACATATTTCACTACTTTTCCTTTTTGTACTTTTTCTATTTCTCTGATGGAAAAAAATGAGCCAGCATCCCCTTTGAAGCAAATGAGATCTCTGCTCTTAGCCCTTATCACCTAAGTACAGAAACAAATGCACAGAAACTATCCCATAGAAATAAGTCAGAGAGAGAGAATTAGTTAAGTGCTCTTTCCCCTCATCTCTCCTTCACTTCCTTCTAGCAACTCTCAGACTGGCAAGAAAGAATGTCCCAGGGTGAATTAATCCACCCAATACATATTCATCCATCAATTTTCCATATCCCCATGTCTCCTATAGCACCATACATCTATCATTGCAGTCACTAAAAAAGTGCAGGGAAACAGTTTTGCTTCTGTGCCTGGCTCAGAACTAAACACGGAATAAAAATCTGAGCAAAACGGGCAAGACTGAACCCTCATGGGGTGCGTAGCTTAGGGAAGATTACCAGTGGTTTAAGAACTACTGCACAATGTGACAGTGTTACAAATACATAACTGTAAATTGCCAACATACAATTACGTATTTGTACGTAAGGGGAAGAACAGGTAGTGGTGAGAAGTGCTGGCTGGAGTCGGAGAAGGTCTCCCCAGCATGCTGTCTCACCTGATAGCTGAAGAAAGGATGAACGTTTCTTCAGTGGAGGGGAGATGGCCTTCCAGAAAGATGGAAGCCTGTGTGACAGCACTGCAGCAACAAAGATCTTTTAAGAAAAGGAAAGACAGGGCGCCCGGGTAGCTCTGTTGGCTAAGCGACTGCCTTCGGCTCAGGTCATGGTCCTGGAGTCCCGGGATCGAGTCCCGCATCGGGCTTCCTGCTCGGCGGGGAGTCTGCTTCTTCCTCTGCCCCTCCCCCCTCTCAAGCTCTCTCTATCTCATTCTCTCTCTCAAATAAATAAATAAAATCCGAAAAGAAAAAAGAAAACGAAAGACTGCTCTGTGTAGAGGGAACATGAAGAAATTGCACAGAGTGAGCGAAATCAGCAGAGGCCATCAGATGGAGGCGGGGTTAACAATCTAGGCTTGGAGTCCTGTGAGCAGAAGCGTTGAACCGGGACCACGAGATAATCAGATTTGACAGACCGATGAGGAGGAGGAAAGGATGAGTCTTAGGTGTGGTCCCAAGGTTGCAGCAGTATAATCTCAAGGTTTACGCTCCCTTGCCTTGATCTCTCACCTGAACACTGAGGTGAACCACCCATGGTCATTCCAGGGTGTCCCCATTGCAAAGTCTCCGGTGCGGCTCACAGATCATGTGACCTGTGGCCCCCCGGGCTTCAGGATGTGTCTGGGAGCGGCAGTCCCACACAGCCCAGCTCTCTTCTGCCCTCCGGGCATAGGAGATTTGCTGCTTCTCCGGGGTTCAGTCTCAGTAGGCCTCACTTCCGTTCCTTGCTCCCCGTGTGTTTGAATTTGCCTGCTTGGCCTCGGCTCATCCTTTACCTTCACATTTTCTAGGTCGTTCTGTTGCAGGTTTATCTTTCTTAATTCAGGGCTTTAGTTTTTTGACAAAATGTAAAGTCTCTTTTCTTACAGTAGTTTATTTTTTGTTGTTTACATTTATTCTTACAAGTGATTTGCTGCCATCATTTCATTATCTTTGTTCTTATTTTGCTGTTACTTGCTATTCCCTTTGTTTATCTTTTGTTGTATATTTTCAAGTTTCAAGTTTTTACCATCTGGCAAATTCAAAGGCATATTTTTTATTTTAAAAATACTATATATAGGCTAAGGGCTTCTAAATGTCTATCTCAGCTCAGAATTATCTTTTGAACTCTAGAACCACAGCTTCTTCATGGGTATATCACTTGGACAGACTTCACGGACATTTCGAAACCGTGCACAGAACTGGATTCTTGATTTTGCTCCCTAAAACCTCCACCCTCCCCCCTGGCCCTCTCCATCTGAAGAAACAGTATCTCCATGCAATCAGCTCCTCGGGCCAAGGGGTCATCAACATCTTCTTCTTCCATATGCCCACATCTAAACCCTTATCGAGTTCTATTAGCTCAATCTCTAAATCTTTCCAATATCCACTACCACTAGCCTGGTCCAAATTATCAACATTTTGCTTATAACCAACTTCCCAGCTGGTCTTATTGAACCTATTCTTGATCCATTCCAGTCAGTTTTCCACATAAAATCCAGATCAATTAAAAGGTTTAAATCAGGATTTAGGATTTTTAAAATAATTTCTTTTAAGTAATAACTGCATTAAGTCCCAACATCACTTAAGTTGAGAGAGTGCACCCTTCCCGGTTTGAAAGGAAGAAGGGTATGATTATGACGGGATGCTTCTCAAATATTTCTTTGTTCACCCACTTCTTGATAACAGGCTATTTTTGTTTTGAAAACTTGCATTTTAAAGAAATACCTTATATAGCATACTGCCTGATAAACTGGACTACATACTTTTTAGGTTTGTTTTGTACAGTTTCAGAGCATGAAGAGCCTGAATGCCTGCCCTTATGCCACCAAATTTTCTGGAATATGGGTCATACATTTAAGCTAAACGTCATTGCCATATGTTGTCTCTATATGTCAATTTGTTAGCCTGACCTTCTTCATCATGGTCCTATCATTTCCTCCAAAGTAAAAGCTAGCAATTATCCCTTTTGGTTACCATTCGCTCATCGTTGACTGTGCACCTACTGGGTAGGACAAGCTGTGGTTGTTGTAGCCATAGCAGATACGGAGAGAAGTAAAGTTCAGTTACTACCTTCAGAGGATTTAGAATTCGGTGGAGATGGGGCACGCATACGTGCCAGCCGCACGTTACCTGCCAAGCTGACTTGGTGCTCAGGGGAAGAATGACCACTTCCAAAGTAGTTACGAATGGGAGCTGAGAACTCTAATGACATGATAGATTCTAATCTCACTAATGGCTTATTTCCATAAATCCTTTATGTCACTTTATAAATATTTGTAAAATAGCTCAGCATATGTCCCCTGTCCAAAAGTTTACTTGAGATATTTCATCATGTGAAAGTTCCATCTTCTAAAGACCATAATAATAACTGCTCAGTGCAAGAGTGAACTACTCCTTAGTGAATCCAGCTTCCTTATTGTATAAAGAAACTCAAGGTGAAAGGGTCTAAATTCAGTCCTGCATGCCCAAATAAACCAGAGAGAGGAAATTATTTAAAGAATATTTTTTTAAAAAAATACTATTATCAAGGATTCTTACATCTTCCCACCTCCAAATTTATTTTAAAAATATGATGCAAGTATTGCGATTTAATATATATGAAGGTGTAGTGTAATCTGTGAAGAACCAAATCAGCTGTGTGAAGAGTCTGTGTTCAACAGGATTGTAATGCACAGAAGCAATTCTTTAAAAAAAGCAAATCCAAAACAGTCTCCCCAATGTCCCAATAGCAAAGCCATTGTTGATACTGTATTTTTGGAATTTTTTTGTTAATATTTTCCTCTTGTAAACCAAGTTTATTTAATACCATTTCAGCCCTGACAGTGTGTTTACAAATTGGGGAAATGCGACTCTTTATATGGGGGTAGAAAGTAGATGCATAGAAGGAAGACTTCAACTATGCGTCTTACCAACTCCAGCATGTATCGTTTATAATAAATTGTCTAAATACGTAAACCGCTCAAGTGTCTACAGCTGTTGAACGGATAAAGAAGTGGTATGTGTATATATACAACGGAATATTACCCAGCCATAAAAAAGAATGAAATCTTGCATTTGCAATGACATGGATGGAGCTAGAAAATATAAGGCTAAGTGAAATAACTCAGAGAAAGACAAATACCATATGATTTTACTCACGTGTGGAATTTAAAAAACAAGACAAATGACCAAAGGGAGAAAGATAGAGAGAGAGGCAAACCAAGAAATAGACTCTTAACCTTAGCGAACAAACCGATGGTCACCAGAGGGAGGTAAGTGGAGGATAAGTGAAATAGAGGATGGGGAGGAAGGAGCACCAGGTGTTGTATGGAAGTGTTGAAACACTGTGTTGTGCACCTGAAACTAATATTATATTGTATGTTAACTAACTAGAATTTAAATAAAGCCTTAAAAAAATAAACGTATTGCTGAGAAATGTGGACAAGACATAGCAGGAAAGCCTAGCTGAGATCACATGCAAGGTTAAGAAAAGTCTCCTGCACAGTGACAACCTCATTCCAATGAAATACCTATTTTGGGGGGAAGCTATGCTGTCTCAAGACTTAAGAGGTGGTAAACAATTGGATTTGAACTCTCTGTACTTGGATTTCTTTTTCTATAAGAATTAGCAAGCTGGACCAGCTGCTCAGCAAGGTCCAAAGCCATGCCTCAAGCTCTATGGTCATGAGATGTCTGTTCTGGGAAGTACCTACAGCTAAGTCATTGTCCCCTTTGCTGCCTTGACACATGCAAACACAGCCCTGGTGGACGGGAAACGTCTATGGAGAATTGTATTCTTTTTCTTATAGACCTCTGCTCTCAGATTACTCCTACAAGCTTCAGGCTCCACAAACTGCTGTCACTGTCTTCACTCCAAAGCTAGAATTCTTATTTCTCCACATTCATTCCTTGATTTTAACTCTCTGCTGATCCTTGAGTCTCGTTCAGTAGCCAAAGCCCCTGCCGGTCCTTCCTCTAAAGTCACATTAACCTCACAATACCTGCCGCTCCATGCACTCCAGACCATGCTCCTCTCTAGAATGGCCCCGTGTCTCCCCTTCCCTCTTCTTATCTCATCTCTCTATAGCCTTGGTCTTGAGCAAGGTGTGCCCTCAGAATTTCTGAATTTCCTACGTAACAGGAGAGTGTGGTGTCCTTTGGCCACCGTTAATTTTGCCACTATTATTTACCGGTTCTGCAACCTAGTTTCCTCAAGGTCAATAATGGTAATAGTTTAAACCACATGGATCCCATGCAGTTAAAGATGTCAGCCACCTTGCCAGGACCACATGCATGCCCATCATTTCTTATGGGTTCTGTTGATATTCCTGGGCTTTCGTTTATATGCTAGATGTCATCTCAATACATCATGGTATAAAGTCAGAGTCATGGGAATACCGACCCGTCCAATGAGGAGAGCCAAAACAACACTCCCAGAAAGGCTTAGAAACAATTTTTTAAAGAAGAGTGTTTGCAGGAGTAGTAGGGAGATCTATATTATTGTCTGACAAATTTTGTGGGACACCTTGCTAAGGACAATGACACAGACCTGAATCAATATTAAAAACTCATTTACACAATAGTAATATGAGACCCCAAACTTCTTGACTAAAATGAACACACGCAAGCCTCCTAGACAGCTCTGCACCACCAGCCCGAGGAGGCTCTGAGGTGAGCGTCAGCATTATTGATAGAGGCATGAAAAGATGCCTTCCTGGATCAAATGTGCCAGAATTTGCATGCACTTCTTTGACTCTTCACTCCCATTTGTTCCTAATTTCTGCATCTAAACACAAGGTAGATGGGATCTGACGTGAAACTTTGTTTCTGATCAACTACAAAGTTTTCCAGCATCTGTTGAGCTCAGCTAGTAAGCGCAATTTATAAAACAGTGAATGACTAACCCCTGTAACCATTTTAATGACCCTAAAATAAAGTGCTTAGAGCAACATCTGTCCCAGCAGCTGGGTTCTCTGCATGAGTGGGCAGAGCGACACATTGGGACAAATTCTGTTCTCCCTTTTGACAGAAACAATTGCAGCAGATCATTTTTATCGTAATCAATTTAGGTACAGTTTCTTGGAAACCATCTGTGTAGTGTTCATAGATTGTGCTTAAGAATTTAAATGTGTATATTTTTGGTCGCTTGATGTAGCATCTGCTAATGGCCACATAAGTTCCACTTTTTATGCAGAAAGCTGTTTCCTTGTAAAGGGATTAGTAGAATGACTACTTGATTTTATCCTTTTAACTCCCCGATAAGCTTCTGCAGTCTGAATGACATCCATCACGGAGTGTTAGTTGTAGAATTAATTGCTTAAAAAATAAAAACCGGAGTAGGAGTTATAAGAGAAGCAAAGCTTCAGTGAAATATTTTATTGTGTTTTGATGTGTAGCTCATAATTTTAATATGTTTGGGTACGGGCGACTGAAACTGCTAAGGAAAAGCATAGCTTTGTAACATTTTTTGTGTCCATTTTCCCCAGTTTTTGTTTGTGGCTTTACAGCTATTTGTTAAATAACTCTACAAAGAAGTCAAATGGCTAAGGCAGCCAACATTTACTTCAGCTTTGAGAATGATTTTGGAATCATATTAAAAGATAATTGCTCTTAAAATACTAGATAATGAAAATTGAGTGGCTTTGGTAGAGACGAAGGATTTGCCTAAAAAATGCTGTCAGCTATATTTTGGGGATGGAACGTATTCTGTAACATAGAACTGAGTCTTGACAACACAAGTGAGAGAGTGGAGAGATTCCTTGTCTTGCTTGAGAATTCCTTTTGAATTTAGCAAATATGGCACTATCTGGATAATCTAAGATAATGGAAGATTTATCTGGTTTGAAAAAAAAAGTATGTTCTTTTTCCTCTATTAACAGACATGTTTGGACTTTTCTCTATTCAAAGCATTTGAGAGACCACAAAAGTAACTAGATAACTGGTTAAATAATTAACGAAACAAACAAAATAATGTCAGAATTTAAATTCTATGAGATTACATTTAAGGTTACATCATTTTGATTTAGTAGAACACTAAGTGAAAGTTTAAGGGCAGTATGGGTTTTATATTCATTCCTTTAAACAGATATTGTCTGTTATATGTAAAGGGCTGGCATTACCAGGTGATTAGGAAGTCGTTCTATCCAGACAGGGCTCCCCACTAGTAAGAAGGGAGTGCCTTCTAACTGGAGTGGCTTCCTCTGTGCTGTTGCAGACATACCTCAATTTGGCACAAACTCTGAGTGGTTTGTCCAGCAATCAACCTGATCAGTATCCATCCATTGCCCTTCTATTCCCTTGTGGTCAACAGTCTCGATTTGCAAAACAGAGTAAGTACTGAATGGCCTGTAATAGACTGCAGGTGATCCTAATACTCAATGATTTATTAAATGGGTTGTATGGCTTTGCATCAGTTAATTGAAGCACTAATAGAATGTGAAATAAGAATGGCTAATAAAAATATTTCATTGTCAATTTATGCCCCTGAAGTTTGCAAATTGTTTACTCATAAAGACATGAAAAGACAAAAAGAAATTACGGTGGTTATACAGAGCTGGGTTTATAATAGCAAGCATCATAGAGGTGATGAATCAAATTTCCCAATATGATTTCTGCTGCAGATAATTCAAGTACATTTAGGAAATACATTAGCAGAATTAATTTATGGAAAGTTCTGAAAGTGGCAGGAGGTGGGATTACTTAAAGCATGTGCCATTTTTGGCTCCCTGGTCTAGACAAGTTCTTCCTACCCCAGCTATCAATCAGCTAAATTATCTTCAAACTTAATTAGATGAAAGAATTTGGTCCTATGATTCTATGTGTTGGAAGATGTCCAGACTATTAGAAACGTCATTTCAATAATACCCTTTTATGCCATCTGTAAGAATCACACCAAACAGGCTTAATGCAGATGAACATAATACAAAACAGAACTTACAGCCAAAGAGAGAACCAGGGTTCACACACACACACACACACACACACACACGCACACAAGCCTCAAGCCTCATGTACATACAAAAAGATATGTCTATGGGGATGTGGTCCTTCAGGAAAGTCTATTTTTTTGTTAGATAGATGCACGTGCATGTGTGTCTGTGTGTTTCTGAGTGTGTAATGTCAATATCTAGTCACAGTTTAATAAGGTGTTTCTTTTTTCAGGCACTTAAATCACAGTTTTTTGGTGCTTTATAAAAAAATGTATGCCTAGTTACTATTCAAGACTTGATTATCCAGCATCTTCTAGGGTGTGGAAAGTGGAAGATACAATGCATATAATGTATACACACACACACACACACACACACACAAAATGATCCAAGATGGAAAAGGTGGATACCATGAGAAATGCAGGTGCATACAATGGTATTTCATGGAGGGAAAGATTCTTTCCAATTGGAGGATTGGGAAGTCTTCCTATGAAAAGAGGTAGCATTTTGGAAGGAAATCTTCCCTGAAAAAAGTACCATTTCTATTGGAGATATGCATGATAGATAGGTTTGGACTTGCAGGTGAAGAGAACAATGTAAGCAAAAGCTAAAAATTGCTCTGTCTTCAGAAGATAGCAGGAGGGGAAGAATGAAGGGGGGGAAATCAGAGGGGGAGACGAACCATGAGAGACGATGGACTCTGAAAAACAAACTGAGGGTTCTAGAGGGGAGGGGGGTGGGGGGATGGGTTAGCCTGGTGACGGGTATTAAAGAGGGCACGTTCTGCGTGGAGCGCTGGGTGTTATGCACAATGAATCATGGAACACTACATCAAGAACTAATGATGTAATGTATAGTGATTAACATAACAATAAAAATTAAAAAAAATTGCTCTGTCTTCTTGCCTGGATTTTGCGATTCCTTATGATATTCATGACTTTGAACAGCTGACGGCCGGGAAGACAAAGATACTGGGGAGATGCAGCACAACTGGGGGTTCACTATGGGCTGAGATCCACCAGGTTCCTTGCTGTGCAGAGTTTTGTTTCATTTTGAATTAAACAGTGTATAAAACAGTGGTTCTCAGAGTATAATTCTTGGACAAGAAGCATCAACAGGACCTGGGAAATTTTTAGAAATACAAATTCTTGGACCCCACCCCAACTGTACTGACTCAGAAACTCAAGACCTAGGCCCTCACAATCTGGGTTTTAACTAGCCCACTGGGTATTTCTGGTGCTTTCTAACAGTTGCAAATCACACCATGGACAATGATAATGAAGCTTTCTTTCAGCTTGGCAGAACTTCCCCATCTTGACCTTTCCTTCTGATAAAGTTAGGGGCTGGGTTACCCAGTCTTTCATGTGCCTTCACAGAGAACTTTGGTTGGTGCTCATTACTGACTATATTTTTAGGGGCCTTTTGGCATTTAATCTTATTATTTCTCTGCTGCTTCGATTTACAAAAATCACACATCACTGCAATTCTATAGGCTCCTTCCAGGAAGCCATCAGTCCCATAGTTTCTCTGCTGAGCTGACGACAGCCCTAAACTCCAAGTACTGTGGGGTTAGAGAAGGGTGTCCAGAGGCCCAGGCAGATGTGACACACAGATGTATTTCAGAATATGTGGGACATTTAAATTCTGCAGTCTTACCCCTTTAAATCAACTACTGGATCCTTAGGAGATGGTTGTTGTTTTTTTTTTTTTTTTTGTGCAATGTGGTTGGGTAAGGTCAATAGTTCTTTCAGCCACGGTAGAGACAAAAGGAGAAGTTTATGAGGCTGAACACTGACCCAAAACTTTTCTTTTCACAGTAAAGGACTAATGTCTAAGGACCTCTGTGGCTCTCCTTCCAGACCTCTGGGCCCCCTGCCATTTGGGGGTGGCCCTACCTACTACATACATGAAAGTTGCTGGTGGGATTGATCCATCTCCAGTTAAGCCAAAGAATCTCAATGTTCAAAGGGCCTCAGAGAAAACGGACCTCCACGGCCTCATTGTTCAGATTGCCATACTGAAGACCAGGAGGTAAGGGAACTTGCCCAAGGTCACCCGGATGGGAAACCCAATTCAATTCTCCTTTTCCTTCATCATGCCACCTCTCTAGACACAGGCTGTGCCCACCAGGGAAGAGCGAGGGACAGTCACTTCCAGGAGCAAGTAGGTGACATAAGCACACGGGAGCATTTCAGGGCTGGGTGGACGTCCAAGAACGCTTGTCCACCCAAAGCAAGCAGCTCCGGCCAATTATCGCCACGTGGAAGCCCAGGCCCAGTGTTGGCAGATCTTACTTTTTTATGTGAAAACTCCCGATTTTTAGATGTTGCCTCAAATGAAAAATGATTGCGTGAGATAAACAAACATGTTTATTGGTCTGATGGGGGCCATGGGCCACCAGTTTGAAAACTCCACTGTTTCAAGTGAAGTTGTGCCCCACACTGACTTTTCTCATTTTTTTCTCAGTTCACTTGGTTTGAAGTCTTCTCTTTTCCAGCCCTCCTGCTTGGAGCAACATCTGCTCTTATCTCTCTGACCTACTTCTGTTCGTGCCATTCTTTTTGCCTGTTATGTATCACATCTCTCCCATACCCAGTCCAACTTAAATGTCTTTCAAGACCTAAGTCAAGTCACACCACCACCAGGCAGCCTTCCTTGGCAGCCGAGGCCAGCCAGGGTCACCAGTGGCCTTGGCGAACGAGGCATGCGGGAAATGAGCATTTTGGTGCTCAGCTAACAGCCCGGGGCAGGAAGTGGGTTTACTCAACCCTGATTGCACACCCGAATCGCTGGAGAACTTTACGAAGCACTGCCTGCCCAGGCCCGGCCTCCAGCAATCCTGGTTTAATTGGCTTCAGGTGGGACCTGGCCATTCTTTGATGCCCCTAAGTGGTTCTAAATTGCCAGAATGGGAAACTATTGAGATGGTTAATGATAACTTACTTACGGGCATGTTTTGATTCATCACATTGTAATCAATTAAGAAAAAAGCAGGGAGGGCTTTATATTTACATTTTCCTCACAAAGGAATGTCCACAGAAGAGCCTGTTTTCTAGTCCACAGACTGCCAGCAAATTCACGTACTTCTGCCTGAGCTGGGGCTATTCCGTAACTTCCCCTGGGAAGGGTTCCTGGGTTTCCCCCTGCTGGGAGGCATGGCCCATGCTTGAAATGGTCCAGAATAAGGAACTGGCGTCATTTTGGCCAAAACTGTTGCTTATCTGCTCTCTGTTCCTAGATATTTGCTGATGACCCTGGTCATAACAGCCATCGCTGAGCACTAATGGGACAGGAGTCGGCGTGTTCCGCGAGGACCATGGAACAGGAAGAGCATGACTCTCCCGATCAAGGGTCCTTAAAATATTGCCCTCCTTTCTAAACCAGCAATTTTGTTACCAGCAATCAACTCTAACAGCAGACTATGAAATACCAAATAAGATTTGGGTTTATTACAATGCTACCAAATAATAAGTAAAATTGAAATAACCAAAATATCCAACTCTGTATGGTAAAATATTATGTATATAGCTATTAAAAATGTTTTTAAAATCCTCCCTGGACTAGCACGGGGGCTAAACTGATTTTATAATAAGAAATTCATTTGTTTATTCCTTTAGTTATCCTTTTAATCAAGCACAGATATTTAAATCTACCATGTATGAGGCATCAAAATATCATATCCATACTCTAGATGGTGTATTCCTAAACACTATGAAATTTTGTTCCTCTTATGAAGGTATCTTTTACATTTTTTCATCACATTTTCCAAGTGGTTTTGAGGAAAGCCACTGGATTTCTCTATGTATTTTCCATTAAGAATTTCACAATACTTAAAATATTTTAAGTTTCTTCCCTATGCTTTTCTGGGTAAGTTCCTCTGTAAAAAAATAATCTCGCCTCTTGGATTTTGAAAAGTAATATTTCTTATTTTTTTTAATGTGTATTGCTTGCCAAGAAATTGACAATGATGTGACAACGATTTGGAGGATTGAGGGTATCCTACCCATCTTCTGATTATAATGGAAATATTTTGCTAAGATTGTCAACTTCAGTGCTGTCAGAGAAAAGCAACGATGGCGGACTAATTTGAGACATATTTAGAAGGTAGAGTCTACGGGATCTGATAGTTCTGATAGTTTTGAGAAAGAGCTGGAAACAAATATCACTCCTAGGTTTCTATCCTGAGTAACTAGCCGAATGAGGGGGTAAAGTCATTTACTAAGATGGGGAAGCCTGTGTAAGCAGGATTGAGATGGGAGTGGGGTCATGGACTCTATTTTAGACATTTACATTTTGAGATCTCTGTTAGACACCCAAGCGGAAATATCAGGGAGGCCGCTGATTTTAGGAGTATAAAAATAGGAAATATTAATTGGAGTCCGTAGTCTAGCTCTGATACTTAAAATCCAAGGAATACGTGAGATCATATCTGTAAGGAATGTAACAGAAGCTGGTAAACAGAGGGAAAAAATACTTAGTGAGGAGCTCTAAAGTGTTCCAACATTTAGCAATTGTGAGGAATGGAGCGAGATATGAAATTGCTCATCTATCTACCTATCCTTATACATGTGCATACATAGAATACGTGTACACATATGTACACATATATAAAGATTACAGATATAAAGCCTATATGTATCACTTTGTGCCCTTATAGTATATATCCCATTATTTTATATTTTTCCTCTCCGTGTACCTGTGTCTACGCTAGAATGTAACTCAATGGAGAGCGTCTCTCTTTCTCATCTCTATATCCACAGTGTTGGTTATTTAGTTAGGTGCTAAGAAATGGATGAATGAATAAGCAAATTAGTGAATAAAAGTTAGAGGGGAAATTGCTATAGAAAATCCTAGGAAGTATGATTCAGCAGTGCTCTGGGCTGAATATGTTTTTTTCAAAATATTCATACATTCAAGGCTAATCCCCAGTGTGATGATATTTGGAGGTGGGGCCTTTAGGAAGCAATTAAATTATGAGGCAAAGCCCTTATGAACGGGCTAATTCCCTTATTAAAAAATGAGACAACAGATCTCCCTTTCTTTCTGTCTGCCTTTCTCTCTCTCTTTCTCCCTTTTGACATCATGTAAGAAGATGGCCATCTGCAAATAGGAAGTGGGCCCTTACCAGACACCAGATCTTCCAGTGCCTTGATCTTGGACTTGCCAACCTCCAGAATTATGAGAAAAAAAAAAAAATGTTTGTTGCTTAAGCCACCCAGGCTATGGTATTTTTGTTACAGCAACCCAAACTCAGACAAATAGGACATATACATATTTTATTTCTTTTTTTTTAAAGATTTTATTTATTTATTTGAGAGAGAGAGAGAGAGATAGAAACAGCATGAGAGGGGAAAGGGTCAGAGGGAGAAGCAGGCTCCTCGCTGAGCCAGGAGCCTGATGCGGGACTCGATCCCAGGACTCCGGGATCATGACCTGAGCCGAAGGCAGTCGCTTAACCAACTGAGCCACCCAGGCGCCCTACATATTTTATTTCTTAAGCAAATTTTTATCCCAGGAATACAATTACCATTCATTATAAGAATAACATATTATACAGTGGGTGATATAAGAAATATGGTCTCTTAGTAGAAGAAGGAAAAACATTTGGGAGAAAACTAATTTATTTAAAGAAACATTGATAAGAATCTAGGAGTAGAAGAGAATCTTCTTAATCTGATACATACTCCCAATATGTATCGAAATGTACACATATTAGCAAAATTTTAAAGGCATTCTCATTTAAATAAGGAGCTAGAGAAAGATCCTGATATCATAACTACTATTCAATAATCTCACCCAATGCAATAAAGGAAGAAAAACAAATAGGAACTAAGAAGCAAAATAATAGTTTGAAGATAAAATTATTTTCTACATAGATGATCCAAGATAATCTATCAACTACCGGAACTGAGTTTGGTATGTTTATTGGATAATAATCAATATCTAAAAACCCACAGTGCTTCAACTCACAATTCATAACTAGTTAGGAATTGTAATAGAGTGGAAGTACTCTTTACAATAGCAGAGTGATGCATGCAGTATGATTTCACGTGCCCAAAATCTAAAACCAAGCAAAGCATTACTATGTTTGGATGACAGAAAACGATGTGGAGAAGTCTGAAACCTGAGCTGGAGAGATATATACACCAAATCTATAATATAAATTGCTTCTAGGGAGGGAGGGCATCAAATGGGGGCACTATTTCAAGTATAAAAATAATTCAATTTATCTGTGAAGTTCTATTTTTAATTAAAATAATTAGAGGCAAAAGTTAGTATTTATTATTTCTGTGTTGAGTATATAAGGCTTTGTTATGGCATTTTCCATAGTTTTTTTAAACACAGAGAAAGAAGCAGTGGTGGGGGTGGTGGCTGTAGGATGTCAGGGCTCTGTGCAAATATGGGGAGGCTGGGGAAAGGGTGTGAGTCTCCCCGGAGACCTGATGTGCTTGATCAGGAGGGCAGCCACCCAGCAGAGTGGATGCAGGAAGCTGAGCTTGTGCTTGGAAGGGCAGGCGGGCTTGTCCTCTCACGTGCTGGGTGAAAGGCTCCCCACAAAAGTCTATTCTGAGACTCGCCAGTGCTGGACGTGGGACTGACCCTAACGCCTTGCTTTCGTCTGGTTAAAGATGGCTGGCTGGGGGGGCGGGAGGGGGCGTGCGGGAGATTCTGCACATACGGCATTATTAGCCATTCTCTCTTATACCAAAATAAGCAGCTTCCTCCTTTCCAAAGATGACAATGTCTCATCTCAAATGCTCCTAAACACAGAAAAAAAGTTAAATATCTTTGAAAATGCCTATTGAAAATATCTGGGAAGGGCCGAGCTGTCTGGATTACATCAAGAGTTCAGAGCTGCTAATCCAACTTACAGCATCATTGATAGCCGGGCTTGTGCCATACCTCACAAGAAATGAGTATTCTTGACTTCCAGCCAAAGCAGATGGTGAGTGGCTTAGAAATTTGATTTGTCGCAAACACTCCCTTTGAGGGCGGTGTAGGAGATTCCATTTTATAACTTTGACAGGTAACATGTAACGTGAGTGTTGATGCCGAACTTTTCAATCTGAAGCACAGATCTGGTCAGCAGTGTCCGTCTCGCCCCGTCCCTGGGTGAGCAAGGGGGTCCTTCTTCCCGCGAAAGTCCATCTGCTCGCTTCGCCTGCCTTTCCAAAGACTTGGAACAACACATTCCCAGTCAGGGAATGGGGCAGTTTTGTCATTTGTTGACATTTAAAAAAAATCTCCTTGTTTTGGAGTTTAGGCTTTTGCTTTTAAATCCAACGTTACTGGAAACGTCCAGGTGTGTCAAATGCTGCCCACAGAACAAAAGAGGCAGGCACTAAAATGTCCCCAGCTTCCGAGAGGGGACTATGCCGGACCCACAGCTGAGGACACATCACTGTGAGATTTTGTTTGCTCTATAGAAAGAAGCAAGTTAGAGTATGTTTTTTTTTTCAAATACCTATGCCAGAAAATGTGTTGTTTTTCCTGACGAAGTGACATTTTTGTTGTCCTCATTCTCCTGTTTGCTCAGAAGCGAGGGCTCACCTCCAGTGTCAGTGCCATCGGCTCGTCCTCACTCTGTGTCCTCGCGCTGCCTCAGTTTGCACATCTCTGTACAGTGGTCACTGGGCCTATTTTGGGGGTTGTGAGGGATCCAGTGAGTTAGGTCATGTGAAGCGCCCAGAACAGAACCTCGCCTGTAGCACGCATTCAATAAAGAGCCCTCATTATGAGAAAGTGATTAATATAATGAACATATTTCCTATTTTTGGGTTGGCTAAGAGGGAGCTCAGAACTAAACTTGCAGTTCAACAGAAATGATTGTATGGGCTTCACAGCCTGAATATTTATGCGCTAGATTCCCTTCCACTTTGTATTTTCCAAGGCTTTGCTTATAGCCTCTTCCTTTTTTTTTTTTTTTTTTTTGGTATAAATCCTTATCAGTCCATCTCAAATTTTTTGAAGAAAGAAGACTTAAACAGTGTGTGTGTGTGTGTGTGTGTGTGTGTGTACGCGCACATGCTGGTCCGTGTGCTGGAAATGTCTTCCAATGAAGGCTGGGTGACCAATACCACCGCTTCCTCCTTACTTCATAAAAGTGAACAAGAAAATCCAAGCCAGGGCAGTAGAGGAATGCTTCTGGACGCACGAACACCGGATTTGTGCTCACAAGCCACGTTTTCTCATAAACCCATAACTATCTTGTTAGAATGAGAAAAAGGTGTCCGGAGAAAAAGGCTCAGCGGGGCAAGACAGTGGGGACCACTGGTGAAGAGTGGGGGAGATGAGAAGTGGATCTCTCTGTAAACGTACAGCAGAATAGACAAAAACCAAATGCTCATGGTAAAGTCACCGGGTTAGGCTGAAAAGGCATAGGGGAAAAGGCATTGGGTGAAATCCTGATGCCTGGTATGAACCTAAGTCTTTAACTGGAAGCCAGATCTTCATTCAATTCCTTATCTTTTGCAAACTCCCCATTTTCTAGAAAGAACACAACGCCAGCCCTTCAAAGACGGATTGAGGACCGAGTGAGTCCAGGGTACAGATCTGATCTCTAAATTTAAAGCATTCAAACATATTAGGTAGGTATTGTTACTATTATTAATCTCTTCACTGAAGTTGTGTTCCAGGGCATGGTCCCTTCTCCTCTGAAGACAAGCAGAACCTAAAACTCCTCCCCCAAAATGCAGGTAGCAGCATCCTCCTACGTGCTCCTTAGCTAGACAGATAAAAGCAGAGGGGAAAAAGAATACTTTATGTAGGAAATTGTGCAGTGGAAAGCTTCTTCGCAATTGTCCCTGCCTCTGTTCGCTCACAGCCCGCCTGGCTAAGGGTCATTAGCTTAATGAGCTATTGTATTTTTTTCTCTTTCTCTAAAAAGTCTGCTGAAACATCCTCCCAGGAGCCAAATGAGGAGGCGAAGAAATAAACAGCAGCTGATGGCTGAGGGAGCTTAGCCAGAGAGCCCTTCAGCTCAGGACGCCCGTGTGTGCGTGTGTGCGTGTGTGCAGGGGTGGGGCGTGCAGGGGAGGGTGCACAGAAAGGCCTGAAGACAAGTGAGCCTCTAACAGTACAACTGGTGTAAGCAGCTTGCCCCAGAGGTGGCTCTGGGTTTCCAGAAAGTAAGCCAAGTGAAGAGGTAAAACCAAGGTGTGATGTTATTTGTTATGACCAAAGTGATCAAGGAAGGCAAGCATATCCCTCTGTTAGCATGTGCTATTCTCAGACCCGATACTAACCAGGAACAAGGAACGACTTCTCGTGCCTACTGAAAGGCCAAATGAGTCTGCTTTTTGGTTTGGTTAAGAGGAAGCTCAGAACTAAACTTGCAGTTCAACAGAAATGATTGTATGGGCTTCACAGCCTGAATATTTATGTGCTAGATTCCCTTCCACTTTGTATTTTCCAAGGCTTTGCTTATAGCCTCTTCCTTTTTTTTTTTTTGGTATAAATCCTTATCAGTTCACCTCAAGTTTTTTGAAGAAAGAAGACTTAAACAGTGTGTGTGTGTGTGTGTGTGTGTGTGTGTATGTGTGTGTGTGTGTGTGTGTGTGTGTACGCGCAGCTGTTGGTCGGTGTGCTGGAAATATCTTCCAATTTCCAGGTGGCCACCGTCCATCCCCTCCGGAGACCAACCCCGCAAGGTTTGGAGGGTTTCTATTCTAGTTTTCTCCAGAATGCTTTTTAAAATGACTTGTTAATCACACAGGCTCATTGTAAGAAAGTTGCAAGTTGAGAAATACACAAAGAGAATGGAAATTGCATTTAGTCTTACAGTCCTAGGACATCGTTATTACCATCATGGTACAGTTATCCCAGATACATGGTCTCAAAGATTTTGCTGTTTGCATTTCCCTCCACATGATATTTTTGCAATTTCTGAAATTTCCACGGAATTTTTTAAAATAAAGTTTAAATTGTCTGCGCTGCTATGAATATGCTGTGACATGTTTACTCGTCCCTCCATTGATGAGCACGGGCGCAGGTTGGCTCTGCTCTTTCGTCTCACGCACCATCTAGTGACTCTTCGCAACCTAGAACACACCCATTTGCCAATGTCCCATTCCATTGTCATTGATTACCGGAAGTGGAATTCCTTGGTTACAGTATGTAAATTCTCAAAATATGTACACACATGCACACACACTGGTTTTTCCAGAACACGTACAATTTTTGTTCCCTTCTGATGTGTATGAAAGTGCTAATTTCCTTCCACCTTTACAACCTCGAATAGAATAATTTTAAAACAATTTTCTATCTTCAAAGACCCAAAATGGTATTTAATTGCTTAAATGTGAAACTTTATTTCTTGTGTGCAAGCCTTGGCCTGGATAATGAACCAGGACCAAATGGTGAACAAAAGTATCTCAAAGGAGAAAAGCCACGAAATAGAGCCTCAGTCACCCCTGTGCCCCCGTCACCCCCACCACAGGCTCTCTGCCGGGGTGCAGAGCAGCCCCGGAGCTATGTGCTTCTCCAGGAAGAAGGCTCCTAAGGTTTTCCAGAACCCCAGGGAAAGGGAAGCCATGTGGCTTTGGAGAAGAGCCCAGAGGTTCTCTTGCTCAGACCTCATCTAGGCTCCGGAAAAGCTGCAGGCGCCTCTCAAGACCAGGAAAGCCACGCGCTTGTTGGGCAGAGAAGGGGCTCCAGGCCAGGGGCCCAACATTGTGTGTGGTGCTGCCCCTGCTCTCCCAGCAGCCCCAGCTAGATTCTGACCTGGGGGAGACTTGAGAGGAGAAAGGGAAGCTTGACTCAGCGTCCCCCACCCTTTCTGTGTCGTACTATCGATCACGCCTCGGGACGCCCTCTCTGAGCAACCCTTTCTGCGTAGACGCTCCCTCCAGGTGTCCCCAGCACAGTCTCCTTATCCCCACCTGTCACATCATGCTGAGACACTGGCTTAATTATCCTTCTCTTTCAAGTGTCTCTATATGCCTGGAGGGGAAACCATGTCTCGCTCATTTCCCCGTTACTGTCCTCGGTGTCTGGCACATGGTGTATGGTGAATCAGCAAACGGGACTAGAATTTTCCGAGTCCCACCCGGATGGCCTCAGCCCCTGGAGGTTTGTCCTGCTCACTGTCTTCAGGGACCTGGCGCCCTGCAGCTCCGAAGAAACTTTCTGGGTGCAGGCTCTGCAGGATGGCCTTGTTTCCCTAGGCAACCTGCTTTCTCTTTCAGCACGCATTTCTCCTTTGCAGTTCTGGGGCCTGCAACTTTCGCCATATGTCGGTTGTCTCTGCCTTCGTGGTCCCAGCCATATTAATGTTATAATTAGAGCCAGTATTTATACAGACTTTCTTCGGAACAGCTCCTGTGCTTTGCAGGAGTGATTTACTTTTATCTTCTCTGCATTGCTGCTTCAGGGATATTATTCCACTTTATATTTAGGGGCAGATTGGGAGAGAAAGGGAAAGGGATGGAAACATGGTGGAAATAGAGAAATAAAAGGAACAGCTATTCATCGGGAAGTGGGCCTCTGGCTCCACGATCCCAGAGCCTCTTGCCTCTTGGGTCACCGACTCCAGGGGGGTGCAGTTGCCTGCGACGCCAACTCATTTATTCTAACTGGAATGTCTTCGTGGGCCTCTACTTCTACTGTGTTATTGGACGATATTAATAAAAGGATCTGAAATATCTCGATATGTCGTGGTTTGGGGAATTTCGATAACAAACACCCCTGCCCCAAGCCTCTGCTGCATGTACCAACCAGGCTCCTCTCGTGCTCAGGTTCCAGTCTGGGCTCTGCAGCCCTGCTCGGTGTCATGCTCCCAAACCCATCCCTGGATGATGAGGAGCAGTGTCTGTCATGCTCGTGGAAGAAGAAAAGAGTCCGAGCTAATGCACCTGCTGGGGACTGGGGCACATCGCCTCCCCTCCTGCTCCAGCCCCAGTCAGGGGTGGGGCAGCGCTGCGAGCCACACAGCATGGGCAGGAACGAACATCCTTCTCCAGGACTGACACCAAATAATAGGGGGCGACAATGACCCCTCTACTCCACGCCACCTTGGTCGGTTCCTCTGAATTATTTCCATTCTCTGTTGTTCCTCTTTTCCTCATGGTGACTTCCTCTCTCTGTCATCCCTGAGCTGCAGAGTCTCACACACACAGCATCCCCCCCTTCTGAATCCAGTGCTTTATTTGCTTTTGCATCCTTTAGCGATTCCTTACGTGGCAGGTTTTACACTGTTCCTAGGAAAGTTAACAACCCCACTAGCAAATAGCCACTTTAAGGAAATCTCAATATTCCTTTTGTAATCACATGAGGTTAAAAGTCACAGAAATGCACTTTTCTTCATCTGCATCCCACAGTCAGCTCACTGCCCTGCACGTCACCCTCGTGTTGGCACTGTGGGGGGGACGCGATGTGGGTGCCTGGCATGGTCAGCAGCTTCCTGCCCCACGGGGCCCCCAGCTCTGGCTGCCTGAATCGCCACGGACAACAGCAGCAGCAGCATCACTAACGATCCCCCAGGCAGGCGGCAGCTCTAGGAAGAGGAAGAGGAGAGGAAGCTCAGGACTGAATTCTCAGACGGACGTAATGATTGGATTTGGCGACACAAATACTGAGCCTGGTGTCAGAAAGCCTGCCACCAGAACTTTTGTGTTTGCTTGTTCAAGCCTCTTCTCCCTGAGCCCTGGTCTCCTCAACTGTCAAACTATGTGATCTCAAGCATTGCTTGAGCGCTAAGGTTATTTTTAAGACTATAAAATATAGAGAAATGGAAGAAACACATCAGTTTAGCAGGTTGTAGTGTAAATCAGTTACATGCGTGATCACTCCTGACAAACAGTCTTAAATATGTAAAGGGATTATCTTCCTCACTTAGAGGTAGATAAGATTCATGATATTAAAGATCTCACTGTGAACAACCAAACAGCAAAATAACAGATTCCCAGTTTCTTTCTGTGCTTTCATGACTACTGTGTATTTTGTCCTGGTCGTGAGATGGCTGCTATATCTCTAGGCATCAGACGTAGAACAGAAATGTTTTAAAAACCTTCTTTTTGTATGGGGGCGCCTGGGTGGCTCAGTTGGTTAAGCATCTGACTCTTGATTTTGGCTCAAGTCATGATCTCAGGCTCCGCGCTGGGTGTGGAGCCTGCTTACGATTCTCTCTCCCTCTTCCTCTGCCCCTCCCCCAGCCACCTTGCTCTCATTCTTTCTCTCTCATAAATAAATAAATAAATAAATAAATAAGAATAAATAAACAAAAGCCTTCTTTTTGCAAGACTTTGCATTTTATTTACAAAGGGGAGACTTTCCCAGCAGATATCCACATATAGTTCATTGGACACAATTGTCTTCCATAGCTACTGTCCGCTCAAAACGACATAAAAATTAAACAGCAGACTTCCCTCTGTCTCTAAAAAAGGAAGGTGGAGGGGTGATGAATAAGAATGGATGTTAAGTGAGTCACCCTAGAGTATCTGCTACCAATGTTTGTTTAAAATATTCATCTAAAATTTTTCTCACAAAAAAATAACAGAAAAACCCCCATGTTATTAAAAAACTGAGATGTACCAGTTAAATGACAATCAAGAGTATTAAGGCGGCACAGTATTGTTCGAAGACCATGAAGTCTGTTTCAGGACAGGCCTGTGAAGGCTATGCCTGCAATTTTAGTTTTTGGCTTTAAAACCTTGGACAAAGTGTTAAAGTCACTGAGCTTCCAATTTTCTCACCTCTAAAAAGAGATAATAAAGTCAATCTTTGAAAATCAGTGGCTGTGAGTTACACTTTGTTATTAGGAGAATGGACCATTATCACACATGTGTGAGCCCTCTCTCTCTTTCTCTGGAAAAATCAGTGATGTCTGAGCAAAACTCAGTGTCCAAGTGATCAAATTCTACCTCTGAGGTTCATGTTGTGCTATGTCATGAGATATTCCCATGGCTCCTTGGTTCCCAGCTGATGTGCAAATCTCAGTGGCCACTCAGGATGTCCCAAGAGGGTAGGGTAGAGAGCCCTGCACACACCATGCACATGTGTTGATTTGAGTGAGAGTGGATGCCTTCAAAGCAGACCCAAAGGCTAGGGTCAACAACTCTAGACATCCTAGACTCTGCAGGGTCTCACCACCTGTGCAGCCCTCACCCTGCTTCCGATACCGTCAGGCTCCTGGGGAGTATTGTAAGGAGCTCCTTGCTGACCTCTGGGCTTTAGCTGTCCTCAGCCTCCTTCCATTGGCAGTGAGCCAGCAGCCAGAGGCACCTTTTATAATATAATTAGATGCCATTGTTCTTCCACTGAAGACCCTCCAAGAGCTTCCTCCCTCACTTAAAATCCAGAGTTCACAACAAGAAGACGTGACTGCCAGTTAAACCTTGAGCTACGCTCTGGCCCTCGGAGGCTCCTCACCCCCGCCCCTGTCCTTCGAATGTGCGCTCTGCCCACCATTCCGACAGCCTGGAGGCGTCTTCAAGGACACAGCCTTGAGGAGACACGTGGTGTCGAGACCATCTGGATGGTCGTCGTGCCTGAACCATGTTGAAGCGTCTCTGTAAACTTCTAAGATTCTGGCAAGCACAGAGATCTTGTCTTGTGGTACCCAGGACAAGCCTGTAAGCTCCCTTGCTCATCATACCCACCAGCGACCGGCCTGCAGTGGCCTCACCTCCTTTTTCAGTCTCTCCCTGGCCTCCGTGTGCAGAGGCCAGTTTATGAAGCAACAAGAATACACTCAGGAAATACTTATTGAAGAAAAAGTCAATGAATAAGTAAAGGGATGAGTGGATGGATCCAGGAGCGTTCCCAATTTCAGTGCCCTTTCCTGCATGCCAATTCAGTTTATTTTGCTTGATTCCAAAGAGGCACAGTACTGCTGGCTTCTGTTGATGCCATACTGCACTCAACACAATGTCTTACATCTGCTCCCATGAGGGATTCACTTGCTGCCTCGGCAGCCCTGTCAGGTTGGCGAGGTAGGCAGATCCTAGGGGTCAAGATCTGGGCCAGGACCCAGGCGTGTCCTACGTACGCACACGTTTTAGAAATGTTGCAGACAGGACACACTTCGTCCTTGGTTCAAAGATGGTTTGGGCACTCCATTCCATTCCATTCCATTCCATTCCATTCCATTCCATTCCATTCCATTCCATTCCTTCTCCGAGTAAGGGCCTCTCAGATGTGGCTCTCCTGTGTCTATCCCAACTTCCCCTGTTGCTATGCTCTAACTATAATAGGAATATTAGTATTCATGTTGTTATTTGTTGAAAGCAAATGTGAATAAGATTGTAACTCACAGTTTTCCCTGCTGTAATTGCTGCTTCCTCTGTCCTCGGGAGAGCGGACTGCTTTTCCTGCCTCTGAAGTGTTCATGTTGCAAGTTGCCATGAACTGTGTCACGAGAGATCTTACACGTTTTTAAGGTTGTCAGATGCTTCGTGATCTTCTTCCACGTGATGCTCTGAATCTCTCCATCTCCCATCAAGTACAGGTTGCTTCCACCCTGATTTGTCCTATGTAAACTCCATGAATCAAGGCTGCTCACCTCAAAACTGTTTCCTTTTCAATCAGTCCAACATGGTGACATGGAAAGACTGACCTTATAAAAAGAAATTTAAGTTTGTATAAAGATGATCATACTACTCTACTGTAACTCTCTGGGTTCAGGAGCCATATAGTTCAGAGGGAAGAGGCCAGAAAGGGCTGCAGCAGCCCCTTTCCTAAACTCTCTCCTACCCATACCCATGCACACAATTGCATAAAAACAGAGTCTCTTCATTTGCACAAACTGAGGATAATGCCCCATCCCAACTGGTTCCTGCCCCTAAGGGCTTAGCCCCCTACTCTCCGTACATCTTTACGGGTCACCGTGAGAGTGAGTAAAATGTGTTGGGAACATTATATACATTTAACAAAATTAACCCTGGCAGTGATCCTATGAGATAGATATTGCTGTCTCCAACGTACAGACCACAGTACTCACACTTGAATTCATCCACTCGCCTGAGGTCCCCAACTGCACCCTTCAGATTTGGGTCCCTTAAACTCAGTGCCTAACCCAGTCCTTACCACTTTCCAACAAAGAGACTGTCTAATTCAGGTCCCTATCTCCCAAGGAGATTAAGACAACACTTACAGGCTTAACAGAGATTTTGCATGAGAAGAGCTCCTAAAATCCATAAAAGCACTCAAAAGCATTACCTATTTCTTATTACCATGTACTATGAATAAAGAATAAAGAACAAGCCTAGATTATTTACTAGGAAATTATTTTGTTTCTATCAAGTCCAAACTTGGTGTCCTTTAATTTTGTTTAGCTTATGAAAAAAAAGTCATCCTTAAAAATCCATATTTTGTTTCATCAGATGATGTGAAGCAATATGGGACTGATCTGTGCTAAGAACTCTGCATTGATGGATGTATTTTAATTATGTATTTTATGATTTAAAGCGACATTAAGGGCACACTGATATATATGATAACTTGGGCTAACTAATGCATCAAATGGGTTATTTTTTTTCCTAAAGATCCTGTATTCTTCATTAATTCAGCTAGCAAATACCACCCCATCTGAAACCAGGTATATCTAGCAGATGGAATCAAAGTAGTAAACGAAATATATCAATACTGTAAGCAAGCTGAGGAATGTTCGCTGCCTGAGTTATTTTTGGGTGGTTCAGCAGATTTCTTCTTTCCATAATAAGTGAATTTTCTCCACAGAATTTTAAATTTAACTGATTTTTTCCTCAACAAAATAAAGTTACTCCAAAAAGGAATGTCTATTAACTCTTTACCATAAGTTACTTTTATGATCAAACTTCAAAAAGAGAAAAAGATCAGGTTTGGGCTTGGGATTATACCTAATACTCTGGCGTCTGCTATATTATCCCAATATGTTGTCTTACAATTAAAAATTTACCTAATCGATGTAGGAAAAGATCAGAAAGCGGCCAAGCTGCTTTCAGCCTAAATAAACAACAGTAGCACCGTCACCGAAGGGAAAACATCGGCATCGTTTTATAGGATGATGCCATTGTTGGCAGCTGAGGAACGACGCTCTCCATACAGCCCTTCTGAAGTTGATTAGGAAGAGTTTATGAATTGGAAATAGTTGGTTTGGTGGTATGCGTGTGAGGTGAGTGGGATGCTCGCAGTGGTCTGGGAATGAGAAAACCTGATCTGTCCCTCAGCGGTCACTCCCGAGGTCCATGACCTGGGGCAGAGATCTGTAAAACGGCAACAAAAAACCCTCCTTATATTTGCATGGCTGTTGGATGAGAACAGATCCCCGCCCCCCCGAACAGAAATCTACCCCCTCGTGAAAACAGGCTGTCTTTCTGGCGTCCTTATCGTAAGTGAGCCAAGTGCTCTCCCTGGTAGGACCCCTGCCTCACCATCATCTCTCTCCTCTCTCTTCCCACAGTTAGGAACAGCCGTGCTACACCAAATTCCACTCTTGGCTCATGCTGTCTGTCGCCCGACAGTTTGGGGGGCAGACTTTCTTCCCAGGGGTCTCCTTCCTACACCTGCTCCCCATCACCTGCAGCAGAGTGGGAGGCCCTGCCTCTGTCCCCGGGAGTCCAGGGGGAGTCGTGTTTAGGAGCCCGGAGAGTCTGAAGGAAGATTCTGAAGCAGCATCTTTTATGTATGGTTAGCATACAGAAGCAGGGTAAGTTCACTTTGATTAAACACCTAAGAATCAGGGCAAAGTGTTGACCTAACATTGTTAAATTAGATTGTAGATGTGTTGCTTGGAAGAAAGAGGAAAATCCCCTCTAATATTACAAGTGATTTGTCCGTCAAGATTGGGGCCTAAGCCCCCTTCCAAAAGCACCTGGGGGGATGGAGTGTCTTCACTGAGGGCAGACAGGCCACCTAGGCCCAGACGCCCGCCCGGGCTGAGGCTTGGGCGGGTCCATCCCACACTGAGAGGTCACCCAGCTAAGTGGCTAAAGGGAAAGGTCAAAGGAGGACACAGCAGTCCCTGGCATGGACTCCCAGGGCGGGCACTCCCACCACAGGATTCCAACACGGGGCACAGAGCAGCCCGGAGGGAGTCCTTCCTTTCGCTGCAGCCAACGAGGGGTGCGCCGGCCCCACGCTGTGGCCACACGGCACTTGTATCCAGCTTTGCTTCTGCCCCTGCACACCGAGGGACGGAAGAAGGAGGGAGCCACACTGAAGCAGTTCCTCAGAGAAGCCGGTAGCCTCTGCCATTGTTTAAGCTCACCTTTAGCTGACACAGAGAAAACTTGGCTCCGGGAGAGAGAAGGAGCTCCAGTCCAGCTACCCTTCACCCGTGACTTTACTCCCGCTTCTGCTGTGCCCACCGGGCCCCGTGAGGCGTGCCTGCCTTGTGCTCCCACCGTGCCTCATACTTCCCCAAACATACCATTCATCACTCTTTCGGGTAATTGCTTGTTTGGCTTTCGCCTTAAATCATATGCTTCCTCAGAGGAGGGCGCACCTGTCTCGTTTACTATTGCAGGTGGAGATAGCATTGACTTGTATGGCATTAACAAGTGAATGAAGAAATGAATTTTATACAAACACCAGCAGCATTTTTAATCATCCGGAAGTCTTCCCGTGCTCTAAACTTGTCGTTCTCTGACATGGGAGGTAAACAGTATAATCGCTGCTATGTAAGAATTTTAGATAATTCAGATGTCTGTCCTCCAGGATTGAAAGTCAGAGATTTTTGTCGTTGCTGTTTAGTGGAGGTGACCGAACTGATTTGGCTTGATGATGAGATGGCCATTTTTCCTTCTGACCAGGCAACATAGGTTACCGTACACAAACTCCAGGTGTTCCTATGTGCAAACTTAATGCCAGAAACCACTGATTACATAGCTGCTCCACATGGGCTAGCCCATATGACCCTTGAGAATCAAAATTCGATTGTCGAAGTTTTGTGCCTGATAAAATTTTATGCTGCCAATTTTTTTTTTTGGAAAAGTTATGAAGTTTTCTACTTTTTAACTTCTCTGTGGCAAAACAGACAAGGAGTCTTCAGCACAAGAGGGCCAAGAATGGCTTTCTATCATATGAAAGGAGTATTTGGTGGTGATATTTTGAGTGCACAGTATCCAAATTACGTTTGAAAAATAAGTAAAACTGCCATCAAATCAGTCATTATCCTGAAAACCAAAAATCTGTGGCTCCTGGCATCTGTGTTGCCCATTTCCTTCTCCCCTGTGAGTGGTACATGCACAGCTCTGGACTGTTCCAGGAAGCACTGAAGCATGTATTTTGCAGAGTTCCAGGCAGCTCATCTTATGGCAAGTTATCTCCCATTGCAGCCCTAACCCAGAGATTTTGAGCACTGCTTGAGTGACTAAATTGGCCATAGATTTTCCACACTCCCCTAATATTATTGCAGAGTTCCATTATCCTGTGGGCAATCGCTGGTGGGGAAGCTACAGTTAGAGCATGGCCAGAAAGTGCTATACGCACGATACTTTAGGTCTTTAAAATAGGGGGAGGGAAAAAAAAGAAAGACAGCTCATCTCTGAGTCACTGGCACTTCAGTCAAAGCAAAACACGGCCCCACTGCTGTGTAATGCATTCTGTATCATCAAACCGATGTTGCAGCTTCAGCACTATGCTGGCCGCACTGTACTCTTTCAGGAGCGCTGGGAAGCTGAATCCAGCACAGAGTCTGAATGTGCCCGTTTCTGGAAAAGAGACAATGCTGAATGGGAAACAGGGATGCCAGTGGTGCTGTGAGCGTCTATTACCCCTCTGCAGTTGCAGAAGAGAAATTTTCACGTTATGCCCTTCCAATTGCTGTGGGTCACACAAGGCTGAGGGATTTTCTAGCCCAGTATAGGAGAGAAGGCAGAGGGCAGCGGGTTTCAGGAGAGGAATCAGGGTGTTTGAGGTTATTGTATCTTACAAGGGAAACATTTGCAGAGATGGGAATATCCATTTGGGTTTATATTCTTTGGGAGGTAAGTTATGTATCAGCCCTCTTAATCGTGAACCTACTAAGTAGTAGAAGACCATTCTGGAACTCCAATGACACTCGCCAGAAAGTAGTTGATCAGAAAATATCTGCACTTAAGAGGAAAGGAAGGAGACAGAAAATATGCTGGGTCTCAGAAGGATGGAGCATTTTGGGACTGGTGATACCTATCCCGTATCCTTATTTCTCAAATAACATGACAACAGATGTATTATTGAAATATGGTCATCCCCATGTTAACCAGGCCACAAAGAACCTTTAGTGGCACAACTCTGGCCTTTGAAGAGTAACTCAATTCAGAGTTATTGAGAAGTGCCATTGCCTAATTCTTAGAGTCAGATACGTAGTTGACAATTATCTCTACATATCAGCTTTCATTCAGTAATCAATCATAGGGCACTTAGAAAGCACCATGAAGTGATAAGGTGATAAGGTGAGAGGCATACAGAATTTGAGCTGATACGGTATCCTTCTATTTCTTTTTGAAGCATATACTTTATGATGTGTTATATCTCAATTTATAACATATTTTGGAATATCAACATTAGCATTGTGCAAAGACAAAGTACTGATCCCTACACAATAGTTAGATACTTAAAGAAAAACTAGGGGATTTAGCAAAACTCAGTGGTAGAATATCCCAGTGAAATTTTTTTAAATAAATGAATAGATTATTTGAGTTGCTCACTAAAGTCCTACCTTACAAGGAATTCTCTTTTCTTATTATTTTCAACTGATGAGTGGTCTAGATTCTTGGAGGGAATATGAATTAAAGAAATATTAAAAGAACCAAGGCAGAAATTAAAAAAAAAAGATTATTAACTAACATTACAAATAACAAACTATTCTTATGGTATAATCCTATATGTTCTCTTTGTAGCACATAAGATTATAATTAGCAATTTATGGGCTTTGTTATTTGTTACATGTCTTATACACTAGGGTCTAAGCTCAGTCAGAGCAGGGATAGTGTTGGCTGTGTTCACTCCAGTTTTCCTAGTACTTGACACATAATCAGTGTTACTCATATATTATTATTCATCATTTCATTATCTATCATCTGCTAGAATGCTATGCTTGGTACCACTTACATTACGTTGAATAGAACTCTCTTTGGATGTCAGAAGAATTCTACTATACACAGATTTATTTTTTTACATAGATTTAAGTTGCATATGAGTAGGGAAGTTCAGAGACGTCTGTGACTCATCTGTCTTTCCCTATTTCCTCTAATCTCGTTACTAATATGGTAGACAGATAGATTCATGAAATAAATATATAGATAAATTTCTTTGCTCATCTACATTTCCTAAATACTTGCAGACAGGGCCGTGTGATTAGTTTTTGCTAATCATATTCCACAGAAATAACATGTGTCACTTTAGCAGTGAGGGATTGCAAAGCCCCCTGTGATTGCCAACCTCTCTTTCCCTGCTGTAGTGACTAAGGGAGTCATATCTTCTAGATAGTTGCGAGCCTGGGTTCCTGAGTGACTATGTGGAGCAGAACTATCTGCCAGTCCACATTCAATGTTTCATGTAAAAAAAAAAAAATTTCTTTTTATATAAAGTCACAGAGATGCTGAAGTTGTTTGTGATCTTTACATGACATAGCCTCTTCTGGCTAACATGGGCACCAAACTTCATTGATTCTTCCTTGTCAAAGTCAGTCCAGTCCCTCGTCATCTTGTGTCTTTACAGTGTCATAACCTCCTAGCTGATCTTCTTGCCATCAGTCCCTCCTACCATGCCGCTGCAAGAATCATTTTAAGCTAGATATTCAATCATGTCATTCTTCATTTCAAAAACTTTCAATGACTCTCATCTGATTTTTAAGCATGAGTAGAAAATCCTTATTTAACCATGTGAGTCCTTTCAATATCTGGATCAAGTGACAGATTCAGCTTCATCCCATTTTCTATTCTACATGATCGATTTGCTCTAGGAAACTGGTCCATTCTTTGAATCAACAAATATCCACTTCACAGTCTTTCTTTAGGTACTAGAGATACGGGGGTATTACAGAACAAGGTCCCGAGATCTCTAAGAACTTACATTAAGAGCAGTAGTGTCCAATAGAACTTTCCACTGTGATAGAAGTGTTATATATCTTAATTTTTCAATTTCATAATCACTCAACAAATGTGACTCTTGTGTACATGAAATATGGCTTTTGGGACTGAGGACTAGAATTTTACATTCTAGTAATTCTATTTAATTTAAATTTAACTATAAATAGCCAGGTCTGGCTACTGTTTACTGTATTGGGCTGTGCAGTTCAACAGGGAGAAACAGCGGTTCAGTCAATCAATCAAACAAGGCAAAGAAGGTAAAACTATCAGACTGTGATGAGTCCTATGAATAGAATTAAATTAGTAATAGAAGGCAGGTTGAAATATGAAAGGTGATAGCTATTTCACATTGTTGGGTCAGAAAAGGTCCTTCTGATGAGCTGGTATATAACTGACAAAACAGAGTAGCTTAGGAAAACATCAGAGAGAAGGGGATTCCGGACGAAGGCACAGTGCAAAGCAGGAATGAATCTGATATATTAGGAGAGAGAATGGCAGTGTTGCTGAGCAGAATACACAAACAAGAGAGGTACTAAGTGACATCTACAATTTTAGGGCTTTGTATGTCATTGTGAAAAACAGGCACTCCCTAGTTACTTACTGTTCCTCAACAGTCTTTCACAATTCTTAGCGCTAAGTCTTTGTGAACAATGTTTTCTGGAAAATCTCTTTCTCTTTCCATTCACAAAATATTTATCCTTCAGGACCCTGTTCTTCTTTCACAGAAACTTCTAATCCAAACTACAGCAAAGGAAACTCTTTCATACCAAACTTAGAAGATTTATTTTCTGGGACCTTATGCAACAAATTTTAGACCTTTGTGACTATTTCATATCCACTGTCATTTTATTTAATTTAGGTTTCTTATTTGTTCTGTGTATTGGTTTTATGAATTTATGGCTCCCCTCCCCAAGGAGACTGAGACCCTTGGGACTGCAGTGAGCCTGCATGCTGTTGATGGATTCTGCAAAGTATCCAACAGAGTCATGTTGTACACAGGCACTGGGAAGTTGTTGGGGTTTTTAAAATTTTTTAAAAAAAGATTGCAGGGCGCCTGGGTGGCTCAGTTGGTTAAGCGACTGCCTTCAGCTCAGGTCATGATCCTGGAGTCCCGGGATCGAGTCCCGCATCGGGCTCCCTGCTCAGCAGGGAGTCTGCTTCTCCCTCTGACCCTCTTCCCTCTCGTGCTCTCTCTCATTCTCTCTCTCTCAAATAAATAAATAAAATCTTTAAAAAAATAAAAAAAATAGAAAAAGATTGCATTTATTTATTTGAGAGAGAGAGAGCGCCACAAGCATGGGGAGCGGCAGAGGGAAAGGGAGAAGCAGGCTCCCTGATGAGCGGCGAGCCTGACCTGGGGCTTGATCCCAGGACCCTGAGATCATGACCTGACAGATGCTTAACCAACTGAGCCACCCAGGCGCCCTGGGAAGTTGTATTAACTAAACTTGTTAAGTTATACGACCAACCATCATGTTGTTTTATGTTTTATTGATTGGAGCACACATTTAATGTGTGCTTAATTATTCTTAGTGAAAAAGAGGTTAAGCTCCTCTGACAGACTGTGAGAAACAAGGAGGAAGGGATTCATTTCGGAATCCTCTGCACTTGGCCCAAAATCAATACTCAATGATACATGTGGAGTAATAGAATGAAATCATTAGGTATTTAAGCTGTACGTAAAACATGCAAATTTTGGCATGCAAACCATCACACTAAAATGGATTTGTGGCTTCATTTAATCATCATGGCACAACCTAGACCCAATACTTTAACATCCTGTAGAAACTCTTACTATTATCCTGTTTCTCTTTACCCATGCCGGGTGTGGCATTTTCTCTTCATTAAGACAGTATGGAGGATCTGGGACTTAGGACTTTCTAGTTCACCAACTTGGCATAATTCTATTCTAGATCGGAAACTTGCATAAAAAGTTTGGTGTACAAATGTAAAGGCATCTTTCCAAGTAAGTGATAGTGTCCCTCACTTCTGAAGATCTTCTTAGATCTTTCTTATGATCTGAGATTTCCAACATTCATTTTTAGGTTAGAAGAGGCAAAAAATATGACAGAGTGAGACACTGGAAAGAATATTCAGTGACAAATGAGAAAATGAATAAATGTTCAGACAGTAAATAACAATATATCTCATGACAAAGCTGGCAGATAACTGATGATTAATGATGTGGCCAACTGGAAGAGTGGGACCTGTTTGGCCACATGGCCATATTTATGTTAACCATGTTGTAGTTAGATTTGATTAAAGGACATAAAGAAGAATTAAAAATATAGACGGGGCAGCTGGTGACTTTTTAGCAGGAACCCTGCCCTCCCAGTCTTTTTCCCCCAATTTTCCTGTCCTTGGCTACACTCCTTATCGGCACTACCTAGTCAGCCCATTACCAAGTCCTGATGCTCACTCAATCTTCCATCAGGCGTGTGCTGTTTTGCCTAAAGGAAGCAAGACTGGATAGACATCATGAGAGCTGCATTCTTATTCAGAGTTCCACCACCGTTATCTCTGTGGGTCTGGATGCCACTCAACCTTCCCATTTCTCATTTTCTCGGATCATAAGATGAAGAAAACATCTCCGGCTCTTCATATACATTGTTTTGATAAGGTCACAAATACTGCACAGTTGGCATGTTGCAAACTACCATACTGGTATGAGTTGTAGTAGTATCTTCTAAAGTATGTTCTGTAATTGTTCTATAAACATTAACAGGCATTCTCAGCAAGAGAAGATTCCATAGTAAACTAGGATGGAAAATCTTGGGATGGATGACATCTGGAACATTCCTTCAGTGCAGTGTTCTTGACTCCTACAATGCCAATACGCACTGCAAGACTCTAAGAAGGAGATAAATAGACAGCACTTTCCAGATTTGTTTAACAATAAAAACTTATGTTCTGTAGAACACGTCACGTCCCTGGCATCTCGGGCTACTTTAAATCATGTTTTTTTGATGAGTGCACTGCTTGGAATAGATGCTATGGACAGCTCTGGGGTCCCTTCCATCCATCCCTTGCGAAGGAGAAGAAGCCTGTGTCACTGGTGGACAAGAGGCTTGCAGGGTGGTCTGTGGGTAGGATGCTGGCCCTGTCCTAGTTAGAGTGGCCTGCTGGTACCTCCCGAGAAGAGCAGGACGGAGGTTCCTGGGGGGTGTATGGTTGCTGGCAATGTGGCTCTCACTCTTGTCTAATCCTCCCCCAGTGAACATGTCCATCTTCCCAGGAAGTCCCACTGGTTCCAGGTAGAACAGCCCAGATTCCCTGTTTGATTTAATAGATAGTTAAAAAATCAACTCTAAATATAGTGGAGTGTAACTGTGTAATGATATGTTTATGTTCAGTGAGGGGGAAAAAAGGGAAGTGAAAAGAGTAACAGTTAACAGTGTCACCTCCTGTTGTGCCCAAACTGCAAGACGCAGAAATTTGATACAGGATGAATAAAATTAAATCACCGGTCCCTTTCTGCAAATTTGCTTCTCCAGTCCTTAGCTGCTCTACCGAGGAACTCAGGATATCACCTGCCTGTGCTTCCAGGGAGAGAATAGAAAGCTGCAACCCCGCGGAAGACTTGTCCCCGGCCCCCCCGCCCCACCCAACCTCCATATGTAATCATGTGCCGTTCAACTATGGCAATGCTATGGCTTCTGACCTCCAGGAACAGAAGTTTGAGCCAAGCAACTACAGCTTATTACCCTGGCCCATCAGTTTTATGCTGATGATCAGAGATCCTTTTATTTTTATTTTATTTTTTAATTTTATTTTATTATGTTACATTAGTCACCATACAATACATCATTAGTTTTTGATGTAGTGATCCATGATTCATTGTTTTTATATAACACCCAGTGCTCCATGCAGTATGTGCCCCCCTTAATACCCATCACCAGGCTAACCCCGGAGATCCTCCAAACAAGCTCTCAAGGCCCAGAGATCCTTTTAAATCCAGAATCAAAGAATCCTTGGAGTTGTCACATTTGGGTCCATGATGCATTATGATATCCCCGCTGTCCTCAACAGGTCTGCTCAGGAGACTTTTGGAATAATTGGGGTTTTTAGACTGTCTCCAGGCATGAGGACAGGGAAGAAAACTCTGCTGTACTTAAAACATCATCATGACAGTTTTGCCTCCAACCAAACCCACGTCCTCCGCCTGGAATGCAAGGCTTTCCTAAGATGGCCTCAATCTCTTGCATCAGCTTTGTCTTCTGCCTCTTGCCTAGCTGTGCTCCTGCCCCATCGAGCATGCTCTATCTGTTCTGTCATCAGCCATTTTGCTCTCTGGTCACTGATTCTCGTGTCCTTTACTCAGAGTAAAGGACATTCCCTGCTGGAGTGCCCTAGCGCCACCCTTGGATCTCTCAGTCTTATTAACATTCCCTGTCTTGTGATCTCTACCATGGCATTGAGTGCTATCCACACACAATGCCTCCCAAATATACCCACAGATGAGAAATCTCTCCTGAAGCCCATACTCTCACCGTCTACTTCCTACTGAACATTCCTCTTGGATTTTTAATAAGCATCTCAAAGTTAACGTGTGCAAAACTGAGCTCCTAATTGTTCCTTCCAAACCACTCTTCTCTGCCATCTTCCCCCCTTCTGGGTAATTGGTGACTCTCACTTTCGAACTGTGGAGGCTGAAAGCTTTTCTCATCACTGAGACCTTCTTCCATCGCACTCATGCTCACCTTTGAGTCATTACCTTTAAATTATATCCAGAATTCAGTAACTTCCATCACCTCCACTGCTGCCCTGGAGAAACCACTCTCATCTCTCACCTAGATCCTACAATAGCATCCACTTTAGAAGGATTACAAAACGGGCCACAGTCTTCAACCCTCCCGGTATCCATGACACAATATGTCTTTACTTATGCTCCAACTAAGAGGTAAAGATCTTCCCTCACTCACCCTTGAACTCAGCCCTCGACTTGCTTGAAATATGTCCTAGGGGCCAGCTCCAAGCCTAAGCTTTGTTCTACTTTTTCTTTTGAAATCTTATTCCCATGTGAATGAGCCCTGGCCAGCCTGCTGGAGGAGAACCCAGTAGTCCCAGTCTCCCCAGTAGAGGATGGCTCAATGTCTCCATGTTCCAGCCTTCCATGGGGGCCCTGCCTCCTCCCCCTTCCCTCTTGTTCCCTTAGCACCTTCCCTGTCCTACCAGACACGTTTCTGACCATCCCTCTCGGGATATTCCTGTTAGCTTTGGCAGGGCAGGGAGTGCTGTCTGTTTCTTCACTGCTACATCCTAAAACAGTGCCTGGCATAGAGCATAAACTCCAAAACCAGTTTTTAAGTGAATGAAAGGGTAAATGTATGAAGGTGAATCATTAAGACTCAAATGCTCTTCCTCCTCTGCCCAGCTCATGCTTCTTACCTGACCCCCCCTCCCAAATTCCCATACACCTGTGCCTGGTCTTTTTTATTATTATTATTTTTATTTTTTTAAATTTTATTATGTTATGTTAATCACCATACATTACATCTTTAGTTTTTGATGTAGTGTTCCATGATTCATTATTTGTGTATAACACCCAGTGCTCCATACAGAACGTGCCCTCTTTAATATCCATCACCAGGCTAGCCCATCCCCCAACCCCCTTCCCTCTAGAACCCTCAGTTTGTTTCTCAGAGTCCATCATCTCTCATGGTTCGTCTCCCACTCCGATTTCCCCCCCTTCATTTTACCCTTCCTACTATCTTCTTTTTTTTAACATATAATGTATTATTTGTTTCAGAGGTTCAGATCTGTGATTCAACAGTCTTACACAATTCACAGCGCTCACCATAGCACATACCCTCCCCAATGTCTATCACCCAGCCACCCCATTCCTCCCACCCCCCGCCACTCCAGCAACCCTCAGTTTGTTTCCTGAGATTAAGAATTCCTCATATCAGTGAGGTCATATGATACATGTCTTTCTCTGATTGACTTATTTCACTCAGCATAATACCCTCCAGTTCCATCCACGTCGTTGCAAATGGCAAGATCTCATTCCTTTTGATGGCTGCATAATATTCCATTGTATATATATACACCACATCTTCTTTATCCATTCATCTGATGATGGACATCTTGGCTCTTTCCACAGTTTGGCTATTGTGAACATTGCTGCTATAAACATCAGGGTGCATGTGCCCGTTCGGATCACTACATTTGTGTCTTTGGGGTAAATACCCAGTAGTGCAATTGCTGGATCATATGGTAGCTCTATTTTCAACTTTTTGAGGAACCTCCGTACTGTTTTCCAGAGTGGCTGCACCAGCTTGCATTCCCACCAGCAGTGTAGGAGGGTTCCCCTTTCTCCGCATCCCCGCCAACATCTGTCGTTTCCTGACTTGTTCATTTTAGCCATTCTGACTGGTGTGAGGTGGTATCTCATTGAGGTTTTGATTTGTATTTTCCTGATGCCAAGCGATGTTGAGCACTTTTTCATGTGTCTGTTGGCCATTTGGATGTCTTCTTTGGAAAAATGTCTGTTCATGTCTTCTGCCCATTGCTTGATTGGATCATTTGTTCTTTGGGTGTTGAGTTTGATAAGTTCTTTATGGATTTTGGATACTAGCCCTTTATCTGATACGTCATTTGCAAATATCTTCTCCCATTCTGTCAGTTGTCTTTTGGTTTTGTTGACTGTTTCCTTTGCTATGCAAAAGCTTTTTATCTTGATGAAGTCCCAAGAGTTCATTTTTGCCCTTGCTTCCCTTCCCTTTGGCGATGTTTCTAGGAAGAAGTTGCTGCGGCTGAGGTCGAAGAGGTTGCTGCCTGTGTTTTCCTTTAGGATTTTGATAGACTCCTGTCTCACATTGAGGTCTTTCAACCATTTGGAGTCTATTTTTGTGTGTGGTGTAAGGAAATGGTCCAGTTTCATTCTTCTGCATGTTGTGCCTGGTCTTTTAATTTGCACCCTCTGTCCTGTAGGCATACTCCCAACTGGGCAGCAGTGGCACTTGGAACATAATTTTCTTCTAATAACATAACACATTGTATTGTAATTATAGGCAACTCCAGATTCGAATTCTACATACTTAAAAGAAAGAAATCCCCCTGGCTCTTGAAATTCCTTAATCCTTAAATCCCCTAAATCCTTAAAATGTTTGATGCCTATTTAAATCAATATCTTACCTACTCATCTATTTCCCTCAACGGGTCACTTCCAGTTGTCCTAGACCTGTTTCATCAATTAGCAGCTAAGCTCTTTGTGTGTTTCTGTATCTCCAAGGTGTCTTGAACAGCGCTAACTGGTACAAATCTCTTTTATGTCTTGCATCAAAAGGTACCGCAATAGGTTAGAATACTAGAAAGAGGCAATGGATAAGTTAATATAGCCTGAAGGACTCATTCTGGAACGTTATTTAGTATTTTTATGCAGAATTTTGTTAAAAATATGGAAGACATATTCATCAGACATGCAAATATTAAACAGTATTAATGCAAGTATTAAATAGTATTTGTGGAAGTTCAGAGGGTTCAGTAGACTGAATCGTGGAGCAAAACTAGAGATGAAATCTAACAAGGACAAATTTGAAATCCCACACTTAGGTCCAAGCAACCAGTAGTAGAGGAATCCAGAGAGGGGGAAATGCCCCCGTGTAGGGAAAAAAGGTCCCTGGCTTTAGGGAATTTCAGGATCAGAAGTATCTCCAGTATGAAATAATAATTACAGAAAAAGCAGTAAACAACATTAGGAAACAACACAGTCCAGAACAAAAGAGGAAGTAATTTTGTGCCAATCAAACCACATCTGGAGCATTCTGTTTAATTATGGGTGTCGCATTTTAAGATGTTGAAAAACGGGAGCGTAGAGAGGAGGAGGCCCCATGAGGTGGTTTGAGAACTGGGCCACAGGCGAGCGGTGAAATATGTGGGGGAGCATTGTCTAGAGAAGGAAGGCAAAGGCAATTTTTCAAATACCCAAAGTAGAAAAATCTGGGCAGCTACCAGGGAATGATCTAGAGCCCCAGAAGAGAAGGTAGAAGAGGCAGCTTTCCATTGCCCTATAGAGGAACCACCAATCTGTCATGAAATGGGCAGCCATGTGAGAACAGGAGCCCCTACTACAGCGGTGTGGATGCAGAGGGGGCCACCCCGCCAGCGGTGAGATGCAGTGGGGAGATCTGGAGTGTGGGGGATCCTGGGTCAGGTAAATCCTTGGGATTCCCCCCAGCTCTGAGATGCTATGATTCTGCGTATTCTATTGGGACTGTTTAGAACAAGCCAAATTGATAACCAGACTTTGGTGAAAGCTGGGGGCTGGGGCTGCAGGCAGTGGGTCAGAGAAGGAACTTAGCCGGGCTGCCTGCAGAGCACCGTTCTGACTGTGGTCTTGACTGAGCCCCATGACTCTCAACTTTCCCATTTGTAAGAAGCAGGATGGGTGCCTTCCTTGTCTTTATGGTTTTGCTGTGAATTCCAGGTAAGATCCTATGTGGGTATGCACCTTAATGGAGTAAACGTAATACAGAGAGACTATGGTTTACATATGTGCATAATAATGACTATATTTCCAATTTTGCCAGAGCTTTAGACAGACATTTCAGGAAAAAAGGCATAGGTAGAACTTCATCAAGGTGTTTTGCAAGATCTCTAGTGTTATTTTGGTCTAGATACAGGTGACTCATCTGTAACTTAAAAGGATTTATCACTGGATGAGAGGCTCTGCCCCCAAAGAAGCAGATTAATAAGTCAATGTCAACCCAAAGTTGTTTAATGAGAGGGCTGTGTCTTCAAGCCCTGCTCTAGGTCATTAAAAGATCAAAATAGATGGAAGTAAATATAACAAAATTAAGTTTAATGCGAGGGGTGTCTTATGCTTGATTCTCTGAAAGCACCTCAATCTCAGAAAGATGTGTATTTATATTTAAAAGTTTCCTCTGTGGGGCACCTGGGTGGCCCAGTTGGTTAAGCATCCAACTCTTGATTTCAGCTCAGGTCATGATCTCAGGGTCCTGAGATCATGGGGGACCTGAGAGGGAGCCCTGTGTTGGGCTCAGCGCTAAGCATGGAGCCTACTTAAGATTCTCTCTCTCTGCCTTTGCCCCTCCCCACCCCACTCTCCTGAGCTCTCTCTCTTAAAAAAAAAAAAAAAGTTTCCTCTGTCATAAATTTAACCAGTTGACTGTGAGTCAACATTGAAATGTGGTACCCAAGAAAGACAATGCATTCTTCAGATACATTAGAAAAGGTGTAATTTCTAAAAATATTAAAGAGGCCACAGTTGGGTTCTACTTTGTATTGGTTGGGCTGCCCATTCACTTCTGGGCATCCCAATTTAAAAGATTTTTCACCAACAGGAGCACACGCTGAGAACAGAAGTATAATATAAACCTGAAACCAAGTGCATGAAGGAAGTGGTGGGGAACTGTAGGCTTAGAATTTGCCTGAACACTGTAGGACTGTCTCCAAGTTTAGATTGAGTAGCGCCCATCCAAGCTCAGTCTCCTTCCAAGTTGTTCGCTTCAGCTCTGTATATCTTTTAAGCAATCTTTGGGGGTCACTACTCTTGATTTTCTAAGGGCAAATGTTTGAACATGAACACACACACAAAACCACTCTCTCTGTTCTCCGCACACCCACCTACACACACGCACACACACCAACTTCTCATAAAAATTAACAATAATTTTCAATCTAATGTCTGTTGTCTTAACCTGGCTTTGGGAAAGAAGTCTCATTTTATTTTATTATTTATTTATTTAAAGATTTTATTTATTTATTTGACAGAGAGGGAGACACAGCGAGAGAGGGAACACAAGCAGGGGGAGTGGGAGAGGGAGAAGCAGGCTCCCCGCTGAGCAGGGAGCCCGATGTGGGGCTCGATCCCAAGACCCTGGGATCATGACCCGAGCCGAAGGCAGACTGAGCCACCCGGGCGCCCCAGAAGTCTCATTTTAAAAAGAAGGTAACCCTCTGAAATGTAGTTCTGTACCCTGTAAACAGAACCTTCTACATTGTTATTCAGAGAAGTTTAAATGCATTCCAGAAGAGGATCTTTGATCTACATTTGCATATCTAAAGGTCCTTGGGGTGGTTTTCCCAGAAGAAAAGAACAGTCTACATCAAAGGTAAATACTGGCCTCCACCTGGTAGAAGCCACAGAATGCTTGCAAATTAAAAGAGTTTCTCTCTGTCTTTTCATCTAGGGTTCAAAAATCTTGAGGTCCATTCTCAGCCAGGGTCACTTTGTCATCTGTAAACAATGTGGAAGAAAGACTGGGTGGTCTCATAGGTGGCAAACTCAGTGCTCTGCAAGCAGGTGACCTAGAGGCCATGCCTCTGATGCCTCTGTGCCTTGCAGCACCAACCTCCGCTCCGCACTTAAGATCTCAGTCTGACCATCAGGCCTATGAAGAAAAGGAGGTAGGTGAACAGGTGGATCTGAAAATGGACAAACTGGAAGATCAGCCTCCCACAGAAGCTGAGGTCTGAAGAAGAGGGGGAGGCACCTGTTCAAGTAGAGAATGACCAGAAGCAAAAGTGACTTGGAGAGGGTGTGCAGGAGAGAAGATGGGGAAATGCTGAGGCCAGGGGAAAACACCCAGGTGGGGATGCAGGGTAGAGCTCAGGACACGGGTCCAGCCTCCCACTGGTGGCTTCATCACTCCTGATACTTCACACATCCTGGTTCACACTTTGGAGTGAATGGTGAGCAGCACAGCTGGCCTCCTTAGCGCCAGCCAGCTCCCAAATTAGCCCTACCTCGGAGTAGCCCATTTTCCTGATGACATAACTGGTAACAACCACATGAAGTCATTCCTCTGGGGGATGGAGGGGACTGTGGTGTTGAGATGGGGAAACTGAAGGAAGCCATAAAAATCTGCTTTTTGCTCCCTTTCCCGTTTCTGTTCTTACTAGGACCTGCACCCTCTCCTATACATGCCTTAATATATATCCTTCTTGTAAGGGACAAGGAGTGAATGATTTCTCTGGAGTCTTCCGGCATAATAGAGAGTATCTTAGGAATGACTGGGTGAAGCCATCATGTACATATTTCAGACCACTGGCTCCAGACATCCTGACCCCAAGACCCTTTGGCTCAAGGGAATAAGTGACTTATTCACTGTCCTTATTCTGACCAGTTCCTGGATGCCTGAGACAACACATGTACCAGACCACAATTGTTGGTAAAAACCCCAGGCCCCAAGCAAAGATGAGGCTCATCTTCTATCTCCTTTCTGGGTCTCCCAGATGCTCTGGTCTATGTCTTCAATAAGCTCTGCTCTCACTTCTTGCTGGCTCACATTTGATTTCCATTCTACTTGAAGCCAAAGACCTTCCTGGCTGGTCCTGTGGGACGCCTCTGGGTCCCCAGACCCGGCCTGCCAGCATCAGTGTCTCTAGACCTCCCTTCTGGAATCCCATAAGCACAGCTCTGGTTATGGAAAAGGAGACAATTCCACACTTATGGTTGTTGAAGGCAAAGTCTTCCAAAGCAGAAACTGGCAGTGAAGCCATTTAGACCTCTGCTATTCTCTTAGACTTTGATTTCCTTTCATTTGGGCTTTGGCTATGTGACGTTTTTTATTTCTCCCTAAAACTACTCAAATGGGTACTGCTATTGGGTTCTTCTATTTGGGTTTGGAGAGTCTTTCCTTTGGCTGGGGTCATGCTATGTTTCAGGTCTTTGATGGATATGAGATCAGTATCCACTCCTTCATTCTCTTGGCCATCACTTACTCCAGGGCTCACTTAGCTCCAGGATTCTCATAACCACGCATGGGGTGATGGTGAGTGCTGACGGAGTAATGGACCCCGAAGTCAGCAGTGTGCTGGGAATAGCACAAAGGGAATAGCCACCATTTAGGTGTATGTGTGGAGGGTGACACCAGCTCCCTTCAGCCCCTCATTCCTCTCCTGACATAATACAAAGAGCTTTGACATCTAGCATCACATTTTATCCTCCTAAGGACCTGTGAGGTAGAATATTCTATTGTTCCCATTGTATGGATGAAGAAGCTAAGGCTCAGAGAGGCCAAGGTAATTAGTAAAGCCAGATGGCTAGGAAGCACTGAACTTGGATGTTGCATGTTCTCTGGGGTCTCAGTCTCTGGCCATTTTTGTTCCACTTTTCAGTCTAACGTACTCAGTTGAAGGGACAATGATGTTGGGAGGTTAATATTTTCACATTATCAGCTTTGTGCAAAATACTCTCCTGGGCACATTAGCTCCGCAGAATCATTCTGTCCTCACCAAAACAAGGTATTCTATCCCCATTTTACAGATGTGGGGAATTAAGTCAAGAAATAAAAGCAATTCTTCCAACGGCTTATTGTGGGTTTAGGGTCAAGATTCAGCCCCAGCCCTGACTCACACTTGACCTGTACCACCTGTCCCTGAGTCGGTCAAATTCGATGCCCCAGGGAGTGGTTCTAAGTGGAAGGGCTGCAGAGTCTGAGGATCCCTACCCCTCCCAGGGGCAGACTGGGCAGACATCCCAGAGAAAATGGGGTTGACCCTGGGAACTAGCCAGCTCTGACAAATACGTATCCTGGGGGGGGTCAGTGTTGAAGATAAAAGCAAAATCACTCTTTATTTCCTCTGTTGGATGACTGTAAGAACAAGGTCTCCTAAACAGGTTTCACCTAGAGCCCCAAGCCTGGCAATGACTGGCAATGCCTGCAGGAGTGTGCCTACGACAGTCTGCGTTGTCCTCAGGGCAGGGGTGGACAGAGGCTGCCCTCCACTCACCACCTTCAAAGGCAGCCCCGACTCAGTCCCAGATTTGGCTGCCAGTTCCCGGAGCAAGCAGTACTCCTAGGATTAAAGGTACTCCTGTTCATGAATTAAGGGAAAAGGAGTCTTAATGAACTCCCCCCACTTTCTCCTCTTTCCTCCCCCTTCCCATCCCTGTAACATGCCATTTGCTTCATAGTGGCTTTGAGTCACCACCACACCAAGTCTGTGATTCACAAAAATCTTGTGTTTAATACAGCAGCGACACCTACAATGGGAAGGGGGTGGGGGTGGGGAGACACTGTACGTTTCACCATTTCCATCTAGATGAGGAGCAAACAAAGAGATAATTATAAACTGTTTCTCTTATTGTTGCACCCGTATTAGACATGTGCATCTCTCTCTCTCCCTCTCCCTCTCTCTCCTTTTTTTTTCCTTCCACAGAAAAGTAATTCTGTTGTGGAGATGGCACCAGGTGCACGGGGTGACCTCACACACACCAAATCGGGAGCTGACATCCATCACACTTTGAAATTTTGGATTTCATCATTTCCTGATCTTTCTAAAGGGATCACAGCACCTGGCCCTCACAGCTGTAGTTCATTTAGAAAGCAATTTAAAAACCGAGAAAAAAGCAAATGACATCTTGCTGCCTCAGCCTTGTCATTAAGTATAGCAGAATGGCCTTCATTTATGAGGCACATGGCTAAGAATTAATATCTTTCAGGGCTTTCTCGAGTAGAGATTACAAAAGGTTTGAAAGACCACTAAATAATTAGTGGTATGACTGAGGCAAGCAAAAAAAAAAAAAAAAAGAAAGAAAAAGAAAAAAGAAATCCCTCTTTTTCGTTCTACAGAAGAAAATCGGAAATCATACTGACTTTAGTGTACCCTAAATGTTGGGAGTCATCCTTACACCCTTTATAAACCATATTCTTCTGTGTTTTGCTTTGCTTCTTTTGCCCACACAAGCATATTCAACAGTCCCCAGGGATGTAGGTCTTATGTCTCCAGATACCTTACGTTAGAAGTAAAATATAATTTCTTTTTCAAATGCTTTGCTGTGATGTCTGTGTATGCCCTGAATGAAGACCGCTTTAACCATCTTAAAGTCATTTGACGGACTTCTCTACTCCTTCCTAGATCCCAAGCACCCTTAGGACAGCATGAAGGGAAAACAGAAATCCCTTGAAGAACCACAAGAAAGTAGAAAATCCCCAGGTAACGATGCAGATATTTCGGTTTTTTTTTTTTTTTCAAATTTTTCACTCTGTAGCCACATGAAGTTTGGAAAATGACTCCCCCTGGTTGAGTCTAATTTTCTTATTCTGCAAAATGAGTGGGTTAGAGATACGGTTTCTGGAATCTTTTAGAGTGGTAGGGTTCTAGAACACTGAACAGGATTTCTGAGAACCATCAAGATATCGGCCGAAAAGTTTTTCCAATACAACTCTGGGCAGAGGTTTTTGGTCCCAGACATTAGAAACCATGAGAATAAAGTGCTAATTTGCTCTCAGACCTGGTCCTTGTTTTTAACAATAATTATCTGTTGCCTACTACGATACGGTAGGTGGTGTACTTACATTACCTCTGATCTTCCTTATCACTCTTCAGGTGGGCACAGCTATTCCCCTTTCACTCTTGAAGAAACTGAAGCTCAGCTCGCTTCAACACCATGCCCAAGCGAGCAGGAGGCAGAACTCCAGCAGATTCCTTGGGCTCCACTGTAGGAGTAGTGTTTCGGGAGCTCTGCAGGAATCACTCTAGCTGGATTTCTAAGGTAGTGCCAATTCCGTCTGCCCCCAGTTCTGGGGCTCGGAAGACCCCCTCCTCACCTTCTGCCCACATTCACTCGGCCCTCTTTTGTGTCATTGGTATTTAGCTTACCAAGGTTGAATTGTCCTGCCAACTAGATGTTTCTCAATATTCATTAAACTTATGGGCCCTTAAATATTTCATAACATCTGCTGGAAGAGAGAGAATACACATTTTGAACACCATTCTAGAAGCCCACATACTCCGAGATGCCACGCATGCATTATGTAAGTCAATTCTCCCAACAGCCATATAAAATGGGTTTTATGCAGCATCTTTTATTAGCAGAAGACCCAGGCTGAAGTAGGTTAAACAGCTTTCTGTGATAGATGGGACTATCATTTCCGGCTGTTCACCTGCCCTTCCTATGAGAAGAGTTTAGGTCCCCTGCTCATTGTCACGTGACTTGCAGCACCTCCTGCGTGGGGAGGACACATCGCTGCCCCACTAATGTTGCACGCGGCCACGTGACTTCCTCTGCCGGATGGACAGTGAGCTGTTTAAACCTATTTTGCGTTTCCCCCAGTTTCCTTGTCCTTTCTCTCTGCCAAGAGATGGCGTGTTCCCCCAGTGACTGCTCTTTGAGCCCGGGTCCCTAACAAGAAGATGTGCTGAGCAGAACTGCAGGCAAGCCTCAGAGGTCACTGAGCAACATGAGCATGAAATCATTATTTATTTTTTGGTAAGCCACAGAGGTATTGGTTATTTCTGTTGCCGCAGCCAAACCCAGTGGAAGGTGGCTAGCACACTTGCCCAGCATCAAGGCGGTGGCTGGTTCTGCACTGATACCATTCAAAATACCCCGGAAGTTCTGACTGGCCCATGATTCTATACAAACATAGAGTCAGGCATTGGCAGCAAATTAAAAAACAAAAAAAAGGAGTGCAAAATGAGGGGTAAGGATTGTTAGATCATGTAGGAGATAACTCCTTGATCTGCTACACACAAGGCATAAGAGGATTTACTGAGAAAGCAAATTTGTCTTAACCTCTGTGAAAAAGAGACCCAGGCATGCTTTTAAGGTTAAATAAGTGTGAGACAGCTTTCATAAATGGACAGGTATCATGACGGGGAAAATACTGGCACTAATTCACCTCCAGCTTAAGAGGCCACAGTCAATTCAGACTTTAAAGATGTACTACCCAAAAAGCATGTGTTATTTCTTATTTATCTATGAATTTATTTGTGTTTAAGGAATTAGTTGGTGAGTTTTAAAGTAGCAATAAAGACTCGTGAACAAAAGGGCACCCGGTTATAAGGGTGTTTTTCATTGCTTTTATGCATGCAGCAGTTGAACCAAGAGTGATACCCAGTTTTAAAAAAAGGTAAAATTTTATGTATAGAATGACTGGCCATGGTGGGTTTCCAAGGGGTTTCTTGGAATGTGAGACTTTCCATGACAAAACCAGGGAAATCCCAGGCACACAGGATCTTTGGTCACCCTGTTGACCTGTGGCTCTTTTTATGGGCAGATTCTCCTTAGCCCGTCACTGAATCTCTATGTCTACCGTAAAGCACACACACCTCCTCTTCCACGAAGACCTCCTTCCTTTGACCAGATCCCAAAATTGTAATGGATTTCTCCTCAGAATGGAGAAAAGCACTCAATGTCCTTCATCCAAAGTTTACTGTTTACTTTCTATTTTATTCTTTCTTTGGGACCATTTATCATTATTGATAGAAATCCCCTTAGTGATAATAGAGTAAGAGGATTGAGAATTATTAGCACGGTGGCCGGACATCAGAATCTCCTGGTGAATTTTAAGAAGTATTCATCTGCAGGCTCATCCCCATCAGTCAGATCAGGGTCTCCAGGGATACGGCTGGGCCCTGACTTCATTGTGTTGTTGTTGTTGTTTGTTGTTTTGTTGTAAGCTTTGCAGGTGATTCTGCTGTGTAGCTAGAGCTGAGAATTACTAATATAGCTCAGCTCCCTCATTAAAAACAACAATAACAAACAGACAAAGAAATTTTAACAAAAGTTAACTATCTCATGCTGGGTTTTTACAAATTGCTGGCAGCGATTTTCAGAAGAGAAGGAAATTGTGGAATTAAAATATCTACTCCTGTATCTTTCATCCCAGTTTCTAAATAGGTCCACCCATCTATCCATCCATTCCCACATGTCTGGGCTGTGTCTCAGTTTCCCCTTGCTACGAGCTCTTGTGTATACTCTATACAGACCAGGGGGTACCAGTCAGCAGACTTGGCTTGTCATGGACAACAGGTTGTGCAACGGCACGGTCACCTCTTACTTCCCCAACTGTCACAGCTCTATTATTACCATGGAGTATGGTCACCGTTCAGGCCCAGCGTGTCTGTGGGTAACATCAGACAGAACTTCTCACCACCTTGGCCACGACTGGTCATGGAGAGGCCAAGAGAAGGATTCCCTCACCTCTCCAGTAGGCCAGGTAGGGCATGGCAGGGCAGGGGCCTACAGCAGCCACCACCCCGGGCCCTCTGTCCAATTGCACCTGCAGGCTCTCCTTCCTCAGTGTACTGTATAAAGATGATCATTTTCTACACACCCCATGATGGGCAAAGATTTGCAATACACGGAAGTGCTCTTAATCTATTCTTTTCTCAGTCTTTCTCTTCCTGCCAGTAATGTTGCCCTCATAATATCAATACTTTTTGGAGAATCTAGCCTTCCAAGAGCTGAAAATAGTGTTTTCACTTACATCACTTAATTCTCAAAGCAGTCTTATTGGACTTATTTTATAGATTAGAAAAGAGAAGATGAGAGAACTTGAGTATTTGCTCCAAATCGCACAGCTACGAAGGTAGAAATGCCATTTAAAATTGCCTGGTTTTGTTGGATTTTTAACCATCACATCTAACTTTGCCTTGCTATCATTTTCACAGTCAAACCAAATAGAGCAAACTGACGTTGATCTGGAAGAGATGTGGTTTCTCTGGACTTGGGGTAGACTTTTTTAGTTTATATTTTTTCTCTTGAAAGCCAGAATTTGTATCTGGAAAAGAGAACTTAAAGAATAAATATCTAACTTGTGCAGTAAGGGTAACTTTGGCAGGCCTAGGTTGTCCAAACCCTGCACGTACCCATGATCTTCAGGACTGACCCTGACCAGTTCCTAGGAGATACTTCTAAGCCTTTGGAATATCTTGCCTGATAAGAGTGTCTTTGTACACCTGAGGTTTGGGCCACGGCAAATAGTTTATGCCAACAGGGAGATATACAGTGGATGTCTATTCTTGTATGCCTGGGGTCTGGGGTCATGGTGCATCAGTCTGATCTTTGAGGGAGCTGGGGACAAAGTAGCGGAGGCCAGTTATATGATGCTGCAGGCCTACATGCATGACCCCCAATAAAAACCCTGGGCACCAAGGCTTGGGCAAGCTTCCCTGTTTGGCAACACTTGGCAAGTACTGTCTCACATAGTTGCTGGAGAATTAAATGCTGCCCACGCTACTCCACTGGGAGAGCACAACCAGATCATGTGTGTCTTTTCCCTTTGTCAATATTAATCTGTATCCCATCACTGAATAAACCATTACCATAAGAATAACATCTTTCTGAATTCTGTAAACCTTTCTAGCAAGTCATCGAACCTGAGGGTAGTCTTGGAGACCCCCGACCATAGGGCTATTTGGACACATCAAGGTGGAGAAAGCCAGAGGAGTTACATGCACCAGCCACCGCCTGCCACACCAAGAGCAGGGTCAAATACCAGCTGCTCCCATTGAGGTCTTTATAATTATGCTCCTTAAAGTGGAAGGGGGGCGGGGGAGACATTCTACAGAACAACCAGAAGAAAACACTGAGTGTATAATCGAGTGCTTGATTGTGTGGTAGTACTATCATTGCTGCTCCATTTCAAGGAAATACTGGGAAATACAGAGGTCAAGTCATTTTTCTTTTACTATTAATGCCCTTGAAATAATACAATCTCGTCAAGGGCATCTGCTCAGGAGTAGATTAATGTGCACATGCTTGGAAGATAAATTGGGCTACTGACATACTCCTATTAGTGTTTTTTTTTTTTTTTTTCCTTAACAGCCACAAAAAGCTGCCAATTTCATAGAACCAAGAGGTTTTTCTTAGGAAACATAGATCTTAAAATCATTGGAAAATCAAACCATTCTTGCTTATCAGTCTTTTTCCCCCTTTTTTCCCTTGCACTTTGTTTAAAGAAGGAAAATGTGTCATAAAAATGTACATCTCTTTCTCTCTTCACGAAGCAGTGAATTTCACGGGTTGGTGACACCCCAATCTAGCTTTTTAAAGTTTACATTTCAGAATGAATTTTTACAATCTATTTTACAGTGATCTTTAAAAATAAATGAGATGTGTAACATCATAAAGGAAGGCACCAAATGGCTGAACTAACAATCTTTAAGATGATTTTTAAAAAGAAGAAATGTGTATGGGAAGCCTGGGTGGCTCAGCCAGTTAAGCGTCTGACTCCTGGTTTCTGCTCAGGTAATGATCTCAAATTGAGCCCTGTGTCTGGGCTCTGCGCTCAGTGAGGAGTCTGCTTGAAGATTCTCTCTCTCCCTCTGCCCTGCCCCCAACTTGCTCATGTGCATTCTCTCTCTCATTCTCAAATAAATAAATGAAGCTTTAAAAAAAAAAAAGAAGAAATATGTCGATTTGATTTTATTCCCCTCAAAAAGAAGTATGCAAATCTAAGAAACATTACAGAATTTGAACACTGTCCTTTTACTTTGAATCCTAAACTATGTCTGTCATGAAAATAAACATTGCCCCAGGTTCACAAATACTTTAAATGAAAATACAGTAGACAGGAAATTAAGGAGTAGGCCTGCAGAGAAATGAGGCTTTTGCTCATTTCTGATTTTGTTTGGTTTTCAGGGAGGTCTTTCTTGAAAGGGCAAAGAGAAAAATCCTTCAAGCAATGCACATATCCAGAGATACATCAGAAGGAAAGAATACTCCAAATAAGGTCTAGTGAGATCTAGTGAAACTGACACCATTCATAAAGGGGGTGGAAGCTGAACTTGTGTATTTCCAAACAGACTGTCTCCACACGTTGAGATAACAATGAGTCAGGAGAAGGTTGTACTGATACAGGGGTTAAAGATGTGAAACGCAGTGGAACATGGGAAGACATCCATAGCGCATGGACCACAGGATGGCAGCCTTATCAAGATCCACACAGGGAGAGAGGGTGACGTTTGACATTCACCAAGGCAACTTTCTGGAAACAGTTCAGTCAGTTGCTCCTTAACATTTTGAAGACTAGAAAAGTGTTTACTTTAAATGGGGCCTGTGATGATTTTGCTCTCATTCCCGGAGGTGTTGTGTTCTGTTGATGCAGCAGTTGACATCCCCTGATGGTCAATGGTGGGGGACCCACATCACCATGGTAACTTCTAGGGCTCCTTTCTCCTCTGGGGGGAAAAAAAATTGCTACATCCTTGAAAACCTCATATTGAGCTTAACTAAGGAGGGGAAAGGAAATATGGCATTTTTGACTTAAAACATTCTCCATCTCCAGTTGGAAAGTGTATGCCTTCAAAAACATCTTGGAAAATGGTCTTATCCTATGACTTGGATGTTGAACTGTAACATCTGGAAGGGGGAAATGTTAAATGTTTGACTAGATGCTTTGTATTGTCTACAGTTCCTTATTTACATCTTTCCATTACTACTAACCTTTGATAATACGGTTTATTCAGAGTGAGATCTAAGGGCTCTTCAATTGTCTGTAGGGGAGTAGGAGCTGCTGTGATTATGTCTTCTCTTTTCTACTCTATTTAGTGATCTTTGATGGGAGGACTCTTGTGTTGTGTCGATTATGTGTCTGTGTCTCCAGCATGTGTAACACTGTGCCTTTTACATAATGGACATTCAATAATTATTTTAGGTTGAATAAATAAAAGAATGATATCACTGACGTCATCAGTGAATAGAAAGGCATGATCCATTATCTTTGATATATTTCAGCAAGGTATTCCTTTTTATATTTGCTGAGACAAAGAAAAAAGCAGTTGAGAGTCACATGCTATGTGGAAGAGTTTATTTTGGTGAGTTTTTAAAATGGAAATTTTCTAAGTGCCAAAACCCAGCATTTACATTATTTGTTGGGCTGTACAATTTCATCATGATAATAAAATATTGTTTCGATATAAAAAAGATCAGACTCAACTAGCCTGGGTGGTGTCCAAACCATCTGGTTAGGTCCAGAAAACACTTGTAGGGAATAAATATGTCTATAATGAGCTTGTGACTTTCATATTTGAAACCTTAAGTGCAGGACTCAATAACAGTCCTCAGATGGCAGCTCTCAGAGACATTGACCAAGGAAGAAAACAGGCAAGTTATCATTGCTAGTCAGATGTGTTTGCCAAGAAAACGAAAACACTGAAATGTAGGTCACAGATGGAGTCCCATTCTTTCATGGCTGTGATGTCCCAATCACCAATCTGAGGTCCATACCTGGTTGAGCTCTGATAAAGACTAAGCACCCAAGTCCCACTTTGCGGGGCTTCATCTGCACTCTCTCCTCTCAAGGGTGAGCAGGAAAAATTTTCTTAATCCTCACTTAGGCATTTTTAGCATCTCCCACTAAAAGCTAGGCACTGTGCAAGTTGTTGGTGATATAGCAGTGAGCCAGACAAACTTGATTTCCTCATTGTAGTTTGAATGTGGTCCTTGGAATCAGCTCTAGAACTGGATCTAACAATGCCTACCCAAGAACTAAGCAAATAAATAAGCTCTCAGAGAAATCAATAAAATGCTTATAGCCAGGAAGAATAATGCAATCAGCACAGCTGAGTTTGCATCATCCCCGCTGAAAGGATGCCCTTAGAATGTAGGCAAGATTAGGAATATGTGTGGTCAAGGAGGAAAGAATGTGACAGAGATCAGAGCCATGTGGATGATGAGCAGCCACAATTACTCAACGGAACCACACTTCCTTAAGTCCCCTGAAGAATGAAGATAGCCCTTCACCTGTTCAAAGGCAAGGAGAAATGTGATCTCTGCTCTGTTATATACAAAATAAACACAAGAAAAATTTCAATAGTCTCTGAATGCTTTTTTCAGCAATGAAAATCAACCCCAAATTCAGAATCTACCAGCTATATACAGATGACCTCTATCCCAAATGCTGTCTTAAACAATCACTACACAAATAAAAGCTTAAGAAAGAAATATTGCCATGAGAGCAGAGTGAAAACCATGGTTTTTCTTGTGAATTTCAATTTATTTGCTCTCATAAAAATTTCTGAGAGCAAAGTCAAGAGGGCAAGCCATGGCAACTCAGATGGACTCTTCTCACTAACAGAAATCAGTGGAGAGTCCTTCTAGTCAGGTTACAGATGACCACAATTATCAAGTTGGCATCAGACAATTTTTTTTTTTCAAACCAGCTGACATGCTCTTTGGAGTATTCCCTGGACAGTAATTGAATAATTATTACAGGGCACCTACCGTGTGCACGTGAATGAGATCCACTAGGCAGGGACCATGAGACAGAATGAGGTACATATGGCTCTGCCCTCAGGGGACTGCGAGTCAAGAGGGGCAGAGGATCAGCAAACAATTAAAGGATGATATGTTAGAAATATTTTGAAGGAACCCAACAGGCAATGTGAGAGCCAGAAACAGGGAATGGAAGCTGTTGAGAGAGGGTCAGCAGGGTCAGCCTCTCTGAGGATGGCATTTCGGAAGAAACAAAGGATTTAGGAAGAGCTTGGCATGCAAAGGCGCCCTGGTGGGGACAGTAGGATTATTTCCTATGGGAGAACATGCATATACAAATTCCCCAAGAGCCTGATACATTTTGGGATATGAAAAACACATCATGTACAAGAAGAATGAGAGAATCAACAGTATATCCCGACAGGGCTCATTCACCCTGTCGAATCTGGACATTCACAGTGCTCGGGAAGGCTGTAGAGCAGTGCTTGGCCGCAAGAGCTTTGCAGGCGCATGTGAACTGAACCCTTCCTCATCCACTTGCTGCCATAGAAGCATTAAAAACAGCCAAAATCAAAACGAAAACACACTATAATCTTCTGACATGACATTCACTGAAAACATTATGATACACATTCGTACATACAGTATAAATAATACATTGCAAAGAAAAACCTTTGTGTTTGTCATGCCTCTAACACATACCCGAGCCAGCCCTGATCAGGACCTGTGGGGAATCTGCAGGCAACATTCCGCCCCCATTCCCAGCACATGCAGCTCCCTCTCCTTGGATCTCTGGTCCACACATTCCAGCCACCGTGGCACCTTGCGACTCCAACACCTGCCTCTTCAACTCAGTGAGACTATGCTTCCTGCAGGATCCACATGCCCACACCACACCCTGGGAACGAGTCCCAGTCAAAGCGCCCGATGAATGTGGAGCCATGGTCCTCCTATAATTAGTGCTTGGAAACAATATTATATTGTTTGCTTCACAAAGTTTGTGCAGTGTGACAGTTGTTTATAAAGAGAGGATAATTCCAGGACCTATTTTTTTTTTAAAGATTTTGTTTATTTATTTGACAGAGAGAGAGCACAAGCAGGGGGAGTGGCAGGTGGAAGAGGGAGAAGCAGTCTCCCAGCTGAGCAGAGAGCCCAATGTGGGACTGGATCCCAGGACTCTGGGATCATGGCCTGAACCAAAGGCAGACGCTTAACCAACTGAGCCACCCAGGTGACCCTCAAGGACCTATTAAACTACCTTGGAATATTCTTCTGCTCATGACCCTTCTTCATTCTTCTATATAAAATACAGAATCATGTTAGCCCAAGTGCCATGAAAACACCTTTGGGATCTTCATTAGAATTGCATTGAATCTATCAAACAATTTGGAGATAGTGGCATTTTCACAAGATTAAGTCTGGTATGTATCTCCACTTATTTAGATTCCAATTAATAGTTCTTATCTCTACATCTCATTTCTAAACTTTGTAATGTGTTTGCATTGCTATTATAACACACCTATTATTCATTAGGCTTTTGTATGGTTTAATGATACATAGAAAGATCAACTCAACTGTCCCTAGTTATCTTAATTCTATTTAATGCTGTCAGTGACAGAGAACTCACTGTAGCTGATTTGACTGTTAAGCAGCTAACGTTGCCATTAAGTTTTTTTCTTAAGACGAATGGAAATTATCTTCATACAACTCTGTGTCCCAGTTTTTACTCTCTGACTTTAAATAGATAAATCTAATCTCTAACATTATTACTTAGTTTCTGCCATTTAAAAATCACCTTTACAACCTTTTTAACTGTTGGACAATTGATCTTCATTGAATACTCTGGACAGAAAGAAAAATTGGTATTATTTCCCCCACTTATGGATGGACAACCTGGAAATCCAAGAGTTAAAGAAATGTTCCAGTTTTCACAGCTACTAAGTTGGACCTTTTGGCCCTAAATTCAGTGCTATTTCCATCAACACCAAGTTTAGATTATTTCAATCTATTCCATGGAGTAAGGCACAAGGTCACGGACGATAAGAAGCTGACACTGAGCATAGGGTTTTCTGAAACACATTTCTAGTTTCCACGTTGTCACGCCTGGAAACTCCCTGGATACAATCAAACGTGGCCTAATGGTCTTTTAAATGGGGCACTTTGTGTCTTGTACTATTTGGTTATCTACCTACTCGACCAGCACAAAAGATGTAGAAGGTTCTCTAAATATTATTGTTTCAGTACATTCTTGATGACTTTGGATGCAATCAGTTATTTGCAGCCCCTTCAAGTTATCGGTCCTTTTCTTCAAATGAATTTTACACACGTGAGAGCGGATTGAAAGCACGACTAGAAGAGGGATGAATGTTGACGTCCACGAGTCTGACCACTTTGTACGTGTTAAACTAACTCATCCACCAGCCTTACGTGGCAGTTCAAATTATCTTCATTTTACAGATGAGGGTTAAATGTTTAAAAAGTGGGAGACCAATGATGTAATATCTAGACACGTTGACACTCTATGTGGATTACATTTTCCTTGGATTTGTGTATCACAATGCAGCACAGAGGTTTCTAAAGAAATCTTTAATAAATAACAAACATATCAGAAGCTTCCACCCAATTCTGCTCTTTTAGCACCACACTCAATAATGAGCTGACTGAACAAGAAGAAAAAGTACAAGTGGCTGAAATTCAGCTATTCATAATATGTTGGGAACTTTGCTAGAAGTTGTACACATATTTGTTACTGAATCTCTACTCAAATTTATGAGGAAGATGCTGATTTTATCTCCATTCTATGAATGAGAAAACTGAGCTTGAGAGGTTCAGTAATTTTTCCAAGATTGCACAGCCAGCAGTAACAGGGGTGGATCAGAAGCTAAGACTGGCTGACTCTGAAGCCTTTGTTTATTTCACATATGCATATAAAAGCACGCCTTGTGTGCCTATGTGAAATAGTCCCCCGTACTCCAGCCTTCTAACAATATTTTTATATTTCACTGCAACATGTGGCAATCCAGAGCACTAAGGTTACTTAGATTTCTGCTCTAGTGCAGGAGAGATGGAAAAATAAAGAAATAAATAAGATTTTCAGATAGTGCTAACTGCTATTCATATAAAGCATGGAGACATGCTAGCTGGTGAGTGACTGCAGTTGTGACATTTAAGCTGGGACCAGAATGACACAAAGGAGCCAGCTATGCAAAGATCTGAGGACAAAGAAATACAGAATAGCCTGTGTTGAAAGCCAATGATGGATCCCCTGAGATTGGTGACAATGAAGGAAACCATGGCCCCCATGGAACAAACCCTACAGGGAATAGCATGGAGGGCAGAGAGGCTACGCAGACTCCTTTGGCCATGGTCAGGAACTCAGAATTTATTTTAATAGGAAGCCTTGAAAAGGCTTGAAGTGGGAAGTCTGTGCAAAATATCATCTGGGGTTTAAAAATATCAGTGTGCAGGCAGGATGGAGTCTAGACTGTAGAGGGTTACACACGGATGCAGAAGGACTTGTGTGTTGTATGTGTCATTGATTTGAGCAAGCTATGATGGTGTCTTGGATCAAGGTGGTATAGAAATGCATAATAAGAGAAGTGGACGGATTAGGAAAATACTTTTCTTTAATAAGTAGACCCTACTGACAGATGGGATCTGGGGGAGGGAAAAAGGAATTGATTTCTTTTAGAGCTGTGCTTGGCCAGTTGGACATCTGTGCCATTTACTGAGATGAGGATGTGTCAGATATTGGGACAAGGGGCCATGGGGAGGAGGGGAGATAGGGTCAAGGGTTGTGTTTTGGGGGGAGATTTCTGCCACATGAAATGTGAGCACCTCTGGAACACCCTAGTAAAGACAGAAAATAGTTACTGAACCTCTGCCACAAGTCTTTGAGATGGAAAGGACCGTACTTCTCTTTTACTGAATGTTTAGTGAGGCCTGGAGACAGTGCATAATTTTCCAAGATCACAAAACCAGTAAAGGTCTAGCTGAGGGTCGAACCTGGGTCTGAGGAACCCTGGTGTCCTGGCAGGCTCTCATCGTGATGCACATCCCTCCTCTTCAAACGTGATGCAGACGCAGCAGACTGCTGTGCAGGGTGAAATGGTGCAGCTCAGTGTGACAGCTGACGTGAGTTAGTCCCTGAGAAAGCACACGGTTGGAAGATTCATGGACACTCCTGCAGAGTGATCATTCCACAGATAAAACACACAGGTGCATGGGGACCAGCTCCTCTCGGCACTGATTTCCCAGAGGAGCTCTCGCTCAACATTTGGACAGGAAAAGAGGACTTTAAGAGGGCTTCCCATCGAGAGTCGCACTTCTCAGGCACACAAGTTAACTGCTCATTATTTAGGGCTTTGTCCAGTCCAAACATCTGGGACAGCAACCGCTTCGTAGATCTTCATCCTTGGGACAGCTCCTGAGCCAGAGGCAGAGACTTTGGAATATTAGGGTGGCAAGTGTGAGTGGAGACAACTAGTCCAGTATCTTCCTTTTTAAAAAATGCTTTGTAAAATAAGTTGACTGACTCCTTAAGGACTGGGAATCCATAAGTTCTTGCAGTGCCAAGAACACGAGGTCTCTAATTCCCGTCCAGCTCAGCTCCTCCATCAGAATGCTCTTCTGTTGTTTTAATGACATATTTACCATTCCCCAAATTAAATAACAGATTTCTCTCCTCTTGGTACAAAAGGCTCCCCGTTTCATAATGACAATTGCGTCCCACTTACTTGCTGACCTCCCTTTGCCCCCCTCGCCGTCCAAGGGCTGGGCTCCAGCAGTTGGAAACCCTGAGCACCACCACAGCCTGGTAAGCAGACTCAGACACACTCCAAGTCAGGTTGCCTCCAAGGCACTTGGGGAGCTCTGGGAAGGGGACCGATGTGCACACAACAGGGGAGGCTCTCAGAGGATACTGGCAGTACGCGGTTGCCAACCAGCTGCAGAAAGCTTTAAAGGACAGTGTCGCATAAAAAATGAAAAATGTTGATTGAGGACATGTTGCCCTTGATTGAATGCTGAAGGAAACCTGCTGGCACGGAAAAAAAAAAAAAATAGATAGGAGAAAGCGAGAGGTTAAGAGAGTGGAGGGAGCAAGGAAAACAGGTTTGCCAATCCCTCCCACTGCTGTAGAGAAAGTTCTATTTGTCAATCCACAGCAAACATCATTTAGAGTGAGATTTTGTGTTGGGTACTAGAAACCCATCCCAGGAATCTATGGAGATCTCGCCACATTTTGCTTTAGGATTGTCCCAAGCTAAGAACACTTCACACCTCTTCTGAAAATGCCTGTATAATGGGTCTGCATTCTGTCCCATTCTTGCCACTTCGTCTAAAGGCCCTAGAAAGGTGGGGCAGGAAGAGCATGTATATTTACAGCCTTCGGAGCCAGGCTCTGGGGCGTCATAATCCACTGACCTCCAAAGATGTAACTTGGTTATATTCTCAGAACCACTAGCAGCTATTTCATTATTTATCCCTGCAGGGGATCTGGCTTGCTACCAGCAAACAACGAGGCTTTCTCTTACTTCCCACTAGCTGTGTGGCCAGTGGTTTAACTGTGACTCTTCTGTGGAGTCCCCTTCTCCAAGTTCACTCGCTCACTGGTTATCAATGCCGAGAGAGGATATATTTCCGAGGAATGTTCTGGATTTATGGTTGTGGGAGGCTCTACCGTGATCTGAGCAAGAGATCATTTTTACCTAAGATGACTCATACCCCCCATCCCGCACAACTGCACTCCTCACCAGAATTCCTGGCTACCTACTTGACAACCGCCCTCATTTCCATAGAATCATGTAATACAGTCACAAGAGGCAAGTAGGGCATCAGTCACATCCCCAATCAAAACGATATTCATCCTTTGACACCAAGAAGGCATTATTGGGAGGGGACACACATCAGGGATGCTAAGAAGCTACTGTATCAGAGGGAGCTGTGGGGAGGGTTTTCCAGCTTTGAGGAGAAGGAGGAAAAGCATCTGCTTACATATATCCTGTTGCTTTACTGAAGGATCTTGAAGACTGGAGGGGCTATTACTGGGTCAAAGTCTTTTGACCTATCGGTTCTACTTTGAGAAATAGATCATAAGAAATGTTAGCTAATTTTTAAAATGTTTAGATTGAGTTAATTATGTTTGACACAACATTTTTCATAACAAGAAAAAAAATTTAAACAACCAGAATGCTTAGTAATAAAAGCTTAGTTAAATAAATTTTGATCAACTATATAGAGCAACACTATATAGATGTAAAAAGTGATGTTTTATCTGTATAAAAGAGAATTTATCCATATAACAGACATTTAAAATATTTGGTGAGAACAGTAAAGCAAATTTTGAAATTGAATGTGCAGTAGGAACCATTTCAGGTAGTTAAAATATACACAGCATCAGGGAAGTATGGCAAACATTTAAAACATATTAACAGCAGTTTTTTTGAATGAGACAAGAGGTGCTTTTATTTTATAATTTATTCTCATTTTAATTTTGAACTAGTCTAAAGTGAACACAAAATTACTCATGTAATACAAAAGTAATGAAAAATTTTAATAAAGAAGAAGGCCTGGCATGAATTAAATATAATCTGATAGAGAGAAGCCACATCGTTATTGCCTCCCAGGCACTGCAAGGGAACAGAGGAGAAGAAGCCAGGTCTGCTCTCCGAGGACTGACAGCCTGGGGGGCAGAATCGGGACGAAAGCTGTAAAGGGTGGGATACCAAATTCCCTGAGAGCATCGGTTTTCCTAAGGTGACGTTGTGGGGGTGTCTCTGAGCCCTTGTGCCATTTTCTCTGTTATTTTAATAGTTTCAGAATATATCAAGGTAAAAATTCACCAGCTGTCATCTACATATTGAGAAAGACAGTTTTAGGATGGTAGTTTATCTTTCCAAGGAGCCACTAAGGTCCTTCCAGACATCCAGGGCATGAGTATTTGGATCCTTCTACCTGGATTGCCCTTCCTTTTCCTGATGTTCTGTAGCTGGCTCCTATAACTTCTCAATAGAGGTCTCAGATCAAATATTTCTTATTAGAGAGACCCTCCCAGACCACTCTGCCTAAAATAGCTGCAACCTACCCCAGCCACATGTCATCTGGTGTGTGTGTGTGTGTGTGTGTGTGTGCGCGCGCATGCATGTATTTGCATAAAGGCTTTGTCCATTTTGTGTTTGTTATAGCCCAGTTGTCTACAACAGTGGTTGCCATGTGAATGGTGCTTATGTCAATTTTTGGTGAATTAATAAATAATTGTGATGCCCCAAAGGTAAAGTGAGGTATATATCCTAACACCAATATTATTTTAGGTTCACATCTATGATGTTGAGAAAGGCATGGAGAGATGAAAACCATGAAGAATTCCAACCCCATCCCTGATGAGGGTGGAATCTCTTTTGACTTGAACAGAGCAGCTGACCAGGTAACTTAAAGCACTGTGTTCACTGAGCTAGTGCTGTATAAGTGTAATTCTCATTTGGCATAGCTGCATTTAAGGCTAATCTAGATCTGTTCTGTGTACTGTAGACCCAGGGCCTCTCCATGTTTTGCGCAGAACTCTAGGATGTGCCATTCCCAGAATCTTCTAAGTGAATGCCACTCTCTACTTCCCAGATCCACACTGCCATGTTTGCCAGGAGGCTCAAGTGATCTGGGGGAAATGTGGGAGAGTCTGAGTGACCAACAAAAGTCAATCATCAAAATAATTTGAATTTGGGTCTTACTGGATCAGAATTCTCATCTTCATACATGGGGTGGGGGTGGCCATAGGGGATCATATGGCCGACCAGCAGCCCTGGACCTGAAAAGGCTCTTTCTAACCTTTCATCTCACCAAATATACTGTCTCATGATACAGACCTTCAAATCATGGGGATCTTCATGTCGAATTTGAGTCATTCACTTTCCAACAAGTAACCTGTAATTGACTCTCCCCAGAGAAGTTATGGTCTTATTGATTTATTATGTGACTTTAATAGTATGACTGTTAAGAGAATTTGCAGACCACACAGGCAGAATTATTTCCTCCAGAAAAACAATATTTAGGGTAAGATCCTTAAGAGTAGAAACTGTTTCATTAATCTCTGCATCCTCCATATGTAGCAAAGTACTTGCCACATAGGATTCCACTCAATAACATTGGCTACTCTGTTAAATGACTGAATGACTACTGAGGGCTCTAGCCATGAGGTTTGCCTCTTAAAACTGCAGTGTTGTGATGCTCTCCAGCTTCCTCCTTGGCTAGGATGCTGTCTTACTCCAGATTTCTTTTTAGTGACTCTTTAAATTGCTTTATTGGTATAACCTATGAGCCATGAGTAATACTGAATGAGCTCCTGGAACATAGCCTGAGATCCAGGTTCCTGGAATGATGATTTTCAATACAACGCAAGCCTTCTGGACTGGACACGGGAGGTGGGAGTGAGTGCCACATTCTGAGCGGCTATGGTGGGTGAGAAGTATGAACACACTCAAATATTCGGCTACGAATAGTCGAAGGCAACTTCAAATACTGCCTTTGTGATGAAGTAACAGGGGAAGGTTGTGGCCAAAATGCAGCAAAGTATGACAGCACAAAACAAAAATGGAGAAACAAAGAAATGTACTGATACAGTGGCTGGTCAGTTCCATGTCCCAGATAAGCAGGTATCTATTTACAAGTAAACTCTTACAGTAACACTTAGATACTTAGTTCATATCTCCCACTTACTAAATGATAAGCCCATGGCATGCCACTGAGCCTCAATTTCTGCCTAGACAGCAGGGTTATGAAGAGGTCGAGTGAATTAAGGAAGATGAATTGATTTTATAGGCTCTATTGCACTACGCAAATAGGAGTTACTAGGCTTTTCACATGTGAAGAGTTACTGTATTGAATCAAATAGACCACTTTCACCAGCATAACCGAAATTGGCATTACCAATCCTTTATACATGAGGCATATAGGGATAAAATCAGTGGTGTGTTGGAACCGATCCCCACTGGCTTCCAAAAGCTGATATGAATCTATTCTCAAGTCTCAACATGGTTAATCTGAAATCAGCCGTGGTGGGAATATTTACACCATGGAATTTGGCAAAAGCTACAAATCAGGGTCTCTTTATCCCCTCCCCTGAGAGACAGTTATTAAACTTTACTGGCACACAACTGGATAAAATTTGTGTTATTTTTCACAGTCAATGTCATTTTTATTTTTCTCCTACCTAGTAAAGATGAGATTTTTCTATTTGTTTTGTACTGGCCCTTTCAGACACCAGCATTCCCATAGATTAGCAAAATAATCAGCATTCACAAGAGAGGGAGGGAGGAAAAAAATGCTCTAAATAAGAATCCTGTGTCCACTTTTCTCAGATGAATTTAAATTCCAAGGTCTATATATTTTTTGATTCCATATGGTACCACGAGGTCTCAGTAAATATCATTCAATGGCTCCGATTTAGTAACAGTAACACACACACAAATTCAAGTCATCTGCCATCTGGGGGACTTTGTACATGAGTCAGTAGTCCCAGTCACAGGAATGGTGTTAGTAGATTCTCAGCTCCAACCTGCCTGAGATGGTTGGAGTCAATAGTTTCTCCCCGATGGTTGAAAGATTAATGCCACATTTATATTTTTTAAAGTGGCATTAACCTATAAGATGATAGGGAGACCCAGGTTTCTGTCTGCTGACCCCTCTCAAAGATGAAGTCCCCTGCAGAAGAACTTATTGTACTTCCTAAGAATAGGGGGGTGGGGGTGTTAGAGATGCTCTGCCCATTCATCCTTTCCCAAATACACACTGACCCTACCATGAACTGGACTCCCACTTCTAGATTTGGTACATAAAACACTAACATCCTCTTCAACTAAGGTCCTGAGGCTAGTCAAATACGGTTAATGCCCCAAGTCCTGAAGTGTGGTTTTTCATGATGAGAAAGATTTGCATTAGGAAACAGTATGAAAAAACAAAACAGAATATGAAGACATTACAAGAACTTTGGGGTGATTTCTGACCTACTCACTTTCTGCCAGGGCATCCCAGAGCTTTTTTTTGTCTCCTTGATTTTGAATAGCGTAGCATTTAAATGATCATTTTGTTTCCCCACCCCCACTGCTCCCCAATCTAAACGACAAAAGAAGGAATTTAACCTCATATCCTCGCTCTGAAATTAGCTCTATTGTCAAAAGATGACAGCTGTATCCTGATTTCAAGAATTTCATGTTGGAATAAAACAGCATTTTTGAAACCATTGTGTTACTTCAAACAGATCTGTAATGGTCCCTCAGCAAACCATTTTCAGAAGGCTTGGGTAAGTAAGATGAAAAGACACCATTTCTAAAGAGTTGCTTTTATGGGCTAGGTCAGAGTGCTCTTTCCATGTTGTTCATTCCCAGTCGAATTCCCTAATAGTCCGTCTCCTCAGCTAACAGATGCCCGGCCTCATGTCGGAACCAGATCGCGCCACCGCTGAGATGCTATCCAGCTCCTTTCTTATTGAGCCGTTTCCCTAGCAGATGGTGCAATGCTGCAGGCATACTCCTTCCTGTTAATTACCAGCCTTCGCTACAGATGGAAATGTCAGTCAGCCTCACAGGTCCTGGTTCCTGCCATTGCCTCAGTCCATAGCCCTCTACCTAGGCAAGATGCTGCCAACACACACCATGTGTTTTGTGACTGCTGACTAGGCAGGCAACAAAAAACAACTTACTTCATGAATATTCATGGCGGAATGTTTAAAGTTCTGTTCATCTGCGATGCTTATAGATCTGCTTAAAGGGGGTTGCACCTTCCTAAGAACACTCTGCCCCTTGTTTTCTTACACTGAGGATATGTGAGTTACCAAAGTGAGTTGCCATGGCAACATGGAGAGGACCATTAAACGTCGGCCATTTGGAGCCTTCTGTAGGCACATCAATTTCTGAGTAACGTTCTTCCCATACCTATAAGTGTCACTTAATTATTCTTGTCCTGCCATAACAGACCAATAGTCACCAAGCTGAACTGATTAACTAATAACTGAAGGTTTCCATTAAACCGTGATTATCTCATCGGCACATACGTAACCAAATACGAATACCTCGATCTTTCCTGGTATTTAAACATCGTAAATGCAGATAGATGGATTTCAGACGTCATTCTTTATTCATTAAATCGAATTATTTTACTTTTTGTAGAAAACCTTTTAGGAATCAAAAATGAGTACCTTTTCAGGTTTACAGGATAAAGTTAGGGCTCAGGTTTTGAGTAGAGACAGGGAGAGGAGGCCTGAAGCAAGCGTTTTACCGCAGGTAATTCAGGTGAGACTTCCTCAGCTGATGCTGTGTTACGGGTGAGGTCACGCAGGGTGATGGAGGATGTCACAGAAGCCCAGCACTGTGTCCCCCCAGCAGGCCTTGCTCTCCAGGATTTAACCCAGAGAAATCAACATTGAATATTTGAATATCCCACACCTAGGCAAAAGACCTTCAAGCTGAAGAGAGCCCTCTTCCTGTTGACATTATCGGGAGGGCAAACAGCAACGTGATCAGCGTGTAAGGCTGTGAGGCAGCTTTCATGGGTCCTGAAGGATTTCTTTCTTTCTTACAAAATGTGAATTTATTTTTGTTAGGTATCTCTTGTTCTGGAATGAGGCTCCACCCTATGGGATTTCTCATGGGGAGGAGAGCTGCCAGAGTGAGTATGGGAGGGAGGAAAGCTCCTGAGCTAGAGGACAGTGTGTCGTAGGGCAGGTCAGAAAATACTCTCTAGAAGCTCACGGTGATACTTAGGAAGCTCATCTCTTCTTCCCACGTTCCTTTTAAGGAGATTTGATTTATATGCTTTTCATGTTTAGAAGAAAAAGAAAGCATGCGTAGGTATTTTATAGGCAGAACAGAAATGAGATTATTCTGAAGGGGGCCCCTGAAAAACACCTATACCATAAATATTTCATAAATTCCACATTTCACTCTAGGACAGGATGCATCTGCAAGGTGGGCATGGAGATGATGCCACGAGTGAAGCCAGGGCTCACGTTTAGGGTTCAAACTTCACTCTGATTGCGTCTTTCAATGACGAATACATGTGGTGGGGAGCCGATAAATGTTTAACAAGCGCACCAAATAACAATAAGTAATAGTCATAATGCTGGTATAGATACACACGTATATGGCTTCATTATAAATTTTACTCATAAAGAATGTGTAGGACATGATTTACATATAATGATAAAATATACAATGCCCTTCACTATACTCTCTACATAAGCAACTCATTCTTATGGAATGCTTTCACTGATTTTTGCCAAACTTGTGTATCTGTAGCCAATCTATAGTTGCAATTCAACCATAATGTGAAAATTGAATCATACCCCTTCCTGAATGTTCTTTTCCCATTAAGTTTACTTCCATTAAGACTGATATGTGGCTTGCTGTAAAACCAGTTCTCACTCTCACATAAACCGTATTCACTACGTATGTCAGGATGTCACTCATCGTTCAATGATGTGAGTGGGTTCTTTGCTTCACTGGATAACAGGATTCAAATACTGGAAGAATATTTCTTCAAATTTTCTGTGCTCTTCAAGGTAGTGACTACATGCGCAACACACTTTTAAAAGTTTAATCTGCATTATTAACATTGTCTCCATCATTTTCTTAAACCTAGTCAAACAACAAAGCAATAAGTGAGCTTTGATTTATAGTGTTTGCCAGTTTCTCTGGTATAAATAAATATTCCAACCATGGCCAATATCAAGCTACCAAAATGATGTCACTTAATGCAAATTTGTGGAGAGATATATAGTTAGCACACTTGATTTTTAATAATGGCCATGTTTAATAGCTAACTTAACAATATTCCCAGAAATTCAGCAATAGGCTCCTGCAGGCTAGTGATGAATCAGCTCAAATGCACTGCTTTGTGGTTCAGTCTCTAGGCTTTCTTCATCTTTCCCTGGAATAGTATCATATTACAAGTGTGTGTGTGTTTACAAATGGGTAAAATTACATAAATTTTCAAAGTCTTACTTAGGAGGAGCTTAATAAATCATTGAATAAATTGAATTGAATGGATGCACACTTAATGAAGCCAGTTGAAAAGATAAAATGCAAACACATGGGAAGTTTAATGACATTTGGCTCGTTTTTGCTTCGTGCCAAGGGAGACTGAACAGAAAAATAAAACTTCAGAGAGGGCAAGAACTTTCCATGTAGTCTGGTCAGGGCAGGCAAGGGGCTTGGCCTGAGCTTAGAAAATAGTTTAGATTTGGATTCATGGAGACGAGGAAAGGATATTTCAGCAATTGATCCACGGAATACTTACTGATTGATTACTAGTCACCATAAATATGATATTTTATACTCTCAACAATCCTCAAAAGACACAAAATTATTATTACTTTTTAAGTGGGCTCCAAGTGGAGCCCAACATGGGGCTTGAATTCATGACCCTAAGATCAAGACCTGAGCTGAGCTCAAGAGTCAGATGCTTACCCAGCTGAGCCACCCAGGCGCCCCAACACAAAATTATTCTAAAGAAGGTTTCATCTTCTAAGCAACTGGAGGGACCCAAAATAAACCTCAAAAATTAATTAAGTTATTTAAATTACCAAGTTTACCTAAAACAGCTCCTAAAAACTAACTATTGTATCTAAAGGAAAAAAAAAGAGTCTTATTTATATATACAGTATCTTTGAAGCTTCCATGGGAAGTAACAGCAATAAAAACTCATTAATAAACCAAAATTTGCTCGCAATATTTTGTTAATATATGGAAAGTCTGAATTTGGTCTTCAGAGTGGAAGTGACAGGAGCAGGCATGCAATGACAGGTCAATGCTTTACCATGACGTTTAGGACTCCGGGGAATTTCCTACTTAACCAGTCTGCCCCAAGAGAGAGGGTTCTGCCAGGGGTGGCCATGAAAGGGGCAGCTAGCTCCTTCATTTCCGATAATGGGAAGGAAGAAATTATAGATCTACGGGGAAAAAAATATAGATGTTTTTATCATAAAATGAGAAAAGAGGTCAATAATTTGGAATATAGAAACATCTAAACTAATAGAGAAAATGAATGAAAAATATAAGTAATTCATAGAACAGTACATTTTGAAAAAATGACCAAAAGTAATCAAAACTGAAAATAATTTGATCCCGTTAGTAACAAATTAAAACAAGGAGATGCCACTTTCTTCTAAAAAAATAAGCAAAGGCCGTAGAAGTCACTATATTGTTGCCTCTTCAAACATGAGAGAGATACACACTGCTGTGAATTGCTATTAATTTGTTTCTAGAAATCAGTCTGACATAGGCATCTGGAACCATTGATGCACTCACACTCTGAGCTAGTATTTCCAGGTCCCGAAGAAAAAAATCCCAACTGTAATCTAAGAATTGTTCCATTGTGGAAGAAAACGAGCCCCTAAATTTCTAAAAGAAAAATAATTGAATGTGTTATGATCGATCTGTCTTCCTGTCTGCCTATCTCTCTCTCGCTATCTAATGAACAAACTGATTATGCAGGGAAATCATCAGAGGAAGAAATATATCAAAATGTAAATAGTGGCTGTTACTAAACAATGCATTAAGGGTGATTAAGGGAACTTTGTTTACATTTTTCAAATTGTCTACATTAAGCTTGTTTTGCTTATATAGCCAGAAAAAGAAATCAAAGTTAATTTAGAAAAGAAATATACTACTTTCTAGGAGAGCAAGGTTTGAATCCAAGCAGACATAGAATTGTTTGCTGATTTGAATCTCTATTATCTGTGCAACACCGGTTACATATACATACCCTTGGTTCTCAGATTTCCTGCTTTTTAAAAAGGATAATAATAGGATTCTTACAAAGTTACTGTGGGGATTACATAAGCATATGTATAGAGCATTTGACATATATATGGCAGGTGCTCGGTATGTTCTCGTTTTCTTGTTCAAATTCAACACGCTTCTAAACGATACCAACTAATGAAATCAGAAGATCAAAATAAGATCGTTTTCAGTCTTGTTAATTCTCTCAAAAAGCCTCCTCTGCATCCTCTCAACCAAGTGAGGGTCAGGCCCGTGGAATGCTAATAAGCCTCCTAAACACAAAGCCATCCTGCGTGAGTTTTGCTGCTCTCCTAAGCATCTGTCAGGAAGGATCATGCTCTTAAGTTTGCCAAAAATTATATCGTTCATACCGTCTGCTCAAGGCGTTTGGGCAAACCTTAAAATAGAAAGATAATATTTTGGACAACCTTTCCTCAGAACTGTAACCCCAACGGATATTGGTTTGGGACCTGGAGCATAGAAGGGAAATAAGACCGCATCCTTCAAAAGCATGACAACACACCTACCTGAAAGTGAGGTAGGAACTGAAGATGTGTCTCGGAGACAGAAAGCAAAATCTGAAGGCAGCTAAAAGACCGCACAGATTTGAAAGAGGAAAACGAGTGAAATCTGCTTCTGGCCATCGGAGGAAGCTGATGTAATCCCGGCTGACCCTGGGGACAGCCAGCTTTGGAGGCCACATGGCTTCTAATGAGGCCAGGCCCAGTTGCAGCTCAGAAAAGTGGGTGAGCGGCCAAGTCTCACCCAAGGACAGAACAGCCTTAACAGCTGGTGAGTGAATTAACTCAGGCAGACCGAGGGGACCCAGGTGGAGGGACATTTGACTCTTTCCCTGATGGGGAAGGAAAGAAGAGAACATCCCAGGGAACTGAGCCACCGTGGCCTATTTGTTTTCTCTTAGTTTCTCCTGGCACACTCCTTTGAAACAAGAGGGAAAGGAGAACAGAGCAGAACAGCTCTGGGGGCTGAGGAATGTGGATTAGTGACACATGGCAGTGCTGAGAGCTGGTCAGGGGTCTGCGGGTTTTTCAAGGCAGAATTGGATTTTTGTGAAAGGAAAACTTATTAGGTGATGTGCACTCCTAATAGCAGAGCCCTGTGTATCTTCAGCTCTTATAAAATTGCTGGACCCCTAGTATTTGCCCAGAATATAGTGTTGACTAGTTACGTACCACCTCTACTTCTGAGATTCACCTGAACAGAGAGTGGGCTGCCCCACAGTCCCCTGTCCCTGGAAGCACCCAAGCAGAGGCTGCAGGCTGACCCTGGAGGGGTGGCAGAGGGGGTTCTTGCACTGAGTGGCAATCAGCAGGGCATGGGTGGGGGGCTGGGGAGTGGAAATGCAGGGAAAGCCAGTGCCTTGCAGTGTGAGCACTGTCCTGCCACCTGGTGGCTGAATCCCTAAATTGCAAGAACAGTTCGCTCCCAGGAAGCTTCTAAATAAGTGAATTTGCAAAATCGTCATGAGGTGAAGCCATTTTGACAAATGTCAAAGAGAGATGTGAGTATCTCAGAAAGATGGGTAGAAAAAAAATAAGCATATGTTGTGGGAGAAAATAGCTTCCCTGATGAGAAAGAGGCCAAATCACATGTGAGTGGGCAGGCAGGAAACAGAGGAAGCAAATGCAGCACCCAGGGTGTGGGCAAGAGACTGCATGGCCACAGCAGAGTGGGTTGGTCCAGGAAGATCTACCTCCTCGCCAGGCTGAGGGTTTACCATTCCCACGCAGCCAAGGAGAAAGGTCTGGTAGCCTTCTGTTCCCCTCTCTTTATGACATTCTACAACTCAGATTTAAAAACCTTCCCAAGATGGTACAAAGTCCTTTGCTTTCCTCCTCAACAGCAGGCCTTAGTTCCGTTTTCTTTCTCCCACTTCCGTTTTATTCTTTACCACTCTTGTCTTTATTTCATGGGTGTTGGCCCCCTTCTCATGGGTCGCTGGCTGTGCTGTGTGTTTGGAACACAGGGACAGCGGCCAGGGAAGGAAGAATGCAAGGGAGGTGGCTGCAGCACAGGGGCCAGCCCTGGGTGTTGTGAGGGCACCGAGGAGGGCGCCACACCCAGAAGGAGCGATGCTGGGGAGGCAGGGGGTGCAGACGATAGACGTGGATGAACTGGCCAGGCAGAGAAGGGTGTTCCTGGGAGAAGTGGTGTGTGAGACATTTCAAACAGAAGGAGCAATAGGTGAAGAGAGATTAAAGCAGAAAGACATGTCTGTATCAGATAAAGGGCTAGTATCCAAAATCTATAAAGAACTTATCAAACTCAACATCCAAAGAACAAATGATCCAATCAAGAAATGGGCAGAAGACATGAACAGACATTTCTGTAAAGAAAACATCCAAATGGCCAACAGACACATGAAAAAGTGCTCCACATCACTCAGCATCAGGAAAATCCAAATCAAAACCTCAATGAGATACCACCTCACACCAGTCAGAATGGCTAAAATTAACAAGTCAGGAAATGACAGATATTGGCAGGGATGCGGAGAAAGGGGAACCCTCCTACACTGTTGGTGGGAATGCAAGCTGGTGCAACCACTCTGGAAAACAGTACGGAGGTTCCTCAAACAGTTGAAAATAGAGCTACTGTACAACCCAGCAACTGCACCACTGGGTATTTATCCTAAAGATACAAATGTAGGGATCCAAAGGGGTACGTGCACACCGATGTTTATAGCAGCAATGTCCACAATAGCCAAACTGTGGAAAGAGCCAAGATGTCCATCGACAGATGAATGGATAAAGAAGATGTGGTATACACACACACACACACACACACACACACACACACACACACACACACTGGAATATTATGCAGTCATCAAAAAACCCAAAATCTTGCCATTTGCAACAATGTAGATGGAAATAGAAGGTATCATGCTAAGCAGAATAATTCAATCAGAGAAAGACAAGTATCATATGATCTCACTGATACGAGGAATTTGAGAAACAAGACAGAGGATCATAGGGGAAGGGAGGGAAAATTAAACAAGATGAAACCAGAGAGGGAGACAAACCATAAGAGACTCTTAATCTCAGGAAACAAACTGAGGGTTGCTGGAGTGGTGGGGGGTGGGAGGGATGGGGTGGTTGGGTGATGGACACTGGGGAGGGTATGTGCTATGGTGAGCGCTGTGAATTGTGTAAGACGGATGAATCACAGACCTGTACCCCTGAAACAAATAATATATTATATGTTAATAAAAAAAAAGACATGTCTGTGGAAACAGTGGAGTGACTATTCCACACGGAAAGGGGGAGCCAGAGATAAGTTTAGAAGGACTGCAAAGGATCAGGCCCTGAAAAATAAGCTGGTGGCTTTGAATTCTACGCTGACAACCCACAGTCCTGATGGAGAACGGGAAGCAGGGCAGCAGACGTCACCTGACAGAAGCAGACGAACGTTCTGGAGAGATCGTTCACGTTGCAGGAGGAGAGGAGGAGGTGCTTGCGAGTGAAGCCCCTGAGGAACAGTCTGGATGAAGGGGCAGATTCAAGAGCTTTTTAGAAGGCAAGACTGACCTTGCTGTTCCTGCTGCATGTGCAGGCCAGTGAGGGGCCTAGATTGACTCGCAGGTTCGGGCTACCAGAGGGCCATCTTGGTGTTCTCCGATCGAAAGTGAGGATGTGAACCCTGCGGGGGATACGGTCCCTGTGTCTCTGGGCACCCGGACCTGCAGGGCTAGGGCCAGAAGTTGGAGCTCGGCCTTCCTTGGCTTCCCTTTTCCCCTTGTCCTTTCTGTTCTTTGCCCCTTGTAATGTCTCAACTCCAACCACTTCTTCCTCTTAGTTAGTTCTTTAAAGAGAGTCTTGTTTAGAGTCTACACAATATAAACAGAGGGGGACCCTGAACTGGTGTTTGAAGATGTCAGTCAGAGGACACTGTCCCTGGACCCCTCTGCTGACCCTGGACTTCCATTGTTTGCCCTTGGATGCAGCAGCCCCACACAGTCTCCTTCCTCGAGGCCTTTTTCTTTTTCTGTTAAACCTATGAAATCCTGATGCCGAAGAGGATTTTTTAAAGGTGGTTTTCCTGGAAAAGACAATTCTTTAAACAAAAACCCAGGCTTTACCAAATGACAGACAGGTAGGTGGCAGAAACATTAAAGGCATCTGATTTTCCAACACGGTCCTGGGAACTGCCCGGCAGCTTTGCTGCTGATGCACCGGGTGGTGTGTCTCTCCCTGGAATGAATCAGCTCCCACATAACTCTTCTGTGGGCCGAGATGGCCAGTTCTGGCTACTGAACCCATCCTGTCACCTCCATTTAGGTCCTGGAAACAGGCTGAGATTTTTCATGGTTCCCTGTAAATTTCAGAGTGTGTCTTCATTTGCAAAAGGTCAAGTGCTGCCAGTCCTGTTGGCTTTAATCAGTCTCCTGCCTTGAGCTTGGAGAGGGAAGTGGGAAAATGTGAGCTCTCCCATCCGGGCCAGGTTGTCCTAAGCTCCCTTTCCCATTGAGCTTTGCTGTACAATTTCTTCTGGAGAAAGGGGTTCCAGTGGCCTAATGGAGAACTCGTCATGGAAACTGGAACCCTACCCGTTTTTCTCTTTCCTCCCTCTTGCTTTCTTCCTTCCTTGGATTCACGCCAAATCATCTGCCCATTTCCTTTTTACAGAGACAGGATGGATGGAACATGTTCTTTCAATGTTATCCATACCATCATGTTCAAAGAGAAAGAAAAGCTCAGCAAGTCTTTGAAAGTGGCAGACATGATGTCCACAGGAGGAGCAAAGATACGTAGATCCTCCCAGACATTGTAAACTTTATAGCATCAAAGAAAGAGTCCAGACTCGGGTCAAAGGCATTCACATCCAAATTCCATTTCTACTTTTGAGTCCTGATTTTCTCATTGGCCAAATGGAAATAAAAATACCTACCCATATTAGTCAGGGTTCTTCAGAGAAACATAACCCATACAGTATATATGTAGATATACAGAAGAGAAGCTTTATCATAGGAATTAGTTCATACAATGATGGAGGCCAAGAAGTCCCACCATCTGCCATTTGCAAGCTGGAGAAGCAAAAAAGTCAATAGTGTAATTCAGTCTGAGCCCAAGGCCTGAGAATCAGGAGGTGGATGGTGTAAGTCTCATTTTGAGTTTAAAAGAAAAGATGTATGTCCCAGCTCAAGCAGAGAGAGGGCAAATTCACCCTTTCTCTGCCTTTCTGTTCTACTGGACGCCTCAGTGTATTGAATGATACCCACCCACAATGGCATGGGTCATTTTTTAATTCAATCTACTGATTCAGGTACTAATCTCTTCTGGAGACACCTTCATAGACCCAGAAATAATGTTTACCAGCTATCTGGGCATCTCTTCACCCAGTTAGTTGACCCATAAAATGAATCGACCTCATAGAATTTTCATAAGGATTAAGGGAGATGATGAGAACTGGAAGAATCTTACCTCTTACAAATCCTCCCTCCTTTTGCTTCAGGTTTTTTTGCTTTTCTTTTTCCAATGTGTCATAATTTTTTTCCAACACAAGGCCTCACATGTACTGTGATATTTGGCTAGCATATTCTTTGGTCCACATCTTTCCACAAGACCCCAAACATTTGTCAAGCCTTAAACCCAGAATTCTCCCAGAAGTCTTCCGTGACTTCCCAGAATGAGGAATGTCCTCCAGTCATCAGCATGCATGGCAGTCTTGGGTTCACTTTCCACTACAGGATGTACCCAACGGCCTTAGAGAGACTATGAAGCCCTTGATGTGACCTTCCTGACTCTTCCTGGCTTGTCTCTTACCACTCCTTGTTCTCTCAAATCTGCATCTTCTCAGAGGATGACTCAGGTGACAATGTCACAGAATTCTAATTCTTCCCATGTGATTCAGGTTAGCTCTTTCTTTCACTGGAGACTTGGCCACTCCCCCACCTCTGGTTTCCCATGGCCTCTGCGTCTCCTTTTGTCATAGCCCTTCTATCCTGTTGGGGATGAACCCCATGTTCTCACTTCTATCTCACTGGGCTGTGGACTCCTGGCGGACAGAGGCTTTACCTTGTCCATCTCCATAATTGTAGTTTATATTGCAGTGTTCAATACACAACGGTATTGATGTTACAGTAAATAAACATGAAATATGCCCTGCCAGGCTGACGCATGGGTTTTTTTTTTAAAGATTTATTTATTTATTTTGAGAGAGTGAGAATGAGAGAGAGAGAGAGAGAGAGAGAGAGCATGAGAGGGGGGAGGGCCAGAGGGAGAAGCAGGTTCCTCGCTGAGCAGGGAGCCTGATGCGGAACTCGATCCCGGGACTCCAGGATCATGACCCGAACCGAAGGCAGTCGTTTAACCAACTGAGCCACCCAGGCGCCCCTGACGCATGGTTTTACAGTCTCCTTCATTCCTCTGCTTCTATGGCTGATCACTGCCCTGACAACATCTCCCCTTCTCAGTCTCAACTGGGATATCAGAGCCTGACTTACTTTTATCTGATATAGCACCCTTCATTTTTGAACGGGAATACCTTCAAATCAAAGAATGTTTTTTGTTGTTGTTGTTGTTTTGTAAGAGCAAATACATGATTTAATTAGGTTAGCAATAAGGAAGAATTTTGGATTGTCTGCTTTTGATGAGTTTGTTAGGACAGTATTTCTTAAATTGAGTTGTTTGAATCACTTGCAAAAGTCACAATCTTAGGTTCTTTTCCAGACCTGCACAATCACAGTCTCTGGAAGTGGGGTAATCTGCACTTTGGGTAGTCTCTCCTCAAAATTCCTACCTATCTAGTCCCTAGGCAGGGAGTAGAAGTGCCCAGCTGGACAGATGCACTGAAAATGCAAATTACCTGATCCTTCCGCACTTGTCTGAGAGTCAACAGATAGTCTTTTGCAAGCAGGAGATGTAATTACTCTAAAGTTTAATGTCTGCTGATGATATTTCAACCGGGCATAGTGGAAAGGGCACAGATTTTGGAGTTAGAGATATTTACCTTTGTATCCGGCTCTGGCACTGACTTTGGGCAAAATACTCCATGTCTCTGGGCCTCCATTTTCTTGTTGTTTTATTTTTGTTTTTGTTGTACTGACAAGGTATCAATCTTAAAGCATCTATGAGATCTCAGTGAAATTATATATAAATTATATACAAAGCATATATATGTGTATATATAACATAACATTACATAACATAACATAACATACAGTGTCTAGCTCAGCATCTGGCAAACAGTAGCTATTTCATAAATTTTCTTTTTTCCCCTGCATCCCTTTAATCTAAAGCAAAGAACTCAGAAAATTACTCATCGACACAGGAGTCAAAGGACTGGTGCCACTATTCCAATACAGTTAGATGAGAGGTATTCACTTCTCCTTCCTCTAATATTCAGTGAGATGGAGTAGAAGCAAATGCATGTTTCCATCTTGAACTTGGAAACATCTAAAGCATCTTGAACTTAAAGACACTAGACACTGAATGTGAGCAATTATTTGCAATATGGTCTTTCTAGAACCATTCTGACTTCTTCAACTACCTGCACATATGCTTCTGAGCTGATCTGGCATTAAGACTTAAATAGAAAGCAAACCATGGGTCATGCAACTTACTAAGTTGGACAGAAGGCTTTAATAAAAATTCAGAGCTGCTAAAATTGGGCTCCAGAATCCCTTGTTCTGACCCTCCTCTACACCCTATCACCATTTTGGAAGCATCTTATCTGTCCCTTGCACTTTAGCTTAGCACATCTCTCCTTCATAAAACATTTTGCTATCAGATTTGTTAATTTTGTGAAGACTTAAAGGATCCATGGCCAAGAGAAAGAAAGAATGGAAGGAATTAAAAAAAAAAAGAAAAGAAAAGAAAGAAAAAATAGAAGGAACTCAATTATCCCCAGTAATCACCACTTGGCTTCCTAAGTTTTTAAATTCAAAGAGTTTTTCAAAATTTCATTTTGGGTACCTTTTTAGTTGGGAATGTTAGCCCATCTTTATTCTCAGATCATCACTCTCATTCATCTGTTAATTTACTCACTCATTCAACAAACATGGAAGGTCAACTAATTGATGGGCACTATTCTGGATGTTTACTTGATTTATAAGAGGAGGTGGCTAAGCTAACTGATCACAGATATGCTGACTTTTATGCTTCTTCCCGCAATGGAGAGTTAAAAAAAAAAAAAAGATATTTTCTTCAACTGGCAGCAAGGGTGGAGGTGCGGAAGATAAATACAACCTTAGAGTCATAAAACTTATATCCAAAAATAGTGGATTTCTTGCATCATAATGGGTAGCAGATATCTTTCAAGAGAAAATAGAGTATTTGCTCTTATATAAAATAATATCAGATATTAATGCCTATTCAATGAAGTAACAACATTCATTGAGAACCAACTATGACAGAAAGTACTGAAAGGTCAACGTGTTTCCTTTAAGGCTTTACCTTCTCTGATATAAAATTATAGCTAAAATTATACAAGGCATTAACATGTCTATCAAACAGGTGAGGGAAGTTAGATATACTCAGAAATTTAAGAAAGAAATTGATAATTGTATAGTTTGAGAGAAGGAGCTGTGCTGGACAGAAACCCAACATCGGAAACTCATACCTGGATGGGGGCTTGCAGGAGCATCAGGACTCTGGTCTTAGAAGATGTGGCCAAGGTATAATCCTGAGGCAAGGACTCAGGGCCCAGGACCAGGAAACAGAATAGTAGGACTAGTTCAGGGAACAAGACTTCAGCCCAGTTACTCACTAGGATTCTGATCTGATGGGAACTGGAAGGCAGCCCCAGGGGAAGGATGAGGTTCTCACTGTGAATGCAAATTCACGGGGCCCCCAAAACTCTCAGTAGTCAAGAGAAACACTATTTTAATGCAATTGGTATAAAATAAAAATCAATGCAAAAAAAGTCTATGATGAACAAAATATCAAAATGTTTAATAAAAATAGGACTGGTATTACAGATTTGTCCTACTGCCTGAGGCTCCCTTAGGGCTATGGATGGAGCTCTTCCCGCTCTCATCTTCATCCCAGGCCCAGCCACGCTGGAGGGGAGCTGCCCTTAGTCTAGACCACCCGGCCACTGGATGCAGGCAGTTGAAATCACTGCAGTCAGTGTGGGTTTGAAACTGCACGGAGGTAGGGTAAGGTGGCTCTGGTAGGGTAAGTAAGAGGATGGTCACAGTGCGACCAAGCAAAGCTGATGTCTTACTGGCTGAGGAATGGCACTTGTTTTTCCCTGTGCTTCCAAATGATCAAGTTTATCAACCACCTCCAGCTTTGACCGAGACTCACTGACTCACTTCTCAATTGATACATTCAAAACTCAACTTTTCCTTCTTTTTAAAATTTATAAATTAAAAGAAAGCTCTGTCCAGTTCTGCTCATCTGCACCCCCTCTTCAATGTTCTCTAGTCCTTAAAGAATGCCTTATTTCAATTTTTATATTTGTTTCATTCCCTGAGTCTTAAACTCACATAAAACATGTTCTGCATGTTCTCCTTGTTCTTCACTTAGCCTGGATTTCATAGCCCTTCCTAGGACCTTCTTCTTCCTTTTTGAATGTCATATTTCTCAAAAGAAAAGAAGGAAATCAAGAGATAAGAAATTATATGGTTATGCTTGGGGATAGCTAAAATGTTTCCGTATAACCCAGGCAGTGTGTATGTATATATTTATATGTCTATATGCAGATACCGTGTGGGCATATTTCTTTTGATTTTGTAACTCTTTAGAAAAGATGGTATGGTGTTAGTGGAAAGAACATTTAAAAAAGAAAAACACATGAACAAAATTAGATTGGGTTTCGGTGATGTGGTCATTGGGGAATAGGTTGTTATCAAACTAATAAACTTGATGGGTACATATATTCATGGATACAGACATAGATAGATCTTTGAAGGCACTGAAGAGTAAAGCAAAGTAGGCAGAAATGGAGGGTCTTACCCCTTGAAAGAAAGGAAGCACCCTGCGTGAGACTCTTATGTAGAAGGCATAGTCACTGCTCCTCTAGCCCCCAGAACACTGACTGTGTCCTGCCCAGGACACCCCAGGGTGCCCATCATTGGTGCCAGGACTCACACACACACTTGCAGTCTTTATTGTTCCAGGTGTCTGAGGAGTGGAGTTTGATGCTGCCAGACAGGTTAGAGATCAAATATATACTAGAAATCTGTGCATCTCACTATTTGTACTTTATTCTGCGATTAAAAATAAAAAGCTAAGATTTAAATCTGGATCTACTTGTTATTAGATGATATACATAAGTCATATAGTCTCTCTGAGCCTTAGTTTCCTCATCTGAAAAGTGAAATGGACACTATTAATCGAAAACTTGCCTTCTGTCAGACTCTTTCTTAGCAGCTAAACAAGTATCAACTCTAAACCTCACAAGAGTCCTGTAGGGAAAGTTTGACTTGACCAAGACCAGTCTGATTGCATGGTTGACATGGGCATTATTATAGTGGTTATCTCCTTCTGTATAAAATCTTTGGGGAGATCAGATATAACGGTGTGCTATAACTCGAGGAGGTGTTCTACAGCTCTATGTTACTATTACTACCCACAGGGACCTGGCTGATTCTTGATCAGAAAGAGGAAAACAGTCACCCCAATGTTGAGAAATTTGGGGCAGCAACAAAGGCAGGAAAGGCCAATCATCCAGGTCATGTCTTTTCAGTTTCCAAAGCTTTCCCCTTGATGGGGTCTCTCATCCCTTGTCTTTGAAGGTGTGTGATTAGGGGACATCTCTGGGAACTTTCCACTTTTCTGCCCTTCCTTCAAGAGTTTGACACTCTGAAAACTCAAAAGAGTGAGGCAAGCAGCTGGAGAGAATAAAGACACATTTGCAAGATGCTGCATGTGGTGCCTTCCTTCCCTCCCTTTCCCCTAAATGCAGAGAGAGTGCAGTGTGACTAATTACACCAGAGAGGAAAGCAGAAGCTCTCAAGTTAAAGTATTTTGGTAATCATGTTTACCGCGGGTAAAGTACGTCTGCATTAAATAAGTCAAAACACAGTGCGCAAAATTTGGAATGATTCCTTGAGCACTGCAAGGACGGAGTTAGATGTAGAAATGATATAATGTCCAAGTCGAAACACTATAAGAGAAGATAAACCATCTGCTTCAACTAACTCAGATCCACTTGAAAATGCTAATCGTATGGCAGTAGGATGATTAAACTACATTAAAAAAAAAAAACAACACAACACTTTTTTGGTGATGCACTGCATTGTTCATCGAGTTTGGGCTGCCCACAGATGGAAGTAATGTTATTACCTAAATTAGGTGACTGTCAGTATCAGAGTGTGAGTCATAGGTTCTTAGAGGCCTTATTGATTGCCGAGGCTCTGCTCTGCCCCTGTGTTGGCAGGTGGTCCAGAGAAGGCAATTAACTTGTCCAAAGGCCCAAAAATACTTACTGAGAGATCCAGAACGCACTCTCAATTCAATGCCTTTCCACGGCCTCAGAGTCCTACACTGATAGGAAAATACTGCTCTGTCATACCCAATTGTGGCTACCTTGATGCTAGAACCAAAAGAGACCTTCACAGGTCTCTAGACTAGGGTCCCAAATCCTCATGCTATGAGCAAGGTAACTATGGGTACAAGAGGCAAAGAATCCCTATTTGCTCCACTGCAAAACTGTGAAATAGAAACATGCATTCTCTGTCTCTCTCTCTCTCATACACACACACAGACACACGCATGCACACACAGACATCCTGCTCTTACACGGAGACAGATGAAGGTCTCAGCATGGGCTTTCACCTGGGGCACCACCTCCCTTTCCAGTATCAACAATGTCATGTTGCCGATGATATGGTGAATACGATAACTATGACGGTGCAGTTTTGAGGGCTCCTTGTATAACTGTTGAGCACTTCCCATATATGATTTCATTTAATCCTACAAAAAAGTCCAAGGCTGTGCATTAGTTTGCTAGGGCTGCTGTAACAAAGCACCGCTTACTGAATAACAACAGAAATCTAAGAGTTCATAGTTCCAGACACCAGAAGTCCAAGATCAGGGTGTCCAGGGTTCGTTCCTTCGGAGGTATATGAGGGAAGGTTCTAGGCCTGTGTTCTTGGCTTGTAGGTGCCCATATTCTCCCCGTATCTTTCCGTCCTCTTCCTTTTGCGCATGGGTGAACCCCAGAATGTGAATTTTGTCAGGGTGTCATTGCTCCTGTAACAGGAGGTACTGTTGTTATAACTGCCATCCTAGAGGTGAGGTACTGAGGCTCAGACAAAGTAACTAAAGAGCTCATGGTCACAAAGCCAGGAGGAAGCAGAACTTGTACGAAGCCCCTGGACCAAATGAAGAGCCTTCTAAAAATACTATGTTTGCTTCTGTATAGGTAAGGCCTCGGTCAGGCTGACAGGAAAGGTCTCTGACCAGTTCCTGGAAACAGTCTCTCCTAGATGACTCCATTAGGAATCTCTTTTCCCTGAAAACAAGAAGCAGATTCTGACTCTCCACCCGGAGCCCACTCTGCACTTCCTCGGAGCCTCTGGGCTGCCTCCTGATTCTGGTGGGCCCAAGTGTGGACTGATGTTCTGGGTCTCGGCCATCACCTCCTCCTCATCAGTGTCAGAACAGAAAGCTGGGCACAGCCTGCTAAGAAGCCGAGAGAATGTTCTGTCTTCAAATGGGGGTGGAGGGTGGGGGACTAATGACCACAACTACACATCATTCACTAGGCAAGGGATTCCATCTGACAAAAAATTCCTCCAAGAAGAAGTGACTATATCCCGGGAAGGGAGAAAGGCTGAGGAGGGAGGAGCAGAAGCCAGTGAGCGAAGCTTTGGGCTGTAATACTTGAAAGTGATAAAATGGAGGAGAAAGATGAGAGCCAAGCTTGCAGGTTAGGAAGAAAACAGAGAACTGAAAGTCAATCAGATCCACTAAAGCAAAACGTGTGGTTATAGCATCTTTTTTCAAAGATTTCAGTGCAATTAGTGCTGAATGTAAATTACTTCCCTGTTTTCATATGAATTCCATTGGGAATTTTAGGCCAGGCGAAGTGGACAGGTAAACCAAGATAGGAATCATGGAAGGAGTGTGACAAGCTGTACACAAGGCAGCCAGAGTTAGCAGGGCTGGGTTTGCACCCTGCAACTATGGGCTTACTAGTTCTGAGGCCCCAGGAAAGCGAATTAACTCTTTGAGTGTTGGTCTCTGTATCGTCATATCCGTGCACCATGATGGTGCCCTAATGAGTTGATAATTCAATGAAATAGAGCAGGTGAAAGTGCTGGAGTGAGCTTTGCACTTATGAGGTGCTCAGCAAATATTTTCGAATAATAAGAATAATTGCATAGTAAGGCAGAGACAACTGGGAAACAGGGCCCCTGTGTGTAATTCAGTCCTCCTTCTTGTGGGCCACAAAGAGAGAGAAGTGCACACTCATCACAAAAGATTATCTAAAGAAGGGGCTATGTCATGATATAGAGAAATAACCCTCCTCCTAAAATCATAACACTGTCAGAAAAAATCTTGAAGAGTAGAGTTCAAATGAGATCAGTGGTTCACATGGACAATCACCTATTATGTAGACGGACCATTTGGTCTGGGAATAATCCTAACCTCATATAGGAAAACTAATGAGTCCCTGTGACCAATGAGGTGAAAAATAAAATGGAAAATCTTGGTGTTTGTGACTTTCATTCATTCCTAAAATGGGGGCATTTCTTGGATCACTTTGACTGGGCACCATTTCCCCCTCAATTTCTTTTTCTGATGTACATCCTTCAAAAATGCCTCTGATAACTGCAAAATTTTTGTCTTTCATCACTGCCTGGTCGACGATGGGGCTAAGGACTGGGTATAGGGAATGATGTTTACTAAGTCACAATCCCCACCTCCTGTATAATTGGCTGCTCTCAGGGGCATCCACATGAGCTTCTCATTTTTCAAATGAGAAGAGTCTCTCCAAGGTGCTTGCCTGTAGAGATGTCGCTAGTTAGTAGCACAGTTAGGATTTAAACGTTGGTCTGAGCCAGTGTCCATGCTCTTTAAGTTATATTTATATTAATAAAATAACACAAACTAACACTTACACAGACTTGCCTGTATGTCAGGTATGGTTTAGATACCTTAACTCAGTCTTTATATAACTCTGTACAGTGAGTAGAGGTAGGTGCTGTTATCACTAATTCACAGATGAAGAACCAGAGCAATGGAAGGCATGAGTCAGATGAGTCAGGCACAGTTAGTAAGGATGGAGTTGGGATTTCATCCCAGGCAGTCTGCCTCCCTAGTGCTTCACCATTGGATTAGGTTGCCAGGGCTGCCATAAGTAAGCACCAGACAGGGGGGCTTAAACAACAGACATTTATTTCCTCACAGTTCTGGAGGCTAAAAGTCTAAGATCAAGGTGTTAGCAGGACTGGTTCCTTCTGAAACCTCTCTCTTTGACTTACAGATGGCTTTTTTCTCCCTGCGTCTTCACTCCCTGTGTCACAGGGTCTTCCTTCCGTGTGTATCTGTATCCTAATCTCCTCTTCTTATAAGGACACCAGCCATATTGCACTAGGCCAACCCCAGTGATATCATTTGACCTTAATTATCTCTTTAAAGACCCTGTTTCCAAATACAGTCACAATCTGAGGTACCAGGGATTAGGACTTCAACATAGGAATTTTGGGCTAACACAATTCAGCCTGCAACAATCAGTGTACCAAACAGCCTCTCTCCAGGTGTACTCTCTCCAATTATAGTCTTGGTGCGTTGCTTTTATGCTCTTCTTTGCCCCTGTGGTTGAGATGGCGTGACAGACACCATATTGATGGATGTTGACTTTATCAGTGAGGCTTAATGCCCCCTATAAATTCTCACCCCATACTTTAGATAGTATTAAGCACCTACTGACTGATCTTAAAAGCGTTCTTTTTCCAAAAGTCACCATTCCTTATTTATGAACTTAAAAAAATTATGTGAACAGATCGAGACAGTTGGCCAAGGGCAAAGGTGGAAATGGAAGTCAGATACATTGCCTCTGGGGAAAATAAAACAGCTTGCTGGGCACTCTTGAAGTTGCAGTTGTAAAAATCTACTGTTTGACATGAGGAAATATTTAAGATTAAGACAAAACAGTGAAATAAAAATTGTATGCAAACATGGCCACGCTTAAATATAAAAGGATAAACAAGAAATAAAAGACAGGAAGGAAGTGAATCAAGTTGTTCACATTGGTTGTCTTCCAGCATGGTGGTAAGAGTGATTTTTCCCTTCTCATTTCTCCTTATAATTTTTTTCATATTTATAAGTACATAATACTTCATAGTGGAATAAATAACATTTTTAAATAACTCAAAGTTTCTTACGAGTGATTTCCTTATAATTAAACTTCTTTTGGGTGCCTGGGTGGCTCAGCTGGTTAAGCGACTGCCTTCGGCTCAGGTCATGATCCTGGAGTCCCGGGATCGAGTCCCACATCGGGCTCCCTGCTCAGCGGGGAGTCTGCTTCTCCCTCTGACCCTCTTCCCTCTCGTGCTCTCTATCTCTCATCTCTCTTTCTCTGAAATAAATAAATAAAATCTTTAAAAAAAAATAATTAAACTTCTTTTTGGACTAAAGAGTCTGTGTTAGGAAGTCATCTACCCCCTCACAACAAGCATGGAAAGCCTTAGATCTTGTTCATGAGGTAAACTGTAAGTCTGTAATAGTCATAGAGAACTCGAATGTTCAAAGCATTCTCACAAAACTCAATTATTTAATTCTCAAAGCCATCTTGTTCAGGAGATAGAGCAATGATTAGTATTAAAATAGGGCATAATAAGAAGACTCAGGATGCTCAAGGGAATCCCAGGGCTGGTAGTCACGGAGGGGTAGGTCAATGTAGACCATGAGATGAGGTCTGCTTTCTTCCAATTTCCTCTGTGCTTAGTTGCTGGGAATATATTTCTAAGTTTCTGCCTAAAAATGCAGGGTTAATTTCAAGTAGAACAGGTCCTATAAATGATTTTTTCCAGTAGTATAAATGGTAGTACAGAATTTCATTTTTTAATATACATATTTAGCACTTTTAAAATGGTGTGGTTCTTTACCAAATTTTAGCACACAGGAGGTGACCCACGTATTTATCTGTACTACCTGCCTAGTCTCTTTTGGCACATCTCTGAAAATGTTTTGCATGCATCCTGTGACTATATTTAAATTCATGTTGGATAGATCATTAAAGATGAAGACCATAGCTGTACTCGGGCCCTCAGAAGATTCAGACCTCTAAAAGGATCTGTGCTCATCTCAAGTCCAAATGTGTACTCTGCACTATTGTAGCCTAACACGCTTTGCTCAGTAGAGCCAGGCAAGGGTCAGGCGCCCCTGCGAGGTTCACGCTCCCATCCCGGTTTTGTTACCATCTGTGCGATGATAGGAGAACATATGACAGGTCCCTGTGGGATTATGTCTTACTATGGATCGTTCACGGGCTTAAGTGATTTCTTTTTTGTTTTATTTGCTTTAGTTTGGTTTGGTTTGTTTAGTTTTGTTATTCATCTAGCTTAAAATTTATGACTTGACTATGAGAATAGTTAGATACTGTGGTTTGGTTCTAAGCGAAATTAGATACTTATTCAAGTTTCAAACAAAATTTTTCTCATTTATATTTTAAGCTTTTACAACAGATTTATAAATTAAGTTCTGAGAGTACAAGGTAAACTTTAAAAAAAAAAATCACTACTTGCATGGTCTATCTGTACAAATTAAGATATTTAAATCGTGCACAGCCATAAGAAAATACCAGAATAAAGTAGATGCTAAAGATGACGCTGAGCTGCCATCACTACACTTGACTTCAAAAATTTATGCCATAAAACAGTTTCATTTTGTAACTGCCTGATGTAATAATGAGGTATTATAAATTTGAGCTTATAAACTATATTTGTAGTAAGAAAATACCGATTTCACTTGCTTTATATTTAGGGATCTACCTAATAGCTTGTTTGAAAATGATATTTTCTTCTTTAAAAGTTTGAAAAACATTAAAGTAGGCCAATACCATACTAATTCTGCTTCTAAAAGCAGAAATTGCTTATACTGTAAGTTTTCATAGTTTCCCAGAATTCATGTTCTGGTTAATCATTGATTATTTTCAGCTTTTCCCAAGCTGCATGAGTTATTTCAAAGTGAACCAGGATTTTGGATTTTCCCTGGGAAATAACCATTTGCTCATTGCTTCTATTGTTATTCATCAGATTGCTGATTAAGCGTGACAGTTACCCACCAAGACCGACCAAGGCAAATTTGAACAAAAGTCTCATCTCCTATAAACCAGTTCAGAGGAAATGTTGTCATCTTTTTAGCCTTCACTTTCACGATGCCATATAAAGTCAAATTCCTGGGTCGAAGGCTATACGGGTTTTCCAATAGGGCGAAAAAGAAGTTGGCCCTCCATTCTGTAGTCATTCCGAATTCCATGCCTCAGCAGGGCTCAGTGTGGCAGCATTCCCCTTCTGCAGAATCTTGGAATTCGGGTGCCCCTCCTGTCACAGTGTTTGGGGGTGAGGGGAGGGTGTTATTGGCATTTGGTAGGCAGGGGCCAGGGATGCTGGATGCCTTCTAATTCATGGAACAATAATTTAGAGACTAACAAAACAAAACAAACAAACAAACAAAAGCCCTCACCTCTATATTGTGAAACTTCCAAAACCCTCACCTGAAATTCATGCAGGTGAAAAGCTTTTTAAAAATCATTTGAAACTAGAATCTAATTTCATTTTATAAATAGAAACACACAGATCTCTTTGTACAGCTTTCTCATGCACTGAACTTTCCAAGAACACACCTACTTTGTAAGCCAAGGGGAGATTATATTCTGTCTTATGGGAACCTTACCAATTGTTAGTCACACATCTGAAAAATCCTAACATTCTGACGACACTGCTGGTGCTATTTGGGGGACCACTACAACTGTGTTAGTCCTCAACTGCAGGTGTAACAGCCAAGCTGTTCTGTTTAGGGTTGTGCGTACCTGCCAACTTCATGGTTTTCCTTTATTAGTTCTTCATCATATTACAATAAGGAGACACATAGAGTAACATATAGTATTATATTGATTTTTAACTTCAAGCACAGAAATGCAGAGGATGGAACTGAACACACACTCTTCAGTTCACTGTGCATCATCAGCATTGGTTCATGTGAATTTCTCTTGTTTTATCATATTTATTATCTTTTATCTTCCTAACACATTCCTACTCCCCATACAGCCATTTTAGTATTATATAGTGAGTATCTTTCCGTTAGTTTGAGATTTTTCAAAATGGGTGTTAGTGACATGACTGCCCCTGTGTTGTACCTCTACTGTTTTTCTTGCATTTCCATCCAGCATTATGTTTTTAAGATGTGTCTACGGTACTATGTGTACAGCTAAGCGTCTGAACCACGTCCCGTTGCTACTACCCGACGACGTGTGTCTGCCACCGTGGCAGCACCCTCCCCCAGGAGGATGCAGGTGGCTTCCAGTCTTTGCCATGAGGACCAGTGACCAATGGGCATCTTTGCCCCTGTCTTCTTACGGATATGTGAGAGAATTTCTTCCGTGGGACAGCCCCGGGGAGAGGACTGCTGGAGTCACAGCATGCCATCTACACTCTAGTTGATTGACTAGGATCACGTTGGTCTTCAGAATGGGCGTGCCAGTCCACATCCCGGCTGGAAAACGTGTTCCTGTTTCCCCCAATGCCCAACAACCTTTGGCATCCATCCTCCGTTACGGCCTTTTTTATGGGGTGAGGGAAGCTAATAGGCTTGTAGTAATGGCTTTCTGTATTTCTTATTGCTCTGGACACTAACGACTAGAAAATCTCTTTGTGTGACTGTTAGGTGTCCCTTTTCCAGTTTGGATATTAATCTCTCTCCTGTTTAAACATCAAAATCATTTTTCCCGCATTCCTTTTTGGAACAGAAAACGTTAATTTTGAGGTATCCAAATCTTTATCAATTCTTGCCTTGTATTTAATGCTCTGGATGTTGTTAAAAGTCCTTAGCTTCTCTTAATCACAGAGAAGATATTATCTTACATTTTTACATTAATGTTATGGTTTTATCATTAATGCTCAAGTTGTGCAATGCACAGCTCTGTGTGCCAGTCCTGGTGCCCGCACCCTTTTCACACCCTTGATGCCTTCTGCCCATCTCTCTGCTCCTGTCTCCTCCCCCATTGTGCTAGCATCACTGCAGCTCTGTGGGATGGCTTGATGGCTGCCTTGTGATGGGGAACATTTGGGAAGAGCTGACCCGTACAACTGAGGCAGCCTCAAATCCCAGAGAGTTGAGTCCCTATGAATTGTAGGGAAGGAGTTGGTGCAATCCTCTGCCCATTGAGCCCTACCCGAGTTCTACAAAAATTGGTCCTGGGCTGGCACAGTTCAAGTCCACGTAAGCTGTTGGCCAAAGGCCAAGGGCACAAGAGAGGCCTCTGTGGGGCTGTACTCCTGCTCTGTCCCTGGGATGTGGCAGCTCTGTTAGGAAATGCAGAGCAGAGATGGACACAGGTGTCTCGGCTCCCTCTGGTCACCACCAAGGAGCTAAAGAAAGGAGTCGTCTTCAGCTTTTGCATCTGCCCTGCCCCGCAACTCCTCTCATCCTCTCTGCCCATCTTGTTTCTTCAGCACGGCCGCTGAAACTAGATGTAGCTAAGTGTACCTTCTGCCACGTCTTGCTTTGTGTCCTTGCTTCTCTGCCCCTACCAAGGCCACTCCTGAGCTTTCCCATGCCTGCACGAGCACAGGGGCCTGAGGAATTTCATAGCCGTGGAGCAATCCTCCAACATCAGAGAATGGATGGAAGGTAGTCCATACCTACAGCCTCCTCCGCCCCTACAGGGTACAGGTCCCTTTGACATGCCCAATTGTCCCCAGCAGTGAGTATCTCTCCTTCCTTGTTTCACTCTTTCTTGATTCCACTTCCTAAGAGAAACTCTTGCATCCATGCCCGTCTAAAGCTCTGCTTTGAGAGGCTACTGGCTAAGATAGAGAGGCCACCCAATATTGACCTTCCCATTTTATATTTATATTGATATCCTGGCCCCTGCCTCATCTGCTGATGGATCCCACAGGTCAGATACAATCAAATTCAGCCAACAATTCTCCTATTTAGCCTAGGCTACAACCTGTGTCTTGTAGAGGCTCCAACGGTACAAACAGAACATCCCTGTCCCCAGAGCACTCTTACTTCCCTGCAGAAGACAGGCGGGCAGAGAGGCGATCACAGTGGAAAGCTGCTTTTATGATTCAGCAAAGACCACGTTCTTGGATCCTGAGCAGCAGTAACTTCCAGATGCCTCCAAGTGCAGAGGAAGATGTAGACAAGGCTGTCTGTAATGAGTCGGACTGGACCGGGTCCGCCCTGAACAGCACCTGCCAGGCAAGTGTGTGGTGAGTGTCCCTATCGCTGGCACTGCTAATAAGATGGCAGCGTTCTTGTCCCCCGAGGCTCACAGGCTCATTCAGGATCCTTCTCATTAGAGTAAAACACGCAACCACTCTACCTGGTCACATTTCACATTCACAATAAAGTCTGTGTGCCTGGTAGAAACTCCACATTTTACAGGTGAGAAGATAGGTCCACGCAGAAGGAAAAACTTTCCCAAAGTAAACTTGCAAATCGATACCAGAGTGTAAACAAAAATCCACAGCTACCAGTGGGTGGTAACTTGTACCACAAACCCACGGCTGTGAAGAACACACGGTATAGTGTTTCCTCCTGTGTTGATTTCTCACTCATTAACTAATTCATTCATTGATGCAATGCTTCTTCTCCATACATTTTTTTTGTCCCTAGTGGTGCATAGGCAAATCTCACGGCCACTGATGCAATGTTGACTAATTCTTTCATTCAGTCACATTTTTAGGAAACAAAACACCTTTGCAGAGAGAGAGACCAGAGGTTACATATCACTCCAACTTACAAGTCATAGACACAGGAACACATCAGTGTTATCCCTACCAGACTCTGAGCGTCATGCGTGCAAGAACCATTGGATTGGCAGCTCAATCACTTAGGTAATGGGAGAGCTGCCAATCCAACCGCGGCATGATGGCTAACAGCCACCACCTGGCCTAAGACGGAGGAGTAAAATAACGAGGTGACATTGTAGGAGTACAGGGGCCAGTGTCACCCAGGGAAGAGTCAGCCAATGGAGGACCTCGACGGTGGAAGACACGACCACTGTGGGGGCCGCCACCGAAGAGAGACAGAGACAACGAGAGCTGGCTCCTCCCTTCATCACAACTTTCCCTTTCCCAGGAGGGCTTCCCATTGACCAGACTGAGCTAAATGCCACTGGCACTGGGGGCCTGGGAAAGGCAGCCCACAGGGGTGGACTTCTGGGATTCAGAGCAGAAAAGGAAGAGAAAGGAATGGATCTGCAAGGAGAGTCCCAAGACTCCCATAAATCTCATACTCCTTCTGGTTCTAACATCTCAAAGTCTCTGAGCAGGCTTTGGTCAGACCCATGATTCAGAGCACAGCACATGGTTTCACTAGGAGAAGTGCCTTTCATCTTGGAAGAGACACCAAGAATATAGGATTCCAGACTCTTATTTTTTTTTAAATTTGCTAAACAGATGCAAATATGCTATTCTAGACAGTGCTATAATATCAGAGGCGCATGCCTACACAATGGAGTAAAATAAATATTTGTGTAAGGAAACAGATTTGGGTTTCTAATCTTAAAAGGAAATTTTCTCATCAAGTTAAAATATAGTCTAACATATGTTATTAGAAAACAATGTACCTTTATTTAGTTCAGTGTCTTCTAAACAAAGTCTGGTTTCTCATGTATGCAACCATTCTAAATCCACCTGTCAAAGATGGCATCACAGAGATGGGCAGGATCTCAGGAAGGAGAAGACCTTTCAGACAGGCATCCAATGTAATAGAGTAGATGGTGAAGGAGACCGTAGTCCATAAATGGAAAGCAGTATAGTGAAGAGGAAATGAAAGGTTATATAACTTACTGGAGAAGTCAAGCCAACAGAAAGTCAAGCCAGTTAGATTCACATAATGGACAGAAAGGCAAAGCTGTACCAGAGTGGTGGGAAGGAGAACTGAATCACAAAAACACACACCGCATATATACGTATATATAACGTATCACATACACATACACATATCTCTCATATAGCTCATACATATACAATTTATCGTATACACAGATATTAAAACCAGCCCTTACTATGTGCCTATGTATAATAGATTCTACATTAAATTATGTAACTTGAATAATTTCTTCATAAACATGTGATATACCTTCCTCATGCAACTATTACTGTAAATAACACTTAGCTAAGAGAGACAAATGGCTTCTTCAAGGGCACTCTGCCAATAATTTTTCAAAGACATTTTTGTAGGACTCCAATTCCGTTCTTTTCACCGTATATCACTATGTTATAGGCATACATTAGGAACCAATTTAAATAAGGTTTTAGATTCACCCAACCTCTTGGCATTTAACTATAACTTAAGCTAATAACACCACAAAGGAGGAATGCTACATCAATTCTAATATTGACTGCTCTTGGGATAATCTGTCAAGAAATAAGGAAACTGAAAAGCCACTTAAGTTGGGCGTCTGCATTCTAATATTCTTTTTGTTTTTACTTGAAAATTTATTAAGACCTCATAGCAAGCACGGTGCGAAGTGTCCTCGCACACACTACGCAGTTTCGTTCTCTCAACGACCCCCAAAAGTGAGTACTATGATCCCTCTTTCACAAATAGGAAAACAAAGAGGGTGAGTTTTTTTAAGCCAGCCCAAAGACCCACAGTCAGGAGCAGACAGACCTCGAGCTTGGACCAGCCATCTGACTGTGTGTCGGATGGTCTTCCCACCATCCTTGCTGCCCTGTTTTCAATTCAGAGACCTGATCTTGGTTTGTGGAGAAGCCCGGGAGGCCGCGCCGGCCACTCATGGCTGCTTGCAGAGGCCAGACCAGGTGTTCGACTCCTGGCCTTGCCTGCTCTGGATTATGCTTACTAGAGGCTTTTTAAAAAGGAGATCTCACATAATAACCCTATTATTAGTATTATCATCATTATTATCATAATCCTTTCTCTGAAATAATTTCCGTAAGATATTTTTTACTAAAGAAGAGCACTTGAAAAAAAAATGCTAATCCATCCCCTACCACACAAACCCCAGATGGCCTTGTATTAAGTGGAGGAAGACACCATAATAATAACCCCGATTACCATCAATTCCACGCAGCGGCAGATGTGAAAGAGATAAAGATGCCGGGATGCTCCCATAGAAGTTCAGAAAACCCTTCTGTCCTCCACACAACACAAAAGAACAAACCCATGTTTAAAGAATAGGTTCTGTGCAGTCACATTTTCATCTTCCTGCATATCTATGCCCCAGATGGCCCCATGTTTAATGGGAGGAGAATAATCGTCACTTTGTGAGCAATTCAGGGGAAATTACAGAAGTATGGAAACTGCCCTGTGTATCTTTATTCAATTTTCTCTCATTTCCTGAACAGCAGGAACAAAAGGAGGGGTGCATATTTTTAGCAGAAGGTGCCATTTTGACTTCTGAAAGAGAGGACATCCAAAGTGACTTACGCCAAGACTCTCCTGCTCTACTTCGGTTCATAAACACAGGAGCATAAAATAAGTCTGTTGCTTGGCTATTCTACCTAAATGTCAATGAATTAAAATGGACAGAATCAGAAGTCAGTTTCTTAGTTGCACCAGCCATATTTCAAGTGCCCAATAGTCACACGTGGCGAGCCACTGCCATATTGGATAGAACAGACACTGAACATTTCCATCACTGCACAAAGTTCTTTTGGACAATGCTGCTCTAAATGCTCAGTGTACTCATTTTTTGAAAGTCATCGTATTGGCGCTTAGAATCATAAAGTTGTTAAATGTAAAAGACTTTGGTCCACATGGAGTCCAACAATTCATTTTACATTAAAAAAAAAAAAAATCTAGTGACTTTCTAGTAAGTGAGGCTGCCCCAGGAAGATGTTACAGGAAAATCATCATGGCATGAGGTACACTATTTAATTTTGTTCTCTCAACGACCCCCAGAGGTAAGAATTATTATCTCTTTTTCACAAATAGGAAAACAAAGAGGGTAACTACTTTAAGTCTGCCCAAAGACCGAGGGGAGGAGCTAACAGAGCTGGAATCCGGACTAGGCCAGTCATACTTTGTAAGATCCTCAAGGACAAAGGCAACTGTTATTCTTTTGTCCATGCCAAATGTCTAATGCCACACCTAGCATACAGTGGAGACCCAGGGGGTGTGTGACTGTTTTGGAAATATCAAGAAGAACATTGTGACCTAATTTATAATCTGTTTATCATAGTAATAGGGTTTAGAGAAAACTAGACATCGGCTATGTAAGTATTGGCAAAGAGTGTCTAGAATGTCACTTAAGTCATGGTCAGGCTACACCTGGTTTCCCAGAGCAGATATGGGCAGACTGTGAACAGGTGCTGGATATGTCCACCTGGGCAGGTGGTGACAGTACTTGTCATAGCCAAGGGAGAGTTCTTTCTGACCAACACGATACATGTTCAAAGGACTCAGCAAGAACAACAGAAGTTTAGGTGAACAGTTGGCAGTGAGATTCCAGGAATTCATATCGGAATGTCTATTGGAAAGCAGACCCGATGGGTAAGGTCACACTTGGGAGCTCAGACCCGCAGAAACAGCTCGCATTTCTCTCAGAATGCTGGGACTTTCCAGGAGCAAAGTTCCAGTTTCTAGATTAGGAACTTACCAGAGGAAGGCAGGACCTTGGTTTAGGAAGAAACGGAGAACAAAGCAACTTGCCCCAGGCAGGAATTCAGATCCAGCAAAGCAAATGAGGCAGGTAAAGAGGATTTCCAGAGCAACGTTAGACCATTATTTGTCTTGTGGAACTAGTCTGACTTAATAAATGTGAATTTATGGTTGCATCATCCTTGCTTCGCTATCCTCACTGTTTAAACTCAGAGCAGGGCAGAGCCAAGGGGGCAAACGGCAATGGGAGCCAGGGCCTCACTGGGGAGCGCTCAGGCCAGCACAGGAGTAGGAGATCTAGGATTGGGGCAGCCCTCCATGACCCACTGGGCATCAAGCTTATATGTTTGGGGCAAAAAAAAAAAAAAAAAGCCACCAGGAAAAAAATACAACCTATAAAAATTTATATGTTAAAAGGCACTAAAGTAGTTTGCATTGGAAAAAAGCAGGAAATCATAGGAATTCTATTTTATCTGTAACATTTCTATTTCGAATTACATATTGAGGATGGGGCCCCAGGTGTTCATCATAATTTCATCTACAGATCCTCTGAGGGGTGGGATCTGGTTTTGTGTGGACGGAGGTCACTCCAGAGCAGCCAGGAGAGATCAACGAGCACAGAAACGAGCCAAGAACCTCATGGTCCCAAAGAAATCGGGGCAGACAACAGTGTGGGGTCCCCTGTGGCCATTCCGGAAATTAGATCCGTCCTCAGCCTCCTCTCCCCTCACTATTTAAAGCAAGCAGCAGTTAAATGTTTAAGCTGAGCTTTAGAGCCATTTCCTCAAAGAGTTAACATACTATAAACCATCATAAAAGAAAAAAAAAAGGAACCCATTTATACTCAAATTACACAGGAGTCGCTTGTCTCTATCAAGGCTCACGAGTATTTGCTCTTAAAAGCTATTTTTTCCTCCGAAACAATAGTGCAGGTGCATTGCCTCCAGTGTACAAGGCATTCATCCCAGGAGGCAGGAAGGTGATTTCACACCTGTTTCTTCTTTTTATTTGCTCCTGGCCTGGCTAATTTGCCCAGTGTCAAGAATGGTGTGGCCAGAGTCTGTCAATAGGAATTACTGACTTGCTACATAGTGTCTTCGCTCTGGGAGTTTGGATGGTGTGATGTACCGCACGCCCTATTCTGGATGAATCTCTGTTTCACACGGTGTGTAAGTGTAACTGAGTGGTCATAACAACTTAGAAGAGATTATGTGTTTAGTGATATTATATATATATATGTATATATATATATATATGCATACATACAGAGAGAGAGAAGATAGTTGGAACTGCCATATGGTATATGCTGTTAAGGGCAGATAGAGAAATAAGAGGCATTATTCTGTGCTCTGATTGGTAAAGGTGATTTCCCGGAAAAGACATCTGATTTTCACTTCCAGAGGAGAAAGGAGAAGAAAGGAGAAGAAAGGAGATCTCAAATCCCTGAAAGCCTGAACTGCGTCATGTAGCCTGGATCAGGAGAGGCGGACTTTTCCCATCTCTGCGTAGCAGAACTTGTGAGGCAAACACCAAGGCGATTTAGAGCACAAGGCAGTATGTGGCGATCACATGGGCAAGCACAGTTTTGCTACGGGGATGGCAGCCACGCCATCCTTTATCTCAACTCTATATTCTTCTCACATTTATCTTCTGATTTGCTCTGGAATAGAAACGGCCACATAAAGAGAATTGCTTGGTTTAACATAAAACTTACAAATATAGGGATTATTAGCCATATACACGGGCATGATTTTTACAAACCATGCTCTCTGCCCATTACAAGTAGTTGACATTATTCTACTATTTATATTTTTAGGTATGGTTTTGGTAATTCTAATAGAAAACCAGTCTCCTATAAACCTGTCAATTCCTTTTTCCATCAAAATGTTTTTCTTGTTTATTGTAATCTGAGGCCAATGCAGGTTACTTAGGAGCAGCCTGACATGCAAATTTGTCAATTTGTAAGTCAGTGCTTTGAAGGCTCACAAATTCTCTAATCAAACAAAAGGCTCTAAAGAAACATTTGATATTTTTGAATAATGTGTACCAAATTATTGAATATAAACTTATTTTCATATTTTATGTTGCTTATTTAAATATTTAGAATATGGTTTTAATTACCATGAAACTTCACTAAACATCCACCTGTCAGTAAAGAAACTGATTATTTTTTTTTAATATTTGCATTCTCCTGAAAGGGAAACAGGTGTGAAAACCTTCAGGTATTTATCCACCAACAAAAAATAAAGGATATCTGTGAAATGTGAAGGAAGAAGTAAACATGAACGTAATCTTGAAACTGCATGCCACAGGTATGTGATTCCAAACCCAAAATGCACAGAGATTCCAGATGAGCGGGGAAATGCACCCTTATCCGTGGCTGTGTATCTTGTCCTCCCACTGCTGATGGGGTCAAGGGCAGACTACTTACGCAGGGATTCAGGACATGTAAAAATGGCCCCAGGTGACGGCCAGTGCACGCGAACCTTCTATGCCCTGGCCTCTCTGCATTTCTGATCCTTTCTGCGGGGGGCGCTCACCTCCGTGTGCCCGTCCCCTTCTGCCTCTTATTTGTGTAGTCATGGTTTGTAAGCCTCACGTCAGGCCCCAGTTATTCTATGAAGAGTTCGTGTGTACATGTTTCCCTCATCTTCCCCATCCATGGAGCTCCCTGGCCTCCTCGGACCTCAATGGCATGGTCAGCACCATACATTTGGCCGTTGTCAATTTTGGAAATATTTGTGGAACACCTCTCAGATATCAGGTGCCTCATTAAGTTCTCTCTATCTGTCTCTTTCTCTTTCTATCTACGTTAATTTAATCCTTGCAACAATCTTCTCATGATTACTTATGGTAATACCGTTTTCATTGTATAGATGTAAGAATTAAGGTGAGGTCATTTTCCGAAGATCCCAATGATTGTTCATGGAATTTCCTGATTTTCTGTTTAATGTCTGCAGAGTATGTGCTGATGGTCTCCTCTATCAGTCCTGATATTGGTAAATTTATGTCATTTCTTTATTCTTATTCATTCTCGCTAGTATATCGATTTCATTGGCCTTTTCAAAGAACCAGCTTTTGGTATCACTGATTTTCCCTATTGGTTTTCTTTTTTCTAATTTCATTGATGTATGCTCTTTATTATTTCTTTATTCTGCTTGCCTCATGTTTATTTTGCTCCTTTATTTCTAGGTTCTTAAGGCGGAAGCTTAGACCATTGACTTGCAGTCTTGCTTTCTTCTAATTCAGGTATTTAGTGCTATAGTTTGCCTCTATGTTGCATTCACCGGGATAGAGACAGGATGGGGTGAGCCTGCTCCATCCAGAACTAGAACTCCAGAGTTTCAGTTTAAGAGAAGTGGGTGTTGTGGAAATATCTAGGCTCTGGGGGCAAATGGTCTTGAGTTCTTCCACTCTGCCTAACAAACTGTGTGTCCTTCGAAAAGCTCTTAGGAGTCTTAGTTTCTTTTTTTTTTTTTTTAAAGATTTTATTTATTTATTAGAGAGAGAGAATGAGAGATAGAGAGCATGAGAGGGAAGAGGGTCAGAGGGAGAAGCAGACTCCCCGCCGAGCAGGGAGCCCGATGTGGGACTCGATCCCGGGACTCCAGGATCATGACCTGAGCCGAAGGCAGTCGCTTAACCAACTGAGCCACCCAGGCGCCCTAGGAGTCTTAGTTTCTCATCTATAGTTGATATGCGACAAAAAGTCTTATTTCTGGTGCTTCCATATACAATTTATGGAAGGTGAACGTAGAATGCCTTTATCCAGTGTCTTGGTCCTTTCCACATTTCAAACCACTGAGTCTTGACTATCCTTCCCACATCAACATAACGCCCAAGTAACCTGGCATCTTCAGCCTTGGCTTGCTGACTTCTGCTACATGCATACCTCTTTAATATTCAGATTTAGTTAGCATTTATTAATCACCTACTCCATGCCAGACATTGTGCTGTTTCCCTATGTGTTAGTTTTTAGTGCCAAATACATTCGTGTAGAGGAAGTTGTTACTATCCAACTTTTTAGACATAAAGATAAGTCCTTGTCAAAGTCACACAACATGTATGGCATAAAGCCAAGATTCAAATCCATAATAGCTTGACTCTAACCCCATGCTTTCCTCAGTATGCTATAGCCGCTCCTAATGTTTTCCATTTTGCCTGCCTGGATTTCTCGTCATCAGCCTCTTCATGTCCTCTGAAGCTTAAAGGTCTCCTCACTTGGATCATGGATTCTAGTCTGGATGTTCATCTGCCTTGACCACTTGAGATTTGGCTCTGGTGCTCCCATGGCCCAGCCATCCTCAAATCAATGTATCCTCCAACTCCAGAAGAATGGCAGGGCACAGAGAAGTCAAGGCACTGCCTAATTAAACACATCACTCACTACTTAGGGATACATATTTTTCTAAAAATTCCCCAATGCAAACGGTTTTCAATTTATCACAGTAGGGATATATATTCATAGCTGAACAGAGAATTCTTTCTTACCGACTATTACCATTTCAATTTTCCAGTCAAGGACAAATCTGCTTTTTCTAAAACATAATGCCGATTCTTATAATTCCTATATGCTCTGTGGGTCTATCACAGATACATACCCTTCATCATAATGCTTTTCTAAGTAGTGAATCTATAAGCCCCTTGACTGCCCTTCTCCTCAAAGTCTCTCTGAATCAAGGTAGACTTAGGAATTACTGCTCTAAGCCTTCCATTGGCATCTCATTTCCACTCTGGACAACCCTGAAGGTTCTTTACTTATTAAAGTCAACATGTCTCAACTAAGAAGAGATGAGTAGAACTAGGGAGAGCTGAGAGTTGCTTCCATTTGGATCAGAAACAAGTGTAGAGAAGGAAGATCTAGAGGTCGGGGTGGGGCTGGGGGTAGTACTAGAGGCAGAAAAGGAGGACCGTGGGATGGTTAATCTTGTAAGCTTGACTGAGTCTTGAGGTGCCCAGACATCTGGCCAAACATATTGAGTGTATCTTTGAGGGTATTTCTGGATGAGACTAACATTTGAATCAGTTGACTAAGTAAAAAAGATTGCCTGATTTCTGGTGGAGGTGGACCTCATCTAATCAACTGATGACCTAAATAGAATAAAAAAGGCTGAGGAAGAGGGAATTTTTCTTGCCTGAGAAGACACTGATCTCCTGCCCTTGAACCGAAGTTATACCATTGGCTTTCCTGGTTCTCAGGCCTTCAGAGACTTATACTGTCGCCTCTCCTGAGTCTCAAGCCTTTGGACTTGGGCTGGAACTTACACCATCAGCTAGCCTGGTTCCTGACCTTTGGACTTGAGCTGTGACTACCCTGGCTCTCCTGGGTCTCCAGGTTGCTGACTGCAGATCTTGGGATTTGTCAGTCTCTGTAATCTTGTGAGCCAATTCCTGATAATTAACCTCTCTCTATTCCTCTCTCTTGTTGGCTCTTCCCTGGAGAACCCTGGTTATTATCGACAAGAAGTGCCGTAAGTTAAAAGAGACAAAAATGAAGGGCACTGGCCAAAGTCTAGGTTCTCTACTCAGTAACTAGCAGTATGCCCTTACAAGTCACTCACCTTCTCTGTTAGCTCCTTTCTTTGATGACATGACCACAAGGTTCTTATGGTCCTTATATCCCAGGATGGTTTTACACACTTGTGAGTGTAGTGAGAAGTCTCTCTTTCTACACTATGGCCCAAAAACTAAATTGAAATTTGGTGACTGAGAAGCTAGGTCACATTTGTTTGTCAAGTCAGTGTTATAAAGGATGCTTAGATTCTCAGACCAGTCCACTAAATGCTACTAACCTATGATGAACTTGTTGGCATAAGATCTGAATCCTCAGAGAAGAAAGGGAGAGAGGGAGCAAATGAGTTTCCCCAAATGTTGCTGAGCATGGTATGCTCCTATGAACCCCTTTTTCTGGGGTCCCATGGTCCACTAATTGCTGTTTAAATAGGCCTCATTTCCCAAGAAGTTCTAGGTAATAAAATCAGCATCTTGACTCATTCCCCATTAAACGTTTTCTAAGAAGACTCCTGTAGCCCCACTTCATTCTGCTAAGCAGTGGGAGAAAAATAAGTATAATAGTTCACTAATAAAAAAAAATAAGTGAGTAGAAGACCTTAATCTTACTTTCCTCCCATTTACATTTTAAAGAGACTTGCATTGACCTAACCATTTAAGGAGATACCAGCTTTCTATAGAAAATAAACATATTTTTATTTTTGGAAGAGTGTAGGTATTTGGGGCATATAATTAGTTTTGTGGCAAACCAGATTCACTAGGGAGAAGCCCCAGATCAGTGCTTTGAGATTTATGTTTCCCTATCTTCAGCAGTACACAAAAGTTCTTAAAGGCTCTAAAGGTCCCCTCTCCTGTGGCAGGGGTCAGGAGCTCCAATAGAAATGACAGCCGAAACAGAGCCCCTCATGTGCAAGTTTGGAATACTATATATTCCTAAAGAACCATACCATGTAGGCTACTCAGCATTACTCTCCAACACCAGAAGTCTTCCTAATATTCCTTGTGCTTGCTTCTCTATAGCAATTATCCTTCTTGCTGTAATCAGGGCTTTTCCTGTCTCTTTCCAAGTAAATCATAAAATCCATGTCTTTTAGCCTGTCAAACTCCTGACACATTCAAGTCTCTCTATAGATGCTTGCTGAATCACTGTTTCAATGAACGACCAGTCTACACTCTGCCAAAAAGCAAGAATTTGTTTCTAGGCCTTCCTTAAAGTACCAAGACAGTATCTAACCCCAACATAATCACACTCTACTGTGTACCACTGAGAGGTAGCTATATTAGACAAGACATGGGATTTTCATAGCCAGGAAGAGGGCTTTATTTTCCCTCACCTCTCAAGTCCACCTGGGGGACTATGAGCTATTTTGTTGTTGTTGCCATTGACCTTACATATACTAAACAGCAAATCTGGCATTGTTGCCATGTTAAAAATTTGATGGTACATATTTTATGTTTACTCGCTAATTATTTAACTCAAAAATATCTATAAAACATCAGATAGATAGAGTAGGGATACCAAATAAAGTGCCAACTAAAAATATCAGAGCGAAGATAAAGTGGCAAATGAAGAGAAGCATGCCCTCTGCTCATGGAATGGAATGTCCTCTGGAGTAGCAGACATTAAAGAAGTAACTATGGTCAGTGACTCAACTTTAAAAGGAATAATAAATACAAATTCTGCCTCTAGTTGTAAGGAAACTCATGATTTAATGCCAATACTTCAGAACAGTGAAATCACAGCAAGAGGGGCTTTAAAAAATATTATCTATTTTCTTCTGTAAGGTGATTACATAGTTTTTATATTGAAAAGCTTGGTAATTATGAATCACATGTTGACCCATAGAACATTAAAGACTCTTAAGTAGAAAGAAAATACAAACTAATTTGAATGATACACAAACACACACACATTCATGCACACGCACAAGTGTCTGTGAAATCTGGTGACATCTGAATAAGGTCTGTACATTGTATCAGTATCAATCTCCTGGTTTTGATATTGCACTATAGTTATATATCAGGTGCTTCCATTGGGAGGAGCAGGGGGAGAGGGTACAGGAGATCTCTCTGCACCGGTTTTATAAATATCTCGGATTATTTTAAATTGTGTCATAATTATTTCAAAATAAAGAGCTAATAAATAGTATGCAAGATATAAATACTGAAATCTCAAATTGTTTCTTCATGTGGAAGACTGGAGAAAGGTGTCAAAATGAACCTGGTTTTGTTATGATGCTGGGATTGTGGCCTTCTCTCCCTTTAAAAATATACTTGAAGTTTTATACTAGATTTTCCACAATATTCAAATGCTATTTCCATGCTATTCAAGTAATGTTAAAAGAAAATGTAGTTCAGGGGCTCCTGGGTGGCTCAGCTGGTTGGACGACTGCCTTCGGCTCGGGTCATGATCCCGGAGTCCTGGGATCGAGCCCCACGTTGGGCTCCCGACTCAGCGGGGAGCCTGCTTCTCCCTCTGACCCTCTCCCCTCTCATGCTATTTCTCACTCTCTCTCTCTTTCTCTCTCTCTCTCTCCCTCAAGTAAATAAAACCTTAAAAAAAAAAGAAAGAAAACGTCGTTCAAAAATATATTTCCCTAAGGAAAGAATCTGCTTTCACCAGTTTCTTGCTACATATTAAGAGAGACTATGAAAGTTTTGTAACAATCTGCCAAAAGCCAACCCATCTCAACACTCTGACTCTGTAAGCCTGTCTTTCCTGCCATGACATTGCAAAGAATGACAGAAAACCGTGTTCAAATACCTGATAAATCAACATTTTTACGTTTCAAGCTTTATCTCAAAAATCGGGGTCCTGCTCACGGAAATGAAGCCACACGCTTATCCTGAACAAGACTCAGTTGTTAGAACAACTATCCTACTTATGCATCAGCCGTGGTGTCTGTGGTGCTAGCCATCAAAAGGAATGTCACCATCCTTTTAGCTATTAATGGGGTTATTTTATTTTTGTGTTTTATCAGAGAAAAACATGTTTGGGTTTTTTGTTTTTTTTTTTTTTTGCTTTCACGTATTTGTTGAATGTGTACCTTGCTGTTAATTTAGTAGTCAAAATCTATAACCGATGATATCATTGGTTATCCCCGTACTAAGTAATCCTTTTGTGGCTTTTTGCATGTTAAATCTGTTAGTAACATTTAGTACTAGCCATTCTCCCAAGCATTTTATGTACATATTACTGATCCAAATAAATGTCAGTAAAACGTCAAATTTACTTTTCGTAAAAACAAATGCATGTTTGTTTCTATCGTAGCTGGACCCAGGTTTTAACATACCACGTGCTTCTGCCGGAATAAGCGTGCAGCCGAGATAAAGAATCCAGCACCTTGCCTTATTCACTTTATGCATAGTCTCAGAGTCTGAGGGTCTAATAAAATAGTAAATAGATAAATACTTTGGGAAATGGATTGAACTTTTTCATCACAATGTTTCCCAAAATTTCATTTGCTTCCTGTTTCCTTTAGAACCGAAGAGCATATAACAATAACAATACTTATGTAGTGTTTGCTACATCCCAAGCACCTGTTATGATTTATATATTTTAACTCATTTTATCCTTACAACAGCCCTATGATGTCGATAATAATTTAGCCCCATTTTACAGTGGAGGAAATCGAGAGTTAGGAAATTGGTCTCAGGTTCATATGACTCGTGAATAAATAAGTTGAGAGTCACTAACACAATCTTGCACTAGAATTTACACTTTTAATAACTATGCTATACTGCCCAATTAAAAAAAAATCTCTAGCTTTCAGGGGGCGCCTGGCTGGTTCAGTTGATTAAGCATCTGCCTTTGGCTCAGGTCACCATCTCAGGGTCCTGGGATTGAGTTCCGCATCGAGCTCCCTGTTCAGCAGGGTGTCTGCTTCTCCTTCTTCCTCTGCCCTTCCCCTTTCTTGTGCTCTCTCTCTCTCTCTCTCTCTCAAATAAATAAATAAAATCTTTAAAAAAAATCTCTAGCTTTCACATTCAAGCGTCACTTCCATTTGACTGTGTGCAACTTTGCAAACCTCATCCCCCGTGACTTTGCCTCCCTAGCTAAATAGAAAACCCACCCAGGGTTTTTCTTTGGGAAAAGACATGTCTTTCCAGCTCCCTGAACTTGTCCATCTGGCTTTTGCTTTCTGTAATGCCCCCTGTCTCTATTCAACACCTCCACCATCTGGGCCCTGTGCACCACATTTCCTAGCGCTATCAAAAACTTCCCAAAGCTAACTGCCACCCAGAGACAGAGCTACCAGTTTTTACAGGGTGGCTCAATCCTTGGCAGTGACACTGATGACTGCAGGTTGGAGGCCCCTCTTCCATTTTGGTCCCCCGAGTATCATACATCTTCCATTCTGGTGGAGCTTGGGGCACCAACAGGGGCATTGATGATGGAGACTGAATCAGATGAAGGCTCAGACTAGGTTTAATAAGACTCCTGGCAGATCTACCTTTGTAGATTAACCCAAGTGTCATCACAATATATCATAAAAAAACAAACAAATTTCTAGGAGGGAATGCCCAGGGGCTTTATGGAGCACAGACAGATGGTGGAGGCAGAGCATAGTCTTGGAAGACTTCCGGGAAGAGGTGCTATCTGGCTAACATTTTTAAGACAGAAAAGGAATTAGCTAAAATAATGGAAGTGGGGTAGGTTGTATGTACGAGAAGTCACTGCAGGTAGAGAAAGCCATCTTTTGCTGATGCACAAAAGCAGAAGCAAACATGTATGCAACTGTGTGCAGTTTGGATTTGCTACATGCATGTGTATACGTGCATACTTGCAGTGTGTGCGTGCGCGTGTGTGTGTGTGCGTGCGCGTGTGCGTGTCCTGGTGTACAGTGACTGTTGCTTAGCACCTCCTCAGTAGAAGCCAGGGTCTTCCCACTTTTATTCCCGCACCTCTCTCAGCCCTGCCTGTTGTTCCGTACACACAGGTTTTGGAACTTAGCATACATTCTTTTTTTAAAAGATTGATTTATTTATTTTAGTGAGAGAGCATGAACAGGAGCGGCAGAGGGAGAGGGAGAGAGAGGATCTCATGCAGACTCCCCGCTGAGTGTGGAGCCTGACGCGGGGCTGGATCTCACGACCCTGAGATCGTGATCTGACGCTCAACCGAACGCACCACCCAGGCATCCGGAACTTAGCACACATTTTGTGGATGAGCTTTTGTTCTCTTTGTGCAGACACCTTGAGCACACCTCTGAAATCTTTAATTGAGGAAACAGAACAAATTGGATTCTTTACTATGTAAGTCCTTTAGATTCTGATTCTCACAAGAAAATTTTATCCACACTCTCCACAAATATTTTCCTGTTTCAGTGAAATAGGATGGCATCACCACACTCTACCCGCAAATTTCAAGGTAAATCCTAAAGGTGGTTTAGGATTTCTGATTGCTGTTTGATCTGAATCCCTGATTATAAGTTTTCCCCACCACCACGCCTGGTGTCGTGGTCAGTGTACAATGTGTTATCACAATTACAAATTAACAATTTTTTACAGCAAATACAGTGATTTGGTAGGTGCTTCCCCTGTGCAGCAGTTCACAAAATTTACTCCCCTTTTTGCTTCTGGAGACAGACATTTTAGGAGGAGGTACAAAATTCACAGGACTGCGAAGTAAAATTGCTACAATTGATTTGCTAAATGGCTGCCATTCTCCTTGGGGAAATATTTGCGTTGCTGTACTCCACTGACAGCAGAACGCCCGTCCAGAAAGACACGCACTCTGCTCCTCTGGCTCAGCATCTCAAAACAATTCACAGCAAAATTAATACAACTTAAGAAGAAACTGGAAAGAAAAGTCACAACAACCACCTTCTAAGCAGAAGATGCACTAATCCACAACAGAGACAAAAGCCTTAATTAAATGGCAAATCAGACCAGCTCATTTTTTCTTTTTTAAAGGAGAGATTTTCAGCCTTTGGGTGATTTGCTTATTCTTAGAAACAAAGGAAAGGGAGCCGCAGAGTGAGAGAGCTCTGCAGACAAACTGCCCCGAACTTCACTTTCTATTTAGCCAAGTGAGCGAGGGAGGGAAAGGATGGGCATTCAGCTAATAAATAGGTATTGTGTTCTTGAACCCTTGCTGACTGTGCCAGGAAACAACACAGCACATGCCTTCTTGTGGCTTCCTCCTCTGCAACCCTCTGCCTGCCCATCGGATTCCTGTCCAAACGCCCCACTGGCAGTGATCTGCAGAGCTGAGCTCCATGGCTGTGCCACCAGCGCAAGTTGGAAGCAAGCTCATTTCCACGGAGGAAGACCGGGAGGTGACAGGTTTCTTTTGTTGATGTTTTGTATTTTGTTTTTCCAGGGCAAGACAACTCACTTGGTGGACGTAACAGGCAATCTGGCCTCTGTGTCGACAATCCAGATGGCTGTTAGTAGCTGAGCAGGGCTGGCCAGCAGCAAACTCAATCCAGCTCTTTTATGACGGGCGACCTTCTCCCCGTGGCCTGCAAGCCACATGGTCTTGTCTAAGGGACTGCGTGTTGTGAACAGAACGCATGCTTTTCAGTTTCTAATTCACATCCACACCTCGGTTCATTTTTAAAACTTTATGTGCCATTTGGAGATGTGCTAAACAGAAGACAGTGAAATCGTGTCCTGTTTCGACATCTTCCTACAGCAGAGTGCTCATGAATCTTGAGGCACGTGATCTATGAATTAATGTAGTCACTGAGCGATGGAGAGCTGATCCCAGGTCTGACCTGACTCACTGTGTGGACTAAGACTGGCGCCCTTGTCTGGAGCCTGCTCATCTCTCAAGACAGAGTCACGGGTCCCTCCCAGCTTTGACCGAAAGTGATCTGTTTAATTAAATGAAGTCTGAGTCAGTTCAATTCACTAGATTTCAAATGTGTATCTATACAGTGTCAGAAACTCATGGGTATATGGCCCATGTTCTCAGGGAGCTCAAAATAACACTTTATTCATTTAATTTTATTACTTAGTCTTGATCCTGCATTGTTTTTAAAAGTGTTGGTAAAGTCAAAGAAGAGGACCTGAAATAATGTAGATCTGCTGAGGCACTAATTAGAGGACTCAGTCGCCACTTACAGAAATCTCTAGAACACAGTGCAACACAAAGTAAACCTAGAGTTCTACACCGAGAGGCCATGTCGGCTTGGACATGGGGGGAGACAAGGGAGACTTTAAGGGGGTGAAAAGAGTCAGAGAACTTGTGTTTGGAAATTTAAGAACAGAGCCCACCCGAGCCTTCTCTGGCAGGAAAGAATGGAAGTTTCCAACCTTAAGATGTAGGGAACAGAAATAATGGAAAGAATAACGCCAAACCAAAAATGCCAAGGGCTGTGTGAGGCTCAAACTTAGGGAAGACAAAGAACAAGCTAAACGTCCAAAGATCCCATCACTGAGAGACAGTAAGTACCACTCTGCTGTTAATGAGGAAAACCAGGCATCTCATGGCCTCTGGTGGCCAAGTCATCACGGTCATGGTGACAGCCACGTGCTTGTGTTTGGGGACTAGGGTGCCGAGCTGCCTTGAACCTGCAGCAGCAGAGGAAACAGAGCCCACCCTCCTTCAATCCACCAAAGGCTCTGGGGCTCCCCACTTCCCAGGACCCTGGAAAAGGCGCGGGCCCTTTGGAAGATGGATTTTCCAGTCCACTCCCCAGGCTAATTCTGCCCTTTGATATGGCCACAGAGCCCCCTGCTGGCTGCTACCTTGATGTTAATTTGACTGATAAAGGGAGCTCAGGAAGACTAGTCAGAAACATTTGTGCATCCTAGTTTCTCTGAAGTTTTTCCCTGTCACAGTTCCTGTCACGTTGGCGGTGCAAACACCCCTTTTGGCTAGCTGTTATGAGATGAATCCCCTCCCCACTCACAAACTCAGTTCATAAATTGAAGCCTTGACCTCCAGTACCTCAGAATGTGAGTGTAGTTGGAGATGGGCCCTTTAAAGAGGTAATTAAGGTCAAATGAGGTCATGGGGGTAGGTTGTACTCCAGTATGACAGATGTCCTTATAAGAAGAGATTAGGGCATAGACAGAGGGGAGACCACGTGAGGACATAGGGAGAAGACAGCCGTCTGCACGCCAAGGACAGAGGCCTCAGAGAAACGAATCTTGCCAATAGTTGATCTCAGACTTCAGCCTCCAGAACTGAGGAAATACATTTCTTTTTTTTCTTTAATTTTTTTATTGTTATGTTAATCACCATACATTACATCATTAGTTTTTGATGTAGTGTTCCATGATTCATGGTTTGTGCGTAACACCAGTGCTCCACGCAGAACGTGCCCTCTTTAATACCCATCACCAGGCTAACCCATCCCCCCGCCCCCCTCCCCTCTAGAACCCTCAGTCTGTTTCTCAGAGTCCATCGTCTCTCATGGTTCGTCTCCCCCTCCGATTTACTCCCCTTTATTCTTCCCCTCCTGCTATCTTCTTCTTTTTGTTTCTTAACATATATTGCATTATTTGTTTCAGAAGTACAGATCTGTGATTCAACAGTCTTGCACAATTCACAGCGCTCGCCATAGCACATACCCTCCCCAATGTCTACCACCCAGCCACCCCATCTCTCCCACCCCCCACCCCTCCAGCAACCCTCAGTTTGTTTCCTGAGATTAAGAATTCCTCATATCAGTGAGGTCATCGGATGTTCAATCCACCGAGTCTGTGGCATGTAATTATGGAAGCTCTTGCAAACGAATATACTGGCCAATGGTCAAAAAGCTGGCATGTCCAAGTGCTGGTTTGGGTTAGTAGCCCCAGAAGCAGTCCCAGACTCACCTCTAGAGATGCTCTCTGGGGTCTGGAGAGATGCATCAGAGCAAAACCAGGACCCGGATGATGAGAAGATCCTGGGTGGCTGGCTGCCTTTATTATCACAAGTGCGTATATTCAATTATATTTGCCAATTATTCCCCAATAAAATGGCATGCGGGTGGTACAGTTTGCTTAAAACAGGGCCCCCGACTGTGGCTATATATTTGAATCACCTGGAGAACTTTTCAAACCCCTGACACCCAGGTTACACCCCAGACCAATGAAATCAGAATCTCTGGAGGATGAGACCCAGGCATAAATAATGAGTTAGTTCTCCACAGGATTCAAATACATATGCAGCCATGCCTGAGAACAGCTGTGTTACAGTATCTGAGCACGGATTATTGCTCAGTGTATCTTTTTGCTATGAGTCTTACCCTCTGAAATATGGATATCACACAGTGGCCCCATGACTGGCTCCGAAATTTGTGCAATGTATCACATAATAGATTCATTCATTGCTTGAATTCTAGAGATAGTCAAAACTTTTTCTTGTTTTCTTTTTTCTTTTAAAGATTTTATTTACTTATTTGACAGAGAGAGAGACAGCGAGAGAGGGAACACAAGCAGGGGGAGTGGGAGAGGGAGAAGCAGGCTTCCCGCGGAGCAGGGAGCTCGAAGCGGGGCTCAATCCCGGGCCCCTGGGATCATGACCTGAGCCGAAGGCAGATGCTTAACAACTGAGCCACCCAGGCGCCCCAAAACTTTTTCTTGTTTTCAATGCAAGATGAAAAGAGAAAATGTCTGGATCAAAATAAAAATAAAATAGTAACAATACAAAACAAATAAGGCATGACACGGCATTTTGTCAAGAGTCTAAATTTCTGACAGTAACACAAACTCATATTTTTTGGTGACAAACATTTCTGCTACGTTAACTCTTTAAGCCCCTGGCAGCTTTCAGCTAACTCTGCAGGTAAGTGTTTCTGATTCTCTTCCTTTTCAGGCTGTGTCAAAACACCTTTAAGTAAAAAAGATGACTTGAAAGCTGTTAGACTTCATTAAAATAATGGCACAGTTGCAGCTTTTGCTTGGGACAGATTTTAACACAACCACTTTTTTTTTTTTCTCTCCTGACACAACGGATTCCAACGATGGCCATAAACAAAGATTAGTCTGATGTTAGATCATCTCTTTATAGCATTAAAGCCATTTTTATCTGAAAGAAAACTTTCAAGAGGGGGAGCTAGTTAGCTAATGGATTACAGATTGTGACTGAAATTTTGCAGGAAGGAGATGCTTTCAGAGTTTAAGGAAAACCCTAAGAAAGCAGTGTTCCCATGTCCCATTTCTACCCCTGCCTTCCCTATAAAGCAGGCTGATTACTGAGGCTCTCACTCCAGCCCAGCAGGGTAGCTGATTAAGGCTTGACGAGCAAAAAGCAAATCGGATTTTTAATCATGCATCTCACAGAAATGGAAGTACGAAAACCAAAAGAATTGCCATTACACTCTGAGTCATGCAATTTAAAGCAACTACGGGACTAGGCGCTCACACACAAGCTCTGTGGTTGTAGCCTTTGGACCTGATTGGAGCAAAGCCGTCAGTACTTTGACAATATCAAAACCAGCCTCTTAACACCTCCCTGCAGTGTTTCTCCTGTCTGCTAATAGGTGGTGGTTCCTAAGATGGGCTCAAAAGCTTGTAGCGGCTATAGGCTCATTTGTTCTAAGAGGGGAGGATGACAAAGTTACTTTTCTCCCATTTTCTCTTTGTCCTCCATTCTGTCCCTCTCTCCCCACCCACTGCTTAAATCACCCTGTCACCTCCCGCCCTCCGTCTTCTGTTTGCATTTTTAAAAAATCAAGATCAACAACCATAGCTGCTTTTGTGGTTTTTCTGCTCATTTTGTCATTTTCTCACTTGTTTAGAAAATAAATTCCACCCACACTCACACCTGTGCAAGCCCCCCACCCCCCGCCCCCGCCCTAAGGAGGCAGGCGAGAGCGGCCTCTGAACAAACATCCCCAAGAGGGAAGATCATCATGAGTCTGTGTGCGTGTCTGTGTATGTGACAGTTGGCGTGAGTGTGTGTTTATTTGTGTGCGATGTGAACAGGATATACTAATCAATTGTTCATTGGTGTCTAGGTCAAGACAGATGCTCCCTGGTACATTCAACACACATCAGCGATTTCGTATGAACACACACCCTGAACTGTGTGTGTATTTATGTGTACACGTGCATGAACTATAAGATTACATTTTCTCATGTGTCCTAGAGCAGAGAATAAAAGAGAATACGCATCTTGCCTCGCGTGGACCTCCCCTGCAAGGCTGGTCTCCCAGCTACGATGGTAAGATGGATGTGAGAGTTGACGCTTGTATCTGTTTGGCCAAGTTCAAAGCTAAGACTTAGAATCTGAAAGAGCCAGATCTGAAGCTGGGCTGCACCACCTAACTTGGGTACACTCCTTAATCTCGCCATGACTCAGTTTCCTCACCTCTGAAACAAGGGGAAATCTGTGTTTTTTGTGTGGATTGAGATACTATGTGTAAAATGGAAGCCATTCCTATATGCGTGTTAAGTGTGCACTGTGTAATATAAACACAGAATTGGGAAAGCACTTTCTTGTACACTTGTCTTGAATTTGTTAGCCAACTGGGCTGTCCCTTGTGATCTTCCAAGTGTCCTTTTCTAACATTCTAACAGCAGGGAGTTTGGTTAGTACAGGTGGGGTGTACAGCTGTGAGGCCTGAGCTACCGCCCAAGATACACTGCACATTATTAAGCATCTTTTGTAAGGCAGAAGCTAGAGAATGCCATGCTTGTAGGCAAGAAATGAGAAGAAAGGCAGAAGAGGTAAACTCCAGCTCCAGATCTGGGAGCAGCTACAGTGGCTTGGAGGGCAGGGAGGATGCAGGTTTGTGGACCCCGGAAGCTGACGCCAGGTGCACATGGTGGGGTCCCTGCCATCACGTGCTTGTATTTGGAACCACAGCTTAGACACAGATTTTAAAGTGAAAGAAACTTGAGACAAATCACTTATTGTACTTGCTGCTCACTCACTGAGCCCAATTCTTTATCTATAAGATGGCAGATAGCCACATCGTGCTTTCTAAGGGAAAGTGGTGGAAATTGCACTGAATGGAGGCTAGAAACCACCTACCTCGGTGCCCTATACGACTTGCTGCTTCCTAAATGCCAGGTTCCTTCTCGCCCTCCATTCTCCTCTTACTTTTTCCTCCTAGCCTCTTTCTCTTCCCTCTGTCCTCTCATAATCCTAGAACATCCAAAGCCAAAGACCTGGAGAAATTATCCTCCCTGTGTTCTCCATCATGGGTCTGAACATGGTAGTGGTCACAGGGGAAGAGATTGGGTCCCTGAAGCTCATGCAGAATGTGTGTGGGTGGGGGGCACTCACGAACATTATGACGCACCAGCCAGACTATCCCTCATTGAAGGACTGGCTGGCCCCGGGGCAGGGGCATCAGTGGGCAGCCCTTCAGAGACTGCCTTGGCTGCAGAGAGCTGGCCTCAGACGGTGCCTCCTCTGATGGGATCCACGTGCGTGACTGGTCCATAGCAGGGGTCGGGTCGGGGGATGAGTAATAAGACTCTAGCCATCTCAACCCAAGTCAGAGACTCTTCCAAAGGGCCATTTTAGCTCACAAGACTCCTATAAGAGACGTGAGGCTATCCTGGGTCTTCACCAAAGCTTGGTCCTCCCTCTGCTCACCCTTGCTCCCTTTTTCTCCCTTCCACAGGTATGGATCCCAAGACCCATCTTGATAAATTCCCTTCACGCTAAACTAACAGACTCAGCTTCCTGAGAACCCAACCTCAACAGGGGGTCACAGAAACTCAGTCCCTCCACACCCACTGTTTCTTAAATGTGCATGGTCACAGCAAGAGATATACCCACCGGAGGTGAGAGCCCCACCTGCCCTGGGTGGAGACTGGCTGCTACACACGGAATTCTTTCAAGCAAAAGTGCTGGTGGATTCCGAGGCAGAGATTGGACTTTGTCCTGTGGGGTGGCAGTCACATACGGGTAGAACTCCAGGAGAACCGTAAGTATGTTTATTCTGCTTTTGTACAATTCTCATTCCTGCCAGTGATGACTAGCCAGAGAGAGATAGACGCTTTCCACTCCAGAGTCCTCATGCCCCGTTCTCTCAGCTTTACCTGAAGGATAAGGATGGAAAGACTGCATCCCAACTGCTCTTAGGATGATTAGTCTTTGGTTTTGACAGGTTTTCCCAAGGACAGAACAAAGACAGACATGATGAGGGTGGGGTTGAGGGTTCACCATGGATCTTTATAAAAAGAAGAGGGTCCAAGCCCACTATGAAGATGGGCTTTAAAAATGAACTGACTAACTAACTACTAGGTAGGTGCCACCCATGAGACTTGCTTGGGGGCGCTGATGAAGGACTTCATCCACTTTCCATTAAAATGAGTTCCTGGGAGAAGTGGGTTCTATGTTTAAAACTGAAGAGTCACACAACTGTCTTCTTGTCTAGGACAGCCGAGGAAGCTGTAAGCGATAGGACTGTTTTTTTACCTTTTAGAACCTAACCTTGTTTGCACAATGGGGAGCTCTTTCCTCTTGCCCCCGGTGATATATTCAGTGGGGCTGTCCTGGTAACAACCTCAGAGGTAGACAGTAGTATCCCCCTTTTACAGATGAGAACACTGAGGCTCAGAGAGATTGCCTGACTCGTGCACAGGCACACAGAGGAAATGCAGCGCTGTGATTTGCTGCTAGACAGTCGGCTGGGTCTTTCTCTCTTAACCTCCACAGCACAACAGCACCTCCTCTACAGGTGCTATCGAGGACTGCAGGTGCTATATGTCAGGCAACAGCCATGACTGGCACACAGAACATGCCCAGGAAAAGGCAGCTACTGGGCATTCCTTCCGTATTTGGGAAACGCCAGTAGAGAACACTGTCTGGCCAATGTGATTAGCCTGGTTTGGGGTAGGACTTTGAGAAATGTGTGATGCCCCGGTGGCCTGAATCCAGGAAACTGCCAATCAGGAGGGCAGTGTAGAAGTTTTGGGTCCCCAAAGTGGAACTGTGTAAAGGCTAACCCACCCCAGAACCACCTGCAGCTGCCATTACCATTAACAAGTGTGGCTCATGTGTGAGTGCCCCGTGTGACCCTCCAGAGGGAAGAGGGGCCTGGCGGTTCCAGACCACTGAGTCCTCGCAGCTGTGCCCCCACTGGTAACAAACCAGGAGGATGAGGAGATGCTGCTTTCTTACAGAAATGCACATTGCACCAATCGACAGCGCTGCCAGGGACACAGACCCGAGATGTACAAAAGCGCCAGTATTCCTCTAGCATCTATCCAGCAAACGGAGATGACATTAAGAAACGAATGGTCATCACAAGTTTCATTGACTCAGAAACAGACACAGTGAAAGTGCACACCTTCGCCAATGTTCTTCCCGCTCAGCCTCTATTTAGGTATATTGTTTACTATTTAAGCGCTGATTAATTTACATGTTTTTCTTTTTCTCTATGACTCACAATTACTCCATGGAAAGTACAATTTACGAAAATGCAACATTAACTAAATAGGATCGGTGTAAACATAATGAATCCACGGAAGATGGGTTTTACTATTTGCTCAATGAATGGTCTTCAGTATCTCTAAATTAGATGGAACAATGTCCATGACTTTTGGGAATACTTAAGGAAATGAAAGCCAGAAATGAGTGTTCTAGTTTTGCTCAGATCCAAACAGTTGTCACCGCTTTCCTGTACTCCCTGCTTATCAGAAAATGCAAGCGGATCTTTGGAACTTTTTGCCTCTAAAAGACAAAAAAGACAGATGATTTCATGTGCTGTGCTTACATGGAATGCCCCCCCCCCCCCGCCCGCCAAGCACTTCCTGGGGGAGGTGAAGGCCAAGCTCTTTCCCTCAGTAAGCGTCAGAGCAGGGGCTTAGCCTAGAAGGAGAACCAGCAAAGATGCCGCCCTGCTGCTCCCTGCTCAAGAATGTGCGGCATGGCTACGGTGGAATCCCTACCTTATGGATGAGCAAGCTGAGGTCTGGAGAAGCTAAAGGTCTACAGTGAGAAACTGCTGGAGAGAGAACCCCAAACCAAGGCAGTCTCCCTAAAAAGCCGGTGTCCACCCCACGCCGTCCCAGACCTTTCTGTCAGCTGGATGTGACCCGCATAGACAGCCGGCTGCCCCACGCGTGGGAGCCCCTCCGTTCCCACGCCACACATGAACGCGCACTTACTAAAAGGCTTTTGCTTCCTGTTGTTTGTTTCCAAATCCTTAACATCAGTATAATAGCAGCCTCTCTCTTCAGTTAGGAAGCCATTTTCACTCTGGACTTCCAGTTGCAGATGTTGTAATTTTCCACCAAGACATCATTCCGGCACTGAGATTTCCTGATTCTTCTCGCTTCTTCTTGCCACATGAACGATGGAGCTATACCCCTATTTTAAGGAAGGCAGAGTGCTTCAGAAAAGAACCAAATGGCATTCACCTGCTTTATGGATGTGTCCCACCTGGAAAGAACTATGGCATGGGGGAGGGGGTGGCATGGCTGTAGAGGTCGGTGGGACTAACTGAACTCACTGCTCTGTCACCCAGAAGCTGTGTATGCCTGACACAAGTCACCTGGTCTGTCACCACTGCTCAGGTTCCTATTTACAGAACTTGTCATAACAGCCACCTTACCAGACTCTTGTTATGAATAAGTACGATAAAAGTTGTGAAGTTATTTTGTAAAGAGAAAAGTCCTTAAAATTGGACATAACAAAATTCACACACACAAAAATAGATCTTAGTCATTCACTAAGAATTCAGCTAATTAAAACATATATAGCTAACAGTTGCATACAACTTTATATTTTACTCAGTAGTTGGCTTATGATAGCACATTTATTCTTCTGAAGAAGCCTAAACAGTAAGCAGGCCGTGTATTGTTGTTGTTATAAATGTTCTTGTTCTCACGGTGACTACCCAGACCCCTTGGGCAGGGAGTGGGAGGAAGTGTTATCTAGTTTTCTGATTTTTTTCAACTTAATAACATACATACAAGTGATACTAATGACACCAGGGTGATTCTAAAAGCTTAACGACGGAGAATTGTGTGTAACCTAAATCTACTAAAGAGAAGAGAGTATAAAAATGACAAAAATATAAGTCAGCAAGGAAACCATGACCAGCATCTAGGCTTAACCATAAGACAGCAATGTCCTAAGGAGAAAGAAGATTTTGTGAACTCAATTTTGTGGTAACCAAAGTATGGATTAAAAAAGAAAAAGTCAGTGGTCTATACAGAACATAACAAAAAGAGATCTCCTAAGCAGTAAACTTTGTTCATGACCCCTCTCAGGGGTTCCGGATGTTCAGATAGTACAGGAACCGATAGCTATTATGTGGGCAGAAATCGTCTGAATTGAAATGAGACAATGTTCATTAACATAGCTTGATGGAATAAATCTTTCAGAAGATTTAACTTCTTCATTGAAAGCTTCTTCATTCATTCTCCCACTGAAGATTTAACTTTTTCATTGAAATTAAACTCTTTTTGTAAGCAAGCAGCAAATCAATAATAGGATACCTCTAATTGCAAGCATCCATTCAACCCAAAATCTGGCCTCCTAGATTGACTTAAAAATGAAAGTGGGGTGTACTGTCCAATGAATATTCCACTGTAAATTCATGATCATTTTCTATTCTGGTTAATAAATCAGTCAGATCTTACCCACTGTCCCAGACCATTCTTCATTCAACATCTATTTTGTATCTAAAACATCCCTATTCTAGGCACTAAGAATAAAATGGGAAAACAAAATCAAGTTTGGTCAGAACCACAAAGCACTCCACCAGCGGCCAAGTCAGAAATCTGAATGCCACCCAGATGATTCCTTCTCATCCTCCCCTCACCATGTCTAGTCAACAAAGCTCACCAGTGCTATTTCTTAGGTCTCTTGTAAGCTTCTGCTCACTTCCATTCTCACTTCTACTCCTTTGGTGCAGACACAGACTGTTCTTGAGGGAACAGTCCTAAGACCATCCTTACTTATGACACCAGTTGCAAATTTAGGGGTTCCCAAGACCACTCTGTGTTTCATTAGAAGGACTCACAGAACTCAAAGTGGTTATGCTCATGGTTATAGGTTAGCACAGCTAGAGGACACTTATTAACATTGGCCAAGGGAAGAAGGATGGATAGGGCAGAGTCCAGAAGGGTTCCAAACACGGCACTTCCAGTTGTCCTGTCCTGATGGGGTTGTGGGCAGCATTACAGTCTCAGCAAGGATGTGTGATAATATGCACAGAGCACTGCCAGCCAGAGAAGCTCACTTGAGCCTTGGTGTCCAGCGGTTTATTGAGCTCAATCATGGAAATCTGGTTGGCTGCCCACATGGCTGACCTTGGTCTGCAGTCCCTTCAGAGGTTGAGCTGACACAATGCGATCCAAAGTCTCCACCCTATATCATTCCGGGTGTGAGCCAAGGCTCGCAGGCAAACAAAAACACTCCTCAGACATGACATTCCAGGGCTCGGGGCTCACTTCCCAGGATCCAAAGGGGAGATGCCAGAATCCTCTTTGGGGAGGGTTTAATTCTTCACCACACATCACCTTCATCTCTCACTTAGATTCGTGTACTATTCTTGAACCAGTTTCCTTGACTCCAGGCTTGCCTCTCTCCAATCTGTTCTTCATTTGACACCTTGGTAATTCTAAAGGGCAAATGTGATTAGGCCACTCAGCTGTTTGCTGAGGGATTCCTCAATACTCTGAGAATAAAGTTCAAACTGCTGAATGTGGCTTAAGGGCTTACGGGAGAGAGGAGATAAGTCAGCATACTTGATCAAGATGGAGGAATTAGAAATTACTTGTATCTACTTTTAAATAAAGAGCATTATCTAGAACATTCTAGCAGACAGTGTCAACCTAAATAAAAAGAGGTAAACCAAAGCAAGCTCAAAATTGTCAAAAAGAGGAGTTTTTTCAGGAATAGCTAAGGAACTGCAATTCGGGACACGCAAACTGGCAAGCTACAGGCTAGTCTGTTGAGGGTTTGGGATGGGCTGTATTTATGGGCAGGGTTGGAAAGAGGGGAGAGTTCATTTAGTTTGTTAAAATCAAAACAAATGAAGGCCATCTTTGAAAATTCCCCAAGCTGACAAAGCCAGTCCGGTCACACAAATGAAGCACAATCAGCTTATTTTGTGAGACCAACCTGACCTGGGTTGTTTCTTTTTTCATGTCTCTAGAAACAAAAAGTTAAACTTCCAAAGTTGATATAAGGCAACCCTGGACCAACTCCCTATCACTTAAGAAAATTCCGACATTATCAGTTTTTCTGTAAATCAGGCATTTATGGGAAATCAGTCTCTCAGTCCTTCGGTTTTATTTTCTTGAGGGCACACTGTGTGAGATTTTCCATTTTCTATCCTCCGGTTCATTTTAGTTTGAAGTTCTTGCACAACAGAGACTACCTACCCAAAATGCTTTGGTCAGGAGATCCAACATGTCAGAGGACTGGGGTCTGGTGCGAAGGGATCAGTGGTGACTAAAAGAAGGCTTTCATCAATGATACATGTTTCTTTGCTGGGACTGAAATCAGATGACGTGAAGCCACTCACCCGTGTATCAAATGCACTGTCAGGGAAAATGCAGAATGGCCCTCAGCAAAAAAGACGGGCTTTGCAATGGAGCAGTCCTTCCCAGGACAGCTGTGCCATCCACAGTCAGCCTTGCACAGCTCCCTGGACTTCGCTAAGCCATAGTTTTCAGGTCCTTTAGTGCTCGTAGAGATGCTTATCTTACAACTCTGTTGTTGTCAATATATAATGAAAGGTACTTTTTAAATGCCATAGTGATCCAACAAGAAGATCTAACAATTGTAAACATCTATGTCCCTAAAATGGGAGCACCCAATTATATAAGCCAATTAATAACAAAAGCAAAGAAACACACTGACAACAATACAATAATAGTGGCGGACTTTAACACCCCCCCCTCACTGAAATGGACAGATCATCTAAGCAAAAGATCAACAAGGAAATAAAGACTTTAAATGACACACTGGACCAAATGGAATTCACAGATGGATTTAGAACATTCCATCCCAAAGCAACAGAATACACATTCTTCTCTAGTGCCCATGGAACATTCTCCAGAATAGATCACATCTTAGGTCACAAATCAGGTCTCAACCAGTACCAAAACATTGGGATCATTCCCTGCATATTTTCAGACCACAATGCTTTGAAACTAGAACTCAGTCACAAGAAGAAAGATGGAAAGAACTCAAATACAGGGAGGCTAAAGAGCATCCTACTGAAGAATGAATGGGTCAACCAGGAAATGAAAGAAGAATTTAAAAAATTCATGGAAACTAATGAAAATGAAAACACAACTGTTCAAAATCTTTGGGATACAGCAAAGGCAGTCCTGAGAGGAAAGTATATAGCAATACAAGCCTTTCTCAAGAAACAAGAAAGGTCTCAAATACACAACCTAACCCTAAACCTAAAGGAGCTGGAGAAAGAACAGCAAATAAAGCCTAAACCCAGCAGGAGAAGAGAAATAATAAAGATCAGAGCAGAAATCAATGAACTAGAAACTAAAAGAACAGTAGAACAGATCAATGAAACAAGGAGCTGGTTCTTTGTAAGAATTAATAAGATTGATAAACCCCTGGCCAGACAAATCAAAAAGAAAAGAGAAAGGACCCAAATCAACAAAATCATGAATGAAAGAGGAGAGATCACAACCAACACCAAAGACATATAAACAATTATAAGAACATATTATGAGCAACTCTATGCCAGCAAATTAGATAACCTGGAAGAAATGGATACATTCCTAGAGATGTATCAACTACCAAAATTGAACCAGGAAGAAATAGAAAACCTGAACTGACCTATAACCACTAAGGAAATTGAAGCAGTCATCAAAAATCTCCCAAGAAACAAAAGCCCAGGGCCAGATGGCTTCCCAGGGGAATTCTACCAAACATTTAAAGAAGAATTAATACCTATTCTCCTGAAACTGTTCCAAAAAATAGAAATGGAAGGAAAACTTCCAAACTCATTTATGAGGCCACCATTACCTTGATCCCAAAACCAGACAAAGACCCCATCAAAAAGGAGAATTACAGACCAATATCCTTGATGAACATGGATGCAAAAATTCTCACCCAAATACTAGCCAATAGGATCCAACAGCACATTAAAAGGATTATTCACCACGACCAAGTGGGATTTATCCCTGGGCTGCAAGGCTGGTTCAACATCCGCAAATCAATCAACGTGATACAATACGTTCACAAAAGAAAGAACAAGAATCATATGAATCTCTCAATCGATGCAGAAAAATCAGTTGATAAAGTACAGCATCCTTTCTTGATCAAAGCTCTTCAGAGTACAGGGATAGAGGGTACATACCTCAATATCATAAAAGCCATCTATGAAAAACCTACAGCGAATATCATTCTCAATGGGGAAATCTGAGAGCTTTTCCCCTAAGGTCAGGAACGTGGCAGGGATGTCCACTCTCACCACTGCTATTCAACATAGTATTAGAAGTCCTAGCCACAGCAATCAGACAGCAAAAAGAAATCAAAGGCATCCAAATCGGCAAAGAAGAAGTCAAACTCTCACTCTTTGCAGATGATATGATACTGTATGTGGAAAACCCAAAAGACTCCACCCCAAAACTGCTAGAACTCATACAGGAATTCAGTAAAGTAGCAGGATATAAAATCAATGCACAGAAATCAGTGGCATTCCTATACACCAACAACAAGACAGAAGAGAGACAAATCAAGGAGTCGATCCCATTTATAATTGCACCCAAAACCATAAGATACCTAGGAATAAATCTAACCAAAGAGGCAAAGGATCTGTACTCAGAAAACTATAAAATAGTCATGAAAGAAATTGAGGAAGACACAAAGAAACTGAAAAACGTTCCATGCTCATGGATTGGAAGAACAAACATTGTGAAGATGTCAATGCTACCTAGAGCAATCTACACATTCAATGCAATCCCCATCAAAACACCGTCCACTTTTTTCAAAGAAATGGAACAAATAATCCTAAAATTTGTATGGAACCAGAAAAGACCCCGAATAGCCAGAAGAATGTTGAAAAAGAAAAGCAAAGCTGGCGACATCACAATTCCGGACTTCCAGCTCTATTACAAAGCTGTCATCATCAAGACAGTATGGTACTGGCACAAAAACAGACACATAGATCAATGGAACAGAACAGAGAGCCCAGAAATGGACCCTCAACTCTACGGTCAACTCATCTTTGACAAAGCAGGAAAGCATGTCCAATGGAAAAAAGACAGTCTCTTCAACAAATGGTATTGGGAAAATTGCACAGCCACATGCAGAAGAATGAAACTAGACCATTTCCTTACACCACGCCCAAAAATAGACTCAAAACGGTTGAAAGACTTCAATGTGAGACAGGAGTCCATCAAAATCCTAAAGGAGAACACAGGCAGCAACCTCTTTGACCTCAGCCGCAGCAACTTCTTCCTAGAAACATCGCCAAAGGCAAGGGAAGCAAAGGCAAAAGTGAACTATTGGGACTTCATCAAGATAAAAACCTTCTGCACAGCAAAAGAAACAGTCCACAAAACCAAAAGACAACCGACAGAATGGGAGAAGATATTTGGAAATGACATATCAGATAAAGGGCTAGTATCCAAAATCTATAAAGAACTTATCAAACTCAACACCCAAAGAACAAATAATCCAATCAAGAAATGGGCAGAAGACATGAACAGACATTTTTCCAAAGAAGACATCCAAATGGCCAACAGACATGTGAAAAAGTGCTCCACATCGCTCGGCATCAGGAAAATCCAAATCAAAACCTCAATGAGATACCACCTCACACCAGTCAGAATGGCTAAAATTAACAAGTCAGGAAACGACAGATGTTGGCGGGGATGTGGAGAAAGGGCAACCCTCCTGCACTGTTGGTGGGAATGCAAGCTGGGGCAGCCACTCTGGAAAACAGTATGGAAGTTCCTCAAAAAGTTGAAAATAGAGCTCCCATATGACCCGGCAATTGTACTACTGGGTATTTACCCCAAAGATACAAATGTAGGGATCCAAAGGGGTACGTGCACCCCGATGTTTATAGCAGCAATGTCCACAATAGCCAAACTATGGAAAGAGCCAAGATGTCCATTGACAGATGAATGGATAAAGAAGAAGTGGTATATATATATATATATATATATATACAATGGAATATTATGCAGCCATCAAAAGGAATGAAATCTTGCCATTTGCAATGATGTGGATGGAACTGGAGGGTATTATGCTGAACAAGATAAGTCAATCAGAGAAAGACATGTATCATATGACCTCACTGATATGAGGAATTCCTTAATCTCAGGAAACAAACTGGAGTGGTGGGGGGTGGGAGGGATGGGGTGGCTGGGTGGTAGACATTGGGGAGTGTATGTGCTATGGTGAGTGCTGTGAATTGTGCAAGACTGTTGAATCACAGATCTGTACCTCTGAAAGAAATAATACATTATATGTTAAAAAAAGAAAAGAAGAAGATAACAGGAAGGGAAGAATGAAGGGGCGGAAACTGGAGGGGGCGATGAACCATGAGAGACTATGGACTCTGAGAAACAAACTGAGGGTTCTAGAGAGGAGGGGGGTCGGGGGATGAGTTAGCCTGGTGATGGGTATTAAAGAGGGCACGTACTGCATGGAGCACTGGGTGTTATATGCAAACAATGAATCATGGAACACTACATCAAAAACTAATGATATAATGTATGGTAATTAACATAACAATAATAAAAACAATTAAATGCCATAATGTGTTTGAAACAGTCCTATGTCTTGGGGAAATGACAGGGAATAAGACAGATCAAACCTTGCTTCTCACAGGGCTTAAAAATCTCTTGTAAAAGTACTCAGCAGAGAGTGGGTATTAAAAATGAATTTATTTATTTTGCCCATTCTCAGAGATCCTCCACCTAAAGTCTCACCTCCAGTCTGTGGGCCCACCCCTCTTCTTGACATGGGGGTAATGGGGACAACAAGCCTTTCCTGAGGACAACAAAGGAAGCATTCTTTGAGTAGCAGGAAGTTGCAATTTACAAGTGAACTTTCAAATTATGCACGTGCTCTAGATGCACACTTGAATCCTGTGAAGAACCAACAGGGGAGGGAGACAACTTTCTCAGTAAACGGTGGCTTACCCCAGTGGGTTGGAGCCTCTGGTGTCACATGAGCCACCAGGCTGGATCCAGAGTGACCTGAGTCTGTTGGGACTGTGATAACAAGCCATTCATACTGAATACTGACTATTCTTGGATTGGGGTACTACAAATGATTTTTTTCTACTTTTCTGCATTTTCATTCCCCCCCCGCCAAATTTGAGTAAACATTAATATTGGCAAAGAATAGGTTTCTTGGCTAACAGTAAAAATGATTGTATATATTAAGAATACAGCATGGTTTTAAGGAGGTAAGCCAGTGAGATTTGTGAGGTATTATCTATTTTTTTTTAAAGGGGTACTTGGCTATACTTGGGGCTGTGCATCTGCTAAAAAATCTCAGAAATGACCTTGGCTGGCCCTGCTTCAGTGGTTATTACGTGGGAAAGCAGGGGGATAATGGCGGTGCTCTGGCAGAGGAAAGACAGCAAGGAAGTATCATTAAGGAGAAAGGACTTTAGAGCCCCAAGCCAGGGCATCTCTGCTCTCCTATAAGTCAGCTCTGAATGAAGTTGTGTTTGTACACCTCTCTGCTCTTGCATTCCTCTATCCTTAAAATGGGGACAACAGTAACTACCTTTCCACTGGTCATGAGGATTAAATAAAATGATGCAGGAGGGGGCGGAGCAAGATGGCGGAGGAGTAGGAGACCTAGATTTCGTCTGGTCTCAGGAATTCAGCTGAATAGGGATCCAACCATTCTGAACACCTACGAACTCAACAGGAGATCGAAGAGGAGAGTAGCAACAACCCTCTGAACAGAGAGGCGACCACTTACTGGAAGGTAGGACGGGCGCAGAAGTGAATCCGAGGCGATATTCGGGAGGATAGACGGCGGGGGAGGGGCCTCCGTCGGCCGCTTCTGGCAAGTGCTAGAGCCGCGGAGCACAAAATCGGACCTTTGAGAAGTCGGCTCCGCGGAGGGACGTCGCTGCAGTGGCTAAGCGGGGGGTGGAACCCTCGCGGGACAGTGGGGTCTCAGGACCCTCGGGGTCACAGAAAGACCGGGGGAGCCTGAGTGCGGCAGAGCTCCCAGGGATCGGAGCGGGGAAGCCGGCTGCAGAGACGGAGCCGAGGCGCGGGCTCTCAGCTCGGGGTGACCATAAACTGGGATCCGCGGCCCAGTCGGGCCACTGCTCCTCCAGCAGGGACCCCACAAGCGGCAGAGCCGGGGAGACTCCCCTTCCTCCCCCGGGAGGAGCGGTGCGGGAGCGCACCGCAGGGATCTGCTGGGTTTGGAGACTCCACACGGGGTCGGGAGCCAGAGATGGCAACGCTCGGTCACAGGCCGGGTGAGCACGGAGTGCGGCCGGAGACCGGGGACACGGGAGTGACTGCTTTTCTCTGGGGGCGCACTGAGGAGCGGGGCCCCGAGTTCTCAGCTGCTCCGGGCGGAGAATGGGAGGCCACCATTTTCACCCTGGTCCTCCAAGGCTGTACCGAGAGCTTGCAGGGAACAAAAGCTCCTGAGAGCAAACCCCAGCAGCTTGCTTAGCCCGGACCGACAAGGGCGGGGCAATTCCGCCTCCAGCAAAGACATGTGGGAACCACGGCAACAGGCCCCTCCCCCAGAAGATCAGCACGAACAGCCAGCAAGCCAAGACCAAGTTTACCGATCAAGGAGAACGGGAGAACTCCAGCGCTAGGGGAATACTGCACATAGAATTCATGGCTTTTTTTTAAACCATGATTCATTAGTTCATCAAAGTTAATTTTTTTAACTGTTTTTTTTAATTTTTCTTTTTCCCTTTTTCAACCAACATCTTATCAATCCCTTTTTAAAAAAAAAACATTTTTTATTTTTCATTTTTAGAGTCATATTTTATCCCTTCATAGTAGTTACCCTTATTTTTGGTATATATATATATATATATATAAGTTGTTCTCTCTTTAAAATTTTGAGATACAGTTTCTTCTAACAGATCAAAATATTCCCTAAATCACTAGTGTATGGCTTTGTTCTAGTCTCCTGCCTGATCACATTCTCTCCCTTTTTTTTTTCTTTTTTTTGAATCTTCTCCTTTCTTTTTTCAAACAACTTATCTTATCAATTCCTTTTATAAAATCTTTTATAAGTTTTATCTTTACAGTTATCTTCCATCCCTTCATTGTATCAACCCTTATTTTATACATATATGTCTTTCTTCCTTTAAAATTTTAGGAGGCACTTTTTTCTAACACACCAAAATACACCCAAAATCTAGTGTGTGGCACTGATCTATGCACTAGCTTGATCATATTTGATCATATTCTGCTTTTTTTGTATTGTTCTGTTTTTGTTTTTATCTTTTTTTCTTTTTTTTTTTCCTCTTTCTTTTTTCTTTCTTTCCCTTTCTTTTCCCCTGGTTTCAGGTATTTTCTGATTTGTATACAGTATATTTCCTGGGGACGTTGTTAGCCTGTTAGCATTTTGTTCTCTCATTCATCTATTCTCCTCTGGACAAAATGACAAGACGGAAAAAATCACCTCAGCAAAACGAACAAGAGGTAGTACCGTCAGCCAGGGAACTACTCAATACGGACATTAGTACAATGTCGGACCTAGAGTTCAGAAACATGACTTTAAAGATACTAGCTGGGCTTGAAAAAAGGGTGGAAGTTATTAGAGAAATGCTTTCTGGAGAAATAAAAGAACTAAAATCTAACCAAGTCGAAATCAAAAAGGCTATTGATGAGGTGCAATCAAAAATGGGGGCACTAACTGCTAGGATAAATGAGGCAGAAGAGAGAATCAGCAATATAGAAGACCAAATGATGGAAAATAAAGAGGCTGAGAAAAAGAGAGAGAAACAACTACAGGATCACAAGGGCAGAATTCGAGAGATAAATGATACGATAAGACGAAACAACATTAGAATAATTGGGATCCCAGAAGAAGAAGAAAGAGAGAGAGGGGCAGAAGGTATATTGGAGCAAATAATAGCAGAGAACTTCCCTAATGTGAGGAAGGAAACAGGCATCAATATCCAGGAGGCACAGAGAACCCCTCTCAAAATCAATAATAATAGGTCAACACCCCGACATCTAATAGTAAAACTTACGAGTCTCAGAGACAAAGAGAAAATCCTGAAAGCAGCTTGGGAGAAGAGATATGTAACCTACAATGGTAAAAATATTAGATTGGCAACAGACCTATCCACAGAGACCTGGCAGGCCAGAAAGGACTGGCAAGATGTCTTCAGAGCACTAAACAAGAAAAATATGCAGCCAGGAATACTATATCCAGCTAGGCTGTTCTTGAAAAGAGAAGGAGAGATAAAAAGCTTCCAGGACAAACACAAACTAACGGAATTTGCAAACACGAAACCAGCCCTCCAAGAAATATTGAAAGGGGTCCTCTAAGCAAAGAGAGAGCCGAAAAGCAGCATAGATCAGAAAGGAACACAGACAATATACAGTAACAGTCACCTTACAGGCACTACAATGGCACTAAATTCATATCTTTCAATAGTTACCCTGAATGTAAATGGGCTCAATGCCCCAATCAAAAGACACAGGCTATCAGATTGGATTCAAAAACAAGACCCATCCATATGCTGTCTGCAAGAGACTCATTTTAGACCCAAAGACAACCCCACATTGAAAGTGAGGGGGTGGAAAACCATTTACCATGCTAATGGACACCAAAAGAAAACTGGGGTGCAATCCTTCTATCAGACAAATTAGATTTTAAAACAAAGACTGTAATAAGAGATGAGGAAGGACTATATCCTATTTAAAGGGTCTATGCAACAAGAAGATCTAACAATTGTAAATATCTATGCCCTGAACATGGGAGCAGCCAATTATATAAGGTAATTAATAACAAAAGCGAAGAAAGACATTGACAACAATACAATAATAGTGGGGGACTTTAACACCCCCCTTACTGAAATGGACAGATCATCTAAGCAAAAGATCAACAAGGAAATAAAGACTTTAAGTGACACACTGGACCAAATGGACTTCACAGACATATTTAGAACATTCCATCCCAAAGCAACGGAATATACATTCTTCTCTAGTGCCCATGGAACACTCTCCAGAACTGATCACATCCTAGGTCACAAATCAGGTCTCAACCAGTACTAAAACATTGGGATTATTCCCTGCATATTATCAGACCACAATGCTTTGACACTAGAACTCAGTAACAAGAGGAAAGTCGGAAAGAACTCAAATACAGGGAGGCTAAAGAGCATCCTACTGAAGAATGAATGGGTCAACCAGGAAATGAAAGAAGAATTAAAAAAATTCATGGAAACCAATGAAAATGAAAACACAACTGTTCAAAATCTTTGGGATACAGCAAAGGCAGTCCTGAGAGGAAAGTATATAGCAATACAAGCCTTTCTCAAGAAACAAGAAAGGTCTCAAATACACAACCTAACCCTACACCTAAAGGAGCTGGAGAGAGAACAGCAAATAAAGCCTAAACCCAGCAGGAGAAGAGAAATAATAAAGATCAGAGCAGGAATCAATGAACTAGAAACCAAAAGAACAGTAGAACAGATCAAGGAAACTAGGAGCTGGTTCTTTGAAAGAATTAATAAGATTGATAAACCCCTGGCCAGACGTATCAAAAAGAAAAGAGAAAGGACCCAAATCAACAAAATCATGAATGAAAGAGGAGAGATCACAACCAACTCCAAAGACATACAAACAATTATAAAAACATATTATGAGCAACTCTATGCCAGCAAATTAGATAACCTGGAAGAAATGGGTGCATTTCTAGAGATGTATCAACTACCAAAATTGAACCACGAAGAAATAGAAAACCTGAACAGACCTCTAACCACGAAGGAAATTGAAGCAGTCATCAAAAATCTCCCAAGAAACAAAAGCCCAGGGCCAGACGACTTCCCAGGGGAATTCTATCAGACATTTAAAGAAGAATTAATACCTATTCTCCTGAAACTGTTCCAAAAAATAGAAATGGAAGGAAAACTTCCAAACTCATTTTATGAGACCACCATTACCTTGATCCCAAAACCAGACAAAGACCCCATCAAAAAGGAGAATTAGAGACCAATATCCTTGATGAACATGGATGCAAAAATTCTCACCAAAATACTAGCCAATAGGATCCAACAGTACATTAAAAGGATTATTCACTCACGACCAAGTGGGATTTATCCCTGGGCTGCAAGGCTGGTTCAACATCTGCAAATCAATCAACGTGATACAATACTTTAACAAAAGAAAGAACAAGAATCATATGATTCTCTCAATAGATGCAGAAAAAGCATTTGACAATGTACGGCATGCTTTCTTGATCAAAACTCTTCAGAGTATAGGGATAGAGGGTACATACCTCAACATCATAAAAGCCATCAATGAAAAACCTACAGCGAATATCATTCTCAATGGGGAAAAGCTGACAGCTTTTCCCCTAAGGTCAGGAACGCGGCAGGGATGTCCACTCTCATCGCTGCTATTCAACATAGTATTAGGAGTCCTAGCCACAGCAATCAGACAACAAAAAGAAATCAAAGGCATCCAGATCGGCAAAGAGGAAGTCAAACTCTCACTCTTTGCAGATGTTATGATACTGTATGTGGAAAACCCAAAAGACTCCACCCCAAAACTGCTAGAACTCATACAGGAATTCGGTAAAGTAGCAGGATATAAACTCAATGCACAGAAATCAGTGCCATTCCTATACACCAACAACAAGACAGAAGAGAGACAAATCAAGGAGTCGATCCCATTTACAATTGCACCGAAAACCATAAGATACCTAGGAATAAATTTAACCAAAGAGGCAAAGGATTTGTACTCAGAAAACTCACAAGAGGGAAACTGCATGGGAAAATATTCATGAAAGAAATTGAAGAAGACACAAAGAAATGGAAAAACATTCCATGCTCATGGATTGGGAGAACCAACATTGTGAAGATGTCAGTGCTACCTAGAGCAATCTACACATTCAATGTAATCCCCATCAAAATACCAGCCACTTTTTTCAAAGAAATGGAACAAATAATCCTAAAATTTGTATGGAACCAGAAGAGACCCCGAATAGCCAGAGGAATGTTGAAAAAGAAAAGCAAAGCTGGCGGCATCACAATTCCGGACTTCCAGCTCTATTACAAAGCTGTCATCATCAAGACAGTATGGTACTGGCACAAAAACAGACACATAGATCAATGGAATAGAATAGAGAGCCCAGAAATGGACCCTCAACTCTATGGTCAACTTATCTTTGACAAAGCAGGAAAGCATGTCCAATGGCGAAAAGACAGTCTCTTCAACAAATGGTGTTGGGAAAATTGGACAGCCACATGCAGAAGAATGAAACTGGACCATTTCCTTACACCACACACAAAAATAGACTCCAAATGGTTGAAAGACCTAAACGTGAGACAGGAGTCCATCCAAATCCTAAAGGAGAACACAGGCAGGAACCTCTTCGACCTCAGCCACAGCAACTTCCTCCTAGATACATCGCCAAAGGTAAGGGAAGCAAGGGCAAAAATGAACTATTGGGATTTCATCAAGATCAAAAGCTTCTGCACAGCAAAAGAAACAGTCCACAAAACCAAAAGACAACCGACAGAATGGGAGAAAATATTTGCAAATGACATATCAGAGAAAGGGCTAGTATCCAAAATCTATAAAGAACTTATCAAACTCGACACCCAAAGAACAAATAATCCAATCAAGAAATGGGTAGAAGGCATGAAAAGACATTTTTCCAAAGAAGACATCCAAATGGCCAACAGACACGTGAAACAGTGCTCCACATCGCTCGGCATCAGGGAAATCCAAATCAAAACCTCAATGAGATACCACCTCACACCAGTCAGAATGGCTAGAATTAACAAATCAGGAAACGACAGATGTTGGCGGGGATGTGGAGAAAGGGGAACCCTCCGACACTGTCGGTGGGAATGCAAGCTGGTGCAACCCCTCTGGAAAACAGTATGGAGGTTCCTCAAACAGTTGAAAATAGAGCTAGTGTACGATCCAGCAATTGCACTACTGGGTATTTACCCCAAAGATACAAATGTAGGGATCCGAAGGGGTACGTGCACCCCAATGTTTATAGCAGCAATGTCCACAATAGCCAAACTGTGGAAAGAGCCAAGATGTCCATCGACACATGAATGGATAAAGAAGAAGTGGTATATATACACAATGGAATATTATGCAGCCATCAAAGGGAATGAGATCTTGCCATTTGCAACGACATGGATGGAACTGGAGGGTGTTATGCTGAGTGAAATAAGTCAATCAGAGAAAGACATGTATCAGATGACCTCACTGATATGAGGAATTCTTAATCTCAGGAAACAAACGGAGGGTTGCTGGAGTGGTGGGGGGTGGGAGGGATGGGGTGGCTGGGTGATAGACATTGGGTAGGGCATGTGCTATGGTGAGCGCTGTGAATTGTGCAAGACTGTTGAATCACAGATCTGTACTTCTGAAACAAATAATGCAACATATGTTAAGAAAAAAGAAAAAGAAGAAGATAGCAGGAGGGGAAGAATGAAGGGGAGTAAGTCGGAGGGGGAGATGAACCATGAGAGACTATGGACTCTGAAAAACAAACTGAGGGTTCTAGAGGGGAGGTGGGTGGGGGGATGGGTTAGCCTGGTGATGGGTATTAAAGAGGGCACGTTCTGCGTGGAGCAGTAGGTGTTATGCACAAACAATGAATCATGGAACACTACATCAAATCTAATGATGTAATATATGATGATTAACATAACAATAAAAAATTAAAAAAAATGATGCAGGTATATGTATACCTTATGCCTGACCCAGAATAGATATTTGAAAAACGTGAAGGTAAATCTGCCATCACTGAGCAAGGAGCAATCTGGAAACCTCCTCAGCAGAGAGGTGGGGGAGATGGGCATGAGGTAAGGCTTCAAGAGAGCCTCCTTTCAGCTCAAAATGCTAAGGGGAGTAACTAGCATGGGTGCAGAGGATCTGATGATGACATCATGCGGATCTCACCTGCTGGGGCCCATTGAGGAGAATTACGTTCACATGATCCAGTCAACATATTTTAAAAGCAAAAAAGAAAAGAGAAAAGAAAAGCAATCTAGCTTTTGCTTAGGAATGGTCTGGAAGAGCCCAGAAGGAAATTGTTCCTGGGCTCTATGAAGCTGCACATCTTCGAGGATGGACTTCAGCTTTGCACCCAGGTGGAAGGAAACAGCCTTTTGTCAGACTGTTGTCACTTGCGTCCCAAATATCCATCATGACTTGAATGTAACCAGAGCCTCCTCCGTCTCTTGTACTTGAGACCTGAGTCACAGTGGCTGTAGTTCAAGGTTTTAACCCTCTTGGCTCCTAGTCCCCTTGGTGGCTAGAGACAGGCTATGGCTTATCCAAGAGTGTGTCAGCCTCATGCTTTCCCTTGATGTGCTGGTTTTGTTGTCTCTATTTTGTGATATAAGAGACAATAATTAATGTCTTTTGAAATTATGCTTCTTTATGAGATGTGCGTGGTGTTTGATAACAGGAATAAAGGATCTGATGGTCAAATGAGTTACATCAGTCATAATCATCTCTTTCTTGGTCCTTTTGCTATTTTCTTCCTTCATTAATTTTTTGTGTTTAAAACTCCAGCTTTTATTAATGATTAAAAATATTTTACTTAAGAGGAACTTTCTATCTCAATTCATCAACATTTTGTGCCTTCTATGTGCCAACCTTGGATTAGTCATCAGTTGGACTGATTCTCTCTCCTCAAATAAATTACAAGGTATGAAGGGAGTTGACGTATGAACTATGATACAAGGCAAACATGTTATAGGAGTAGTACCAGGTATAATTCTAGTCCATAAGAGGCAGTGAGGTCAGGGAGGGTGCGTAGAGAGGGAGAATCCTGAGTTCGGTGTTAAGTCTTAAAAATGAAAATGTACAGATCTGTGGAAAACCAGCCTCACCCATGGCGTGCACATAGTTCAGCAGGACGTGTGTGTGGAGTCAGACAAAAAGCACAGAATAGCTGAGAAGGCGCCAGATGTCAGTTCTTGGGGGATCTAGAGTATTCGCTGAAATGATGCTGACTCATCGTGTAGGCAATGAAAAGCTAGTTAAAGGTTTTAGTGGGGCAGGATTATGATCACAGCGCTGATGGAACAAACAGCAAACATGCCATAGGAGCTCCAGAGGTGCTTTTTCTTAAATGCAAACTCATTTTTTTTTTTTTTAATAAAACCCATTTACCACTTCAGAATCTCTGAGTTAGATCAGGAGGTATGGGAAAAGAGGACCAAAAAATGGAACCCATCGTGTCAGGGACCTTAGTTTTCATATCTTGGGGGATCTGACAAGGAAAGAGGGGACAGGTTTTCCATTAATTCTTTAACTGGCAATAAAGCCCCATCGCGGACCTATGCTAATAGCCATGAGGACTGTAACTCCGTCTCTTCTTAAGAACCCGTGACTTCCTGCTCACAGCGCAGGTGTCAGGGGTAATGGCCTCCCACCTGTATCTGTGATGATCCAACCTCACAGGCTGCAGCCAGTTCCCTAGTTCTCCATGCGTTTCCCACAACCTGGGTGGTGTCACCTTAACTTTGACTTGGTTCCCAGATCCCAGACACAGAAGAAGCTATGCAGCCTGTGGTTAGTGATATCAGACCCACAACCAGACCTGCTCCGGGAAGGTCCTCACCAATTCCATAGCATCACGCTGCAAATGTTCTCAGGAACCGGCATCTCTGGGGGATTAATAATGATTGTTTGCAACCACTGCAGTTGCTGACCCCGTGGCCATGTGGCTCTGGATCTACCCTCGTCCAAGATGGCAATGACCTCCGCATGCTGGCTATGTCCAATGTCTAATTAATTTTTAACCAAAATGTCATAAATGTACACTTTAAACCAGTTGTGAACTCAGAAGCATCACAGAATGAAATGTCATCCCAGTCACACCCTCACTCCATGTCTCCTCCCCCATTCCAGAACTCAGGGAAAGAAAGGAAAGTTTGAATGGCTAGGACGTTTTTCTTTATTTTGATCTCTGAAGAGCCCACGTTTCAAAAAAATCCCTCTAATTCATTTTCTGTCCATTCATTTTGTGTCTGTCTGTCTGTTCGTTTGGAGAAACCATGATTTGCCCCAAGGATGGTATCAGAACCAGGGAACCTCAACTAATTGTACCAAGCACTAACTAAAATGGCAATAGTAAAAAGTTAGAAATGATCTCCCAGTGGCAGTGAAAACAGTGCAGCTTCCAGTAGAACGTGAACATGCCAGGACTTGCTATGCTGATCTGTTGTGTGGAAATGGGATGGGCTTTCCTCATTTCTGGCTGCAGCATTAGGCCCCTACCAGGGAGCCAAGATGGATTAAACCTCTACCATCAAACACTTTGCAGGGGGCATTAAGCATGCTGTCTAATTCATGGGGCGCCTGGGTGGCTCAGTCGTTAAGCTCTGACTTCAGCTCAGGTCATGATCCCAGGGTCCTGGGATCGAGCCCTGCATTGGGCTCCCTGCTCAGCAGGAAGCCCGCTTCTTCCTTTCCTGCTCCCCCTGCTCGTGTTCCCTCTCTGGCTGTCTCTCTCTGTCAAATAAATAAAATCTTAAAAAAAAAAAAAAGCATGCTGTCTAATTCAGCTATCATAAAAGACTGCAACATGGGCATTAATGCTCCCCCCCTTTTTTGAGAAAGAGAGAGAGTGAGAGCAGGGGGAGGGGCAGAGGGAGAGAGAGAATCACGAGCTGACTCCACACTGAACATGGAGCCCAACGTGGGGCTGGATCTCATGAGCCTGAGATCATGACCTGAGGCAAAATCAAGAGTCAGACGCCCAACCAAGTGAGCCACCCAGGCGCCCCATCAATGCCCTTTTTAAAGAAGGAGGAGCAGAAGCTCAGAGCTAAGGAACTTGCCCAAGATTGTATTTGGGTGAGTTAGGATTTGATCCTACAACCATCTGGCCTCAAAAGTCATAATTGTCCACTTGACTTTTTTTCTTGCGGCCTCAGAGATAGCAGCCCACATTTCCAGGCAAAGACATTTAGTCCCGAAGACTCACAGAAGTCAATCAGACAAATGGAGTTAGTTAAAACAACAACAATGTTGACTACAACAAATAAATAACCAAGAAAGAATAATTTAATTTAATACCTAACCTCCCCAAACATTATGTTCATTATTTAGTAGGAATGTTGAGAGACATGCAATATGGCTTTTGGCTCATTGAAACTCTCACTCAGGTGGAGAAAACCAATATATACATAAATAACTCCACTCAATTCATTCAGTCACTGTTCATTCATTCATTCATTCATGCATGCATGCATGCATGCATGCCTCACTTATTTTTATGTCCGGGGTTAAGGCAAGCACTGAAATAAAGACATTGTGTAAGTCAGGGCCAGTGCCGCACTCAAGGAGCTTGCAGGAGAGTGGAGGAGATAGATATTAAATACACATGAGCCAGGTATCAACTAGAGTCAGCAGGGCCCTTCAGTTCCAGAGATTCTGCCCAAATTCCTTTGTTCTTCCCAAGATCTCTGTAAATCCCTGGGGACCCATAGTTCTTCTAATCAACTTTGCCTTCCATTTTTCACTTAGGGGCTTATTCTTTTACATGTAAAAGCAAACAGGAACATACAACACAGGCTCGATCCCTTGCAGAAGAACAGTGCCTCTTACAGAACTCCCTTGGGGCTGCCCTACCCGCAGACACGCACGGCTCCAAGGATAAGAGTCATCGGAGTACTAGACTTCCCTGCGGCTGGAATACTCTTCCTTTTCTGCCATTTCCAGCTTGGTCCCATAAACTACGCAGGAATTCTGCTCATCTCTCCTCTTTCTCTGCTCTCCTAGCTATCTCTGAATTTCAGCTCATGATTTATGAAAGTCCAATTCATCTCTTTCTTGTCCCTCCAACTCATGTGCTTAGTGCCCTACCTGCTATCCTAGGCATCTGATCAAAGTTCCTAAACAAAAAGCATCCTTCATCACGAATATCCAGCTGAAGAAGTAATACTATTTCTCACCTCACTTCATAAAGTTACAAAACTAATGATATATCAGATGGTGATAGAAAAAGAGCAGGGTGCTATGAGAGCTATACCAGGGGAATAAGTTAGACTAGGCACGGTTTGCAGGGAAAACACCCAAATAATCTCATGAAACTGGCTCAAAACAGCAGTTCATTTCTCCTTTGCCTCCCAAGTTCACTGCTGGTGCAAGAGGGAGCTGCTCTTAGTAGGCGTCCAGGCTGATGGATGAGGCTCTATCCTAACCCATAATCCTAAGAGCTGGGATATGGAAGAGAGCATGGCGGACCACACACTGGTTCTTCTTTTTTTTTTTAAAGATTTTATTTATTTATTTGACACAGAGAGAGAGACAGCGAGAGAGGGAACACAAGCAGGGGGAGTGGGAGAGGGAGAAGCAGGCTTCCCACTGAGCAAGGAGCCCGATGCGGGGCTCGATCCCAGGACCCCGGGATCATGACCTGAGCTGAAGGCAGACACTTAAACCAAGTGAGCCACCCAGGTGCCCCCCACACGCTGGTTCTAAAGTCATTTCTGATCATTACCATGGACCAACACGATGCTCATTTTCACTTGGCCAGGCCTTTTGTCACTGTGGAGGGAAGTGTCCTCCACTTGAGAGGGATAGCGGGTAGCTATAAATGACAGGACAGTTTCCCACAGTCTGCCATTCTGGTTACAAATATTACTTCTATGCCCCTTTTGGCTTGCCAACACTCATTCCTTCCCCAAATAGCTTCCTTTGCACTGGAGATCTATATACTGAAAAAAGGTAAGGGAGGAGGAAGGAGGGGAGGGGAAGATGCGGGGGTGGGGGGTGGATTCTTCCTCCCTGTACCCAATACAACCACAGTAGAAGAGGGATTGCCTCGTTTCAACAAACACTCCAAAACCCCCCAACAGACACTGCTTTTTGAGACCCTGCTCTATTCCTTAATCCACAGAACAAATTGTTCCTTGGTCCCATCCTCCTTTTGATCATCCTACTGGGCCACATTTGAGGACATCAGTAGCTGATATTTCTCTTCGGGACTCAGCAATGTCTTAGCATGCTTCCTGCATAGTGTTGTAGGCCCAAGCCTCCATTTAAGTCTTAAGGATCCCTCTGCTTTAGTTCAGACTAGTGGTTCTTTGGGCAGTCAACTCTCTCAAAAATCTCTTTTATTAGCTCAGTCTCTTAGCTACTTTATTTCAAGAGCCATATTCAAAATCATTTTTTAGACATGGATTTATCCCCCCTCTAGATCTAGCTGCTTTTGCCTTGAGTCTAGTAGATTTCCATGGGAGAGACAAAGCAATTCTCTATGTGAACTGTTTTTATACAACTGAAAGTAATTCACTAAAATTGTACGTGGTTTAACAAAGAGTACAAACACCCCTTGGATTTGGTCCTTGTCAGTCTGTGAGGCTTAAAGTTGGAAGACTGAGAATCAGCTGCATCTTCCAACCCTTCAAGCTGTTGATTTATGGACCCTCCATTTCTTTCTTTCTTTTTTTTCCTGATTGTAAACTGGACAATTCTTCCCTGATTTCATCTCTTTCTCATCAACCTTCATCAATTGTAACCATTCACAAGAAACTCATGCCAGCCCAAGTCTGAATTCCCACTTACTTGACTAAACCTACATATGGTCTTATTATTTGTCTTCCAAGTTACTGTGGATGGCGGTTTCACTAAGTGTTTCACTGCGACCTAATGGGGATCACCACCCTTACAAACCATGCTGAGAGTCTTCTTACTGCTCTCTGGCCAGCTCAGAAGCCAAGGTCATGTGTCCCGCTCATCACACTCAATCAGGGGCCCAGACCAATGGTCTTCCATCTTTGGCACAGGCTTTCAAGGTCTCAGGGTGGAAAAGAGGGTATGGTGACTTAAGTGCCAGCTCTTGAAGATTCTACTTGTCACATGTCATTGGTCAAACCAAGTCCCATGACAAAACTGTGAGATACCAAAGGGGTGAAGAAAGACAGTGCTCTCTTAGGGGAAAGTGGTAGATATTTTTAAACACAGAAGGGGGAAAAACTAGTAGGAAACATTAGGAAAGACCTTTTTATGGATGTACTATTTTCATCAGAAAACCAATTCAGTGTTAGCATTTGCTCTATACCAGAGACAAGAAACATGGCCCAGCCTCAAAGAGAAAGCCAACGTGGAATGAGATGATGGGGGATTGTTGGCATGGGCCAGACCATGTCATAAGTGCTTTAATAGAACTATACAAAACTACCATTGGTAGGGAGTGAAAATATTTAGATTTCAGGATTTTTGAAGATTTCTTGGAGAAGTAGGATAATAGATACTGATTACGTTTTTTAGATAAAAATTTATTTGGGAACTTTTAAAGTAAGGATTGGCATTCTCTCAAAAGCAGCATGCCAAGTCGCCAAACTGAGGTTTCCCAGGGCATGAAAGGAGTGCCAGCAAAGTAATAACTAACTCAAGCGGCTTGGCAGTGGGCATGGCAACCAACGAGCCTCATGTCAACATATGGTAAGGATCACTAATTACTGGGTTTGCTTTCCTCATCACAATTGGTTAGTTTGATTTTTAATCCATACCAGCAGGACTCAAACAACAGGAGTAGAATCACTTCAAATTCATAATCACAAACCTCAATTGATACAAAATCCTGGCAATAAAATTACGTTTTCCCAGTATTATATTTTCATGTCTTCTTGTTACTGAAAGCTCCACCATCTTTCCACATGCACCCTCATACTCACTGAAAATAGAAATCACCAGGCTCATAAACCCTTATATTTCCACCTCTAAACCAATGATCCATCTATACATGCTCCAACTTTTTCGTCTGCCCAACAATTAAAAAGGAATTCATGCTCATGCTTGTGCCTGCCCTTGAATTCTGTCTCCATTCCCTGTCCCAAGGGCTTCAGCCTCCAGGGTTTCCGTCTCTCTTGTACCTCATTAATCTCTACGGCATCACTCTCATTGGTAGACAGACATTGTCCTAGAATTTCCCATGTTCAAAAAAAAAAAATCATCCTTGGGCCTTATAGAATTTCTTAGCTAACAGATTATTTTTCTACCCTTCTTGTATGTTTCTTGAGAGTTCTCTATGATGTAGTGTCCGTTTCTTCTACTTTCATCAGTTTTGAATCTAATATTGGGTTTTCTTGCCCAATTTCAATCTTCTCCTTTCAGCTATCAGTGAACTTCATGCCTTCTGGCCATTCTTCTACATCTCCTTTGCTATATGCTTTCATTCTAACCAAACCCCTGGGGCTTGGAGCTTCTCTAATTCCAAAACCAACTTCTCTTCTTTCCTTATGCCTTTCTCTTAGAGGACTACATTAACTCTTATATTTTCTTAATTGATACAAATATAGATTCATCAGTTATGTGTCCAAAATACATTCTGAATCTGTTCTGTGTTCTCCATCCCAATTTCTACCATCTTAATTCAGGCTACTGGATCAGTCCTCACTTGGATTATTGTTAACAGGCTCCTACAGGGGTCCTAACAAACTCTTCTCTAATTATTCTTCAGATAGCAGTACAAGTAATGTTCTTAAATTATAAATAAGATCATGTTATTGTTCTGTTTAAACCCCTCTGATGTGTCTTTGCCCTTCTGACAATGCCCTTCTCACCACCCTCTTTGCCATGGCCTGACAATGCTAGGCATAACCTGACCCCTGCCCATCTCACTCCCAATCTCCTGCCACACTCTTTTTTTTTTTTTAGCAAAAGTGTTTCTTTTTTTTATGTTATGTTAATCACCATACATCATTAGATTTTGATGTAGTGTTCCATGATTCATTATTTGCGTATAACACCCAGTGCTCCATGCAGAACGTGCCCTCTTTAATACCCATCACCAGGCTAACCCATCCCCCCACCCCCTCCCCTCTAGAACCCTGTTTGTTTTTCAGAGTCCATCGTCTCTCATGGTTCATCACCCCCTCCAATTTCCCCCCTTCCCCTCCTGCTATCATCATCTTCTTCTTCTTCTTCTTCTTCTTCTTCTTCTTCTTCTTCTTCCTCTTCCTCTTCCTCTTCTTCTTCTTCTTTTAACATATAATGTATTATTTGTTTCAGAGGTACAGATCTGTGATTCAACAGTCTTGCACAATTCACAGCACTCGCCATAACACATACCCTCCCCAATGTCTATCACCCAGCCACCCCATCCCTCCCACCCCCCACCACTCCAGCAACCCTCAGTTTGTTTCCTGAGATTAAGAATTCCTCTTATCAGTGAGGTCATATGATACATGTCTTTCTCTGATTGACTTATTTCGTTCAGCATAATACCCTCCAGTTCCATCCATGTCGTTGCAAATGGCAAGATCTCATTCCTTTTGATGGCTGCATAATATTCATTGTGTATATATACCACATCTTCTTTATCCATTCATGTGTCGATGGACATCTTGGCTCTTTCCACAGTTTGGTTATTGTGGACACTGCTGCTATAAACATCGGCATGCATGTACCCCTTTGAATCCCTACATTTGTATCTTTAGGGTAAATACCCAGTAGTCCTGCCACACTCTTATCTGGTCACAATTCTTCAGCTACACTGGTTATCTTTCTGACTCTCAACTATATTGAGTTGGTTTTCTTTTCTTTTTTCTTTTTTCTTTTTTTAATTGCTTTCCTCTGGGCCTTTATAAATGCTGTTACCTATGCTTTTAATGGTTTCTGTCTACCCTTCACTTAATTACTCTTCTCACAGTTTGGCTCTCAGTTTAAATATTACCTTCTTGAAGAGGACTTCCCTAACAAGCTCATCTAAAATAGATTCCTATTCATTATTTTTTAAAACTTAGCTACTTTTAAAAATTCACTGTAGTTAATGCAACTTGCCAATGCTTTTATTCAATGGGCTGTTCTTTACTAATGGTGTTGCTGCATTAAACAATGCACTAAACAGTTTCTTCCTCTCTTCACCAGGACATATACCCTAAAAGGGCAGAGACCACATGTCTTTTTCACAATTTTACCTTCAGTGATGAGTACATGGCCCGGGACACAATAAATAATTGTCAAATAAATGAAACCTAGGAGCATGGCCCAAGGCCAAGGGTTGCTCCAGCTCCACCATCTGTGGCAATCAAATGAGACTGCTAGTGCAGTTTTAGAACTTGGAAATACATTGCATTTAAGTGCTACAAAAAAGATGATGATTTTTTTCTCTTCTTCCTTGCTCCCCATCCTGGATTTAGGGGCTACCTATAAGACTGAAATGAGTCACATACTGACAAAGCAAATACTTCAAATCAGTCAAAGTTTCTACCAAGTCTTCATGTTACTTAACAAATTAAAGAAAACTTCTACTTAGCATGGCTAAATGTTTCTCCCATCTCAGTAAAATATATTAAATAAAGATATATGTAGAATCTACTGGCATAGTACATTAAAGATAACAATGGCAGTATTTCTCCTAACTCTGCATTCTTTTGAGAACTACATGCTTAACTATTGAACTTTCTATGTTGAGTATTAAAACAAGTCAGATGGTTCCAAAAATGGTAGGAGAAGATTTTTGAACACTTACATTGCCCCAGATTCTCAGGGATCCCAGGACTTCTGCTAACTGTACAATGAACCAAGATATAATCAAGAAAATGAAAACAAACACACAAATTGTGAGAAACACAGACCCAAATCCTCTTACTCTATCATAGAGGAACTGGGAGTCACATGCCTGTTCAACTTGTACATGCCTGGAACACAATAAGTATCTTCAGCATTTCATTCCCGCTCACCTCTGTTCCAACTCAGGGACTCCTGGCCCGCACAATGGTACAAGGCAAAAGAATGCATATGGAGCAGGCTTAGATCTTAGGAGGCTGCCCCTTTTTTTAAAAAAAAAAATTTTGTTTTTTAACTTAAGAAACTAGGCAGAGGCAGGAAGAGCTCACATAGCTTGTGTTGCCTTTTCTATAAAACTCAGCCCACCCCCAAAATTGCTAATTACTTCTAACTCTCTACTATGGTCAGAGAAGCTGACCAATTTGAAGATTCAAACTCAAGTTAGCAAAACACTAGAGGACTACCTTATACCCATCACACATTAAGGGAGTACTGTGCATACCAGTCTGAGCCTAAGATCAGATTCGAAAGACTGAAGATAATAGCACCCTCGTATGTTAGCCCAAGGGTATCTGTAAACCTGGGAGAGGTAGCCTATCCAAGGATGAGAAACACATCATGTAGTCTATAAAATACTGCTCTACTAAAAGCAAAAGGGGTAGGAGAGTGTCAACTTACAAAAAGGGGGAGGGGGAGAAGGAAAAGAAAAAAAAGAAAAGAAAATATCTCTTATTACAACACATGGGGTGTTGCCAAAGCTATACCTAGGGCTAAATTCATCTCAAAATATTTTATTTATCAAAGAATAATAAATAGATAAAAACTAGATTTTGATTTCAAGAAATCTGGAAAATAAGATGGGCAACTACAGGAAAAGGGAAACAACAGAAATCAAATATAGGAAATAACAATACAAATGAGAAATTTTAGGAATCAGTTGTTTGAAATAATGAACAATGACAGAGCAAAACTATGACGCATGAAAAGAAAGAGATGAGACACCAGAAAGGTGCCATCACAACAGACACCGGGGGAAAATTCAGGGTTAAATGCCCAGTACTTTTACAATCCCACTGGGTGGAGAATTTTCTGTAAAATTTTAAAGTTGTCAAAATAGTAGCAAGAATGATTAGACTATTAATAAGAACAATGCTATCAATATTTTTTTTCAAAATTTAAGAAAGGATTAATTCCAAAATATTAATATAATCCAGAGCATAGGTATATACACTGCTACCTAATTTATTTAACAAAAGTTTAAAAAATGCTGCTATCAAGATTTGAGAAAGTATAAAAATAACAACCTAACATTGGGATTAATAATATGTTATTAAGTTTAATATTTTATTTTACTTTAAAAATATGCAAATTTCATGTGTTCACCAGTACTTCAATGTAGGTCCAAGGTCTTGTCTTCCACTGGCTTATTGAACAGAATTCTGTATTGGGGTTTTTGAACCAATAACATAATGTCTGAATTTCAAGTTTTGGTTTCCTATAAGTGAAAAGTGAATCTGAAGATATTTGGACAGCGGTCTGAGTCTAGAAACTTCATGATGCAGGACTGGAGGGACCGTGGAAGAAGTGTGCAGGTACCATTAGCATTACAGGCTGCCGAGCAGGTCCAGCGGAAGCAGTAACCTGATGGTTTTAACTGTTGTAGATGCCGAACACATGGGAAGGCTCCTCTAAACAACTGAGAGCAAGGAAGCCAGGAACGTGAGAGATCCACCACCGCGCAGGTGGTGGCTCTTACCGCATGCGCCCCTGAAAGCACTCAAACCCTCTGTGCAAAGTGGGGGTGCGGACCCTGGGTGCACTTGCATGCGCTCTCGCCGCTAAGGCATGACAAGGAAGGGGTCACAAAGGCAATCAGTGCGAGCAGCTGTCCCCTCAAGGCTGTAGCTCCAGAGTCGAGAAAACCCTCGCTCAGGAGAAGCCCAAAGACATGGCAGCTCGTGGCGCCAAACTCACCTGTGCTCCTGGCATGGAGCAGGATGCAGCTGAGTAAATGCCGGCGGACCAACTCTGCCCCCTTTGTGTAGTCATCCAACCACAAGGAAAAGGTGAAAATGTGGCAATAAGAAATTTTGTAAATGGAGCTGAAGACCTTCCGTGCTTCTATTCTGACCCTTTCACCACACCACTAAAACTGTCTGCATTTCCTATGAATTATGGATTTGTCTCACTTTTTGTTGTTGTTGCGGGTTTTCCCTCCTAAAGAATCTCTTTTTGGTAATAAAAAATGCTTTAAAAATGCTATTTTGAAACACCTTAGCTATTTTTAAAAACGTCTCATATGTGGCCAAGTAAAGATTTAAAATGCACTTAGTTTGTATTAAATCTTTTCAATATGATTTTTCAAAATAAAAAAAACTGCCAGAACTATTAATAAGAGTTTTAAATAAAAAGAAATTAAAATGGCTCAGAATGTTATAGAGAATGAAAAAAGAACAAATATACTGGGGCGCCTGGGTGACTCCGTCAGTTAATCGTCTGCCTTCAGTTCAGGTCATGATCCCAGGGTCCTAGGATCGAGCCCCGCATCGGGCTCCCTGCTCAGTGGGGAGCCTGCTTCTCCCTCTGCTGTTCCCCCTGCTTGTGCTCTCTCTCTTTGTCAAGTAAATAAATAAAATCAAAGAACACATATATGAAGAACTATTTGAAATAAAAACAGTCCATTTGTAATTAAAAAATATACTTAAATATACCAAATATATTAGGATTACCCAATTATACTAAAATATAATTCAATGATTATGCTTAGATTATACTTTAAATATCTCAGGAGAATCAACTGAAAAAACTCTTAGGCTCAAAATGTTAGCTAAGCAAAATAGCCAGATAAAAAATAGATACAGAAAATTCAGAAATTTTCTTAGAAATTAGCAATAAACTTTTGGAAGATAAAATTTTAAAAAATGGCCACATAGAGAATAAGAGTAGAAATATGAAGTACCTAGGTGTAAGTTTTGCAAGATTTCTGTGTAAACTGTTATGAAAACCAATAAACACAAAAATATTTTAGTGACCTATTAAAAAAGTGAATACTGACTAGAGTGTACTATGTTCTAGATGGGAAAATTGAGTACTATTAACATTTAAACAAACCAACCTTTAAAAATTGATCCAAAATCAATCCATATGATTAAAATGAGTCAAGCCAAATCTCTAAGGGGAGGACTAGCTGGGAGGAGAGGGTAGACCACAGGCTGTGGGCGCTGCCACCAGAGAGCATGGCAGAAATTGAGGGAAAGATTTACGACAGAAGAGGTGATTGGTGTGTGTAGGACGGAGAGAGAGAGGGGGGAAAACGCTGCTTAAAAATCATGTACTAGGGCTGGGCGCCTGGGTGGCTCAGATGGTTAAGCGTCTGCCTTCAGCTCGGGTCCCGCATCGGGCTCCCTGCTCCTTGGGAGCCTGCTTCTCCCTCTGCTTCTCCCCGCACCCCCCCCCCCCCCGTCTCTCATGAATAAATAAATAAAATCTTAAAAAAAAATCATGTACTAAAACATTCTTGAATTTACCTGTATTTTTTAAATGGGCTTAAGTGATCTCTCTTTGTCATCTGCAATTGAGACTCTGAATGATAATTAATTAACATATGAAAAAAAAAAGCCTAGCCTTTCTAGCAGCAGAAATATTGGCAATGGTCTGCACAGTCCCGACGATGTGGCTACTGAGCACCTGAAATGACTAGTGCAGCTGAAGTGCTGAATTTTAATTGTATTTAATGTTAGTCCATCTTAATTTATCTGTGGCTAGCGGCTACTCTTTGGGACGGTGCAGCTCTAAAATGGTCAATCTTATGTGAATTAAAACAATAAAAGACATTTTTATTACAAATGAGAAACACATTTGGAAACATGGTAATTGTGGGGAGCATGTGCTATAAAAAGAATTCTCCCTGTTGGAGAACAAGTTGGTGCAAAGTTTCCTTAAAATAATTTGTCAATTTGTATCAACTGCATAACTTTGGCCCAGTGGCCTCACCCTGACTTCAGAAGCTTCTAGAAATCAATCCTACTAAAATAGTTAGAGATACTGATGCTAATTTGTGTATAAAAATTATTACTATCGTATGATTTATAATTTTTAAAATTAGAAATACATTTAAATGAGCAACCAATGGAATTGTGGGTACTTGGAGAAGATTAACTATTACGCATGCACTTCAAGTTAAGTTTGGGGGCATGAATCATTAAATTTCAAAATATTTACAATATAGCATATTTTATAAAAAAATACAATTCCTTCTCCCTGTCCTCCCCTTGCATCCTCTCTTTCTCTCTCCCACAAATTAAACAAATAATATAAATAACTATCAGTTTTTCACAACAACTTAGAGTGTATGGGATAATAAAACTTGCTTAACATTGGTTCTAGCTTTTTAATTGCCAATTTAAAGAGCCTTCAATAAAAGAATTTATGATAACATCATGAATGAAAATAAGCCCTAAAATGTTAATAGCAATTTATACTTTACAAAATGTCTTCACATTTACTCTCTTTTTATCCTTCAGCAACCTATAAAGATAAAGCTCAGTGGAATTAAGTTATTCGACCAAAATTATACATTTTGCAAGTAGGGTAGCCCAAAAGAGACTTTAACTGTTATATTTGTTTTTGTTTAAACTGATGTTAAGTTTAATAAGGTCTCAGAGGTGATGTGAGTCTTTCCATTTCTGAATTTGAGTCTTCTGTCTGATAAACTATAATTATCTGGTAAATAATTAATCTACTCAAAAATAAATTACCCTGTCTATTTGGAAAGTTGAATTCCTTTTGCAGCAGAAAGGATTCTCTGTACTTTCATCCCTTTGCAGAGATTTTCAATTAATCCCTGCAGACTCCGCTCTCAAGAATGTTTTCTAGCCTGTCCACACACAACTGCTCCAAGAATAAAATAAAATTATTAGAGACAGAGACACAGATTATCTTGTGCAAACTGCCCATGCTCATCAGGTGAATGGTTTCTTTGGCCTTTAATACACTTTCCTTCCTACAATTAAATAGAAGCTGGATTAATCACCTGAATCACATTAATCTTTGGGGGGGTGATCAACACGTTTTAAGGAAGTGATTTACCCGCATTAGTTTACCTTAGGATCAAGCTTATTAGTAAATAAAAACTGAAAATTGTTTGGCACTTCACAAAAAATAACTCAAGATTTTTTATGAAAATTGTCTCGGGAGTTTTCCCCAATACTAATACTGTCTTCTTTTTATGCTAAGTCCAGTTTCCAGATGGGGAAGATTTGTTTAGAGGCTCAAATTATTCTGTCATCGACTGTTAAGTTTAGGGGAGAAGATGAAGAGCAGATGGCCTAACCTTGCCACACTGCAAATGAGAACACGGGCTAGAGCAATGAGGTGGCTTGCCCAAGGTCACACACTTGGTCTCAGAGATGACACTGGGAACTCTAAATCCCTGCTTGTTATTTGGTACAGATACCCACTCACAGAAGCAAAGGCAAACCAACCCACCTTTCCTAAGTTCCAGATAAATGCATTTTCAGTTGGCTCTCTAATTAAAAACACATCTTAAAATAAAATACTTTTTTTCCTCAATTCTGTCATAGCATGTCTTTTGTTTGAGATGAAAGACATTGAAAGCCACTTATTGGATCTTCAGGTATGACATCCAAAAATCAGTGAATAATGTTAGTGGTTTGGTGTTCATTCTCTTTTCTACCATTCACAGAGAACACAGGAGTTGTTCTATCTTTAGGTTGAATATCTTCTTACCTAATAATGAAAATATTATTTCTCAGGGGTGTATCGTGCTTTACATAGTGACATACACTATCCCATTTTAGGGTGCTTAGTTTTGCAGCAATAGATAACTAAAACGGGAAGGTGGTCTGGAAACAGGGCCCTGCTCTAACAAAGACTGCTAACATAGAGTGCTCGCTTTGTCATGGGGCAGTTGCAGGAGATGCTGGGGGTGGGGGAGAATTTGGAGGCTGGACATACAGTGATAAACTGAGAGTACAGGCTTAAGAGATGATGATCCATGTTTTGCTCTAATGAAACAAGTGGCAAAACTACCATTTCCATTAAGTTGAAAAATAAAAAAACAATGTACCAAATTAACCTATGCCTGCAGATAAAATTTCTAGGCAGAATCCTGAAAGTGCCAATTGGCTTCTGTTAGTTGCATATGATAAGATACAGGATGATGAAGATGAGCTGAAGAGAGAACTATTCAATGCAAGCAGAATTTCGAATCCAGACTTACTAGATTGAAAAAATAAACCTGAAGTTCCACATTTTCAGGCTCACCCATTGGCACAAGACTCTCAAAATAAGAAATGGCCTCAGGATAAAGAGTAAATCAAGGATGTGGTCATAAGACCCTTTTTAAGACGCCAGCATAGTAGATTCTCTCAACTAGGAGAAAGCACTTCTAAGAATCTTAAAAGCGTCACTTCGCTGCAGCTGTATACTTGGCCCGAAGTTGAGAGCATTCGCTCAAACAGAAGTAAGGGCACGGCTTCCGGGACGTGAAATGAGTCAATCAGATTCAGTAAAAAGCCCACAAAATCTCCAAAGGGGTTGTAGAAGTTTGGATTGAAAGGGGTAGAAATCATTAAAAAGGAAAGATACCTCTGGGATTCTCAACTTCCCACAGCCAAGAAGGAGGCTAAGAAAACTGAACACATGGGCTATTTCTTAGAGGAAAGAAAGATGTTTCAGAAGGAAGAATCCCAGCAGATGGAATCAAAACCCAGGAAAAAATCATGAGTTAGGGAACTACTTCTGAGAGGCAGAATTGGCCCCAATCAAGGAAGATTTCCTGCTTGCAGACACAGGCTCTGACATGATCAGCTGGTTTTCAGAATTGCTATGGACCAGGGAGCCCTGTGTGCCTCCTGTCCCTACCTTTCCTATTCAGAGTTTTTGTTGCAGTGATCTTGTCTCCATATTACCATTGTGTGTAGATGTGTGAAAGGCAGATTGCATGTCTTTTTAATTCACAAATCTCTGGTCAGAGACAGAAGCATCCACACAGCCTACTTCACGTCTGGGCCTGATGTAGATCATGAGATGATGGACTTCAAACTCATTGTTGTGACCTGATGAGTCTGGGGTGGAGGTCTTATTAGGGAATGAGTGTGTTTTGCATATGGAGAGGAGTGAATCATTGGGGCAGGAGGATGGACTGCTGTAGGCTGATACACCAATGGTGCCCAGTGAATCAAACCTCCCAGTGCCCACACTCTTGTATAATCAGCTCTCAAACACTCTGGGCTTAGCCATGGGACTCGCTCTGGCCAATGGGCAGACATCAGTGAATATGTTGCAAGGAAATGCTTAATAAGTGGTCCTGTTGCTGGGGTCGTGCTTTTCTGGAATACTGCTGCCACCATGTGAGGAAGTCCAGCCAAGCCCAGCCCTCTTAAGGACAAAACACGGTAAGGAGAGGAAATCCCAGTTGAGCCCAGTCCCAAGCTATAACCCAGGTGGATGCTATCATATGAGGTAGCCCATGTAAGTCCAGTAAGAGAACCACCAGCCACCCCAGAGAATCATGACAAATGATAAATTATTGTTTTAAGCACTAATATCTGGGACAGTTTCCTACTCAGCAAGATAAAAGTGAAATAAGAACTTTTCAAGAGCAACAGAAGAAGCTAGAAGAAAATGAGCAACATCTTTAAAATTATTGTGGAAAAAAGTCATTTTTCACCTGGAATCCTATTTGTATTCAAGCCATCCATTAAGCAAATGTATGGAATGTCTTAAGATAAATTAACATTTTACTTTCCACATGCTCTTTGTTGGAAGACGAACTCAAATAAATGAAGAATTAAACCATGAAAGAGGAGAAGATGGGTTTCAAGAGAGAAATATTTAACCTCAAAGGGAAAAAAAAGTGAATAGGCAAATTCCCAGGATAACTATAAAGGGAATTCCCATGGGTACAGCTAGGCACATGTCTAGCTCATTAGAGGAGAACAACAGAAGACTCCTAATAAATGTTTTCCAGGAAAAAAAGAAAAATTCAATATGCTAAGGTAAGATTTACCCTCCAGTTAGGCAGGTGTAGAATGCGTTCTTTATGGCTAGTTAGAAATCTAAATGGGTACAAGAGATAAAGTATTAAAACAAAACAAAATGAAATGTACAAGAAGGAGATGATCATCATAATGCACAGAAATCATCACTGTCTTGGGAAGGAGATTGTGGACATATCTATGTGAGTGTACATGTCTGTATTGGTGTCTGCGTGGGGGGGTGTTGTCAGGGAGCTGATTCCCCATCTTCCATAATAGGAAGTCAATAGGTAACAGCTAAAATGGAAAAGTCAAGACATAGAAGCATCTGGTGGCTTTATAGAAGTCTGTGGGTCACTAACACAGGAAAAATCAGCTAGAAGGGCTAGAATGGCCACCTCTTTGAGGTGGGAATAGAAATGAGAGAGGTGGAACCCAGTCTCCTGTTTTTTTTTGTAAACATCATAGTACTACCAGATTCTAAAACGATGTGCTTTGGACATCTTTGACTACATTAAAAGAAAATTTTATTATCTAAATATCTGTGTTTGTGATTCAAATTCGCAATCACTGCCAAAGTTAAGAGTTCTTTTTCTTTCCCCCCCCCGGATTAGCTGATGGTCCAAGGATGCTTTGGCGAGAGGGTAAGAATAGCAAATGGAAGGGTAGCACATGGTCCAGAGAACAGAAATTCTAGAAAGGGTGGTGAACATTACCTTTAACTTGACCAATTCATTTGCTGCATGTCCAGGCTGAATGTCTAGGGCAGGGCATGGGCATGTCAGTACAAGTTTCATGACTGTCTAGAGCTAAAGAATGTAAGTGAGCAAGGGGAGAAATAGACTCTGAGGCAGGCGCTTAGGCTGTCCTTATACAGGCTTTCAGAGGATGACTAAAATCAGAGCCTTGACCAGAATTTATGTAAGTTGAACAAATAGAATACCATGAGATCATGAAATAAGGGATAATTAAATTTCAACTGCTGGGGGAGGAAGACAAGTCATCTTGAAGGCAGAGGGGAAAAATGATGAGGGGAACGGCCAGGGAAGCAGAAGAGAGATTTATAGAGGATGATCCATGAAGCCCAGGGTCCAGGTGAACAGCCCATTGAGGACAGCCACCACCGCCACTCAGGGCTCTCACTCAGTTTATAGTCGCTATCACAAATGACATCACTTCAATTAAATAAGTGTGTGTGGCATAATCATGTGCGGCCACCCCTTCATTTTCTAAACTGCTCTCCCCAGGACAGAGATCAGAGAACAGAAAGAACATCTGCTGTAAAATAAATCAGAGACACCCTGGTCCACTGCTCCTGCATCCGTCAAAGTGTGCCCTGGTTTCTGCAATCTCCAGGGAGAACAGCCTACTGGTTCTCCAGGAAAGACAGCCAACTTCTCAGGTATTTTCAGGTCATTCATTGGTTTATTCCCGTATTCAATAAGTATTATTGATCATCTACTGTAATAGGCGCAACTTCTGCACTCCTGGACATATTATTCAAGGGGGTGGACACAGACAATAAATAAGTAGACACACAAGCAACCCATCAAGTATTATGTGGGGAAGGAAAATTGCAGAGAGCTGGGATAGACAAGCTTTGTCAGGCAGCCTTCCAGTGTGGCCTCTGACGATCCCCATCTCCTGGAATTCACACCCTATGCTGTCCTCAGTCCTTGGGTGTTGATTAGTCATTCATCGCTAGAAATAACATATGGCAAAAATGATAGAATATCACTTCTATTATTAGGTTATAAAAGAACCTGACTTCTGCCTTACTCAAACTCTCTCTCTGGCTCTTTTCACATGTTTGCTCTGATGAAGGAAGCTTGTGAGTTTCCCTACGGATAGGCAAGAACCTGAGGGTGACCATCAGTTCAATGTCCCTGAAGGAGCTCAATATCGCTAATCACCACATGAGCGAGCTTGGGATTAGACCCTTCCTCAGGCATGCCTTCAGAAGAGAGACTCTGTAGCCCCTTTCGATATCTTGTTGGAAGCCTTGCGAGATCCTGATGCAAAGGACCCAGCTGAACCATGTCTGGATCCACAGAAACTATTAGAAGACAAAAGTGTGTGGTTTTATGTTACTGAGTTTGGGGGTAATTTTTACACAGCAATAAATAACTAATGCACTTATGTGTAAGATACCTCACTTTCTCTTTTTAATCCATTCAATTTTTGTCTTTTAATTGAAGAATTTAGTACCTTCTGCTTTAATATAACTACTTTTGTATTTTGAGTTAACCATTTTATTTTGTTCTTTCTATGTGGCCTAATTGTTCTCTGCTTCTTTATCTCCTTTCTTGCCTTGTTTGGTTTGATGGAGAATTTCTATCATTCCACTTTTTGCCTCTTTAATAGTTCATAAACTATACGATCCTAACTTATCAAAGTACACTGTCACCATTTCCTTTACTCTCAGACAAGGACCTTTAAGTATAGGACACATAACTATTTCAGGCCGTGTACATTTTGTCTATTTGTGTAAGTGCATCTCTGTTGTCTGTTGATTTCTCACATTCCCACACCTTGTTTTTTGGGGTGCCTGTTTACTTTTGTGTGCTGATCATAATATTTAAGACTATTTCTAGGCAAAAGTTGAGGTATATGAAAATCGAGTATTTCTTTTTTTTAAATATTTTATTTATTTTTTGACAGAGAGAGAGAGAGAGAGATCACAAGTAGGCAGACTAGCAGTCAGAGGGAGAGGGAGATGTAGGCTCCCCGCTGAGCAGGGAGCCCAATGTGGGACCAGGACCCTGAGATTATGACCTGAGCCGAAGGCAGATGCTTAACCAACTGAGCCACCCAGGCACCCCGAAAATTGAAGTATTTCTTAAAAGAAGATTTTCCTTTCTTTTCTATGGCTATGGGAGAAACGTTCTAGGAGTGCTTTAATTCCATATTCAAGGCTTGAGATTTTCCGGAAGACCCAGGAGATACAAGCACAGGCTGGTACCCACAGGAGCACTGATTAACTTCAGATTCCTACTCAATTTGTGGTTGAAGCCACTTTGAACACCAGCTTAAAACATGGCTGGGCATTGGGCAGACACTTGGCGTTAATTTCTCCATCCCATAATGCTGGTATTGGTGATGTTTCTTCTTGATCAGCTGTCATCCTCAAGGAAAAGCCTATGTGAGTGTAAGGTTTACCTCTTCAGGGAATCATCTACTCTTAGATTTTAATTTTAGCTCACTTATTTCTTATTATGTTACTAGCTCTTGGATGTTTTCAGAATATTCTCACTTTTAATCCAGCAATTTTGCTACTGCTGTCTTTTATGAAAGGATTTATTTTAATCACCTAACCTGCCATTTCTAGGACTAAAAGTCTCTTTATCCATAATTTTTATAAAAATACTTTTCATAAGAAAATCAGTTAAGGGGGCACCTGGCTGGCTCAGTTGGTTAAGTGTCTGACTTTTGATTTCTGCTCAGGTCTTGATCTCAGGGCATGAATTCAAGCCCAGTGTTGGGCTCCACACCAGTGTGGAGCCTAGTTCAAAAAAAAAAAAAAAAGATATTTAACTTTTATCAAAAAAAAAAAGAAAGAAAAGAAAAAAGAAAATCAAGTAGATTGAGTCCCATGTACCTTACGGTTTTGTCACTACTAAAATTAGCGTATTTGTTTTACATCTTATTTGTCTTTGCTGGCAAGAAAATTGTATCCTTTTTCATATGATACTGACATATCTAGTAACTTTGCTAAACTATCACTAATTCTCAAAGTTTGTTTTTAGATTTTCATGAATTTTGTATGCGGACAACTGTCTCTGCAAATAAGAATTTTGTTATGGGGTGCCTGGGTGGCTTAGACGGTTGGGCGTCCAACTCTTGATTTGGACTCAGGTCATGGTCTCAGGGTTATGAGATCGAGACCTGCGTTGGGCTCCATGCTGAATGTGGAGTCTGCTTGAGAGTCTCTCTCCCTCTCTCTCTGGCCCCCATTTCTCTCTTTCTCTCAAATAAATAAACAATCTTTAAAAAGTTTTTGTTACTATATTGCCAATTCTTATAAGATATTTTATTTCATTTTGTTGTTATTGTAGTGCATTTTCTGATACCTGAAGAAACTGTTGAAAAATAAAGTTTGGTGATAATGAGAATGTCTATCTTTTCCTAAATTTAACGCAAATTTTTCCATCATTTACCAGTAAGTATGATGTTTACTATAGATTTGTGATAGATGCCTTTTTGTAGTGAAAAAAAAAACTTGCATTTTGCATCCAACTTCTTAAGAACTTAAAAAGTCTAGAATGCTTAGAGAATTTCCTAAATCATTTCTTCATCTATTAAAATGATGTATTTTTTCTTCAAATCCATAATATGTCATATCATGCTGATAGATATTTTAATATTAAGTCATCGATGTGTTCCTCAGATACACCCTATTTGATCATTTTAATGCAGTGCCAGATTGGATTTAATGAAGTTTTATTTAGAATATCTATATCATTCTTCAAAGATGAAGCTAGTTACTTTCTTTTCTAATGAAAATAATAATAATAATAATAGCTAACCTAATCACAGACAGAGCTAGGAACTTCTCTGTTCTCCTATTTTTCTATCAAGTTGACAGTGCTGACTGAAAGTAGGCTCTGTATCTTTGTTAGGAAACTCTTTCATCACCAGACAGCTCCAAAGGAAAGCATAAAACAGAAGTCCCTTTTCAAATGAGAATTACCTTCCTTTAAAAAAATAAAAGGGATCTATATTTACATTAAATAAACCATTTGTCCTTGGGAATTTTCATATCTTTATAATGATGAGCCTTCTTAATCAAAAATATAATATTCATTTCTATTTGTCACATCTTGTATTTTTCTGATCCTTACCTTAGAAATATTTTTAAATGTTCTTGTTGTAGGTCATATATATCCTAAGTTTATTCTTAAGTTGTTTTGTTGTTTTTGTTCATGGGCTTTATTTCTTCCGCTGTGTGTGTATGTACATGTAAACAGATATATTTACAAATGGAAGGGGCAATAACCCCCCTTTTCATTCTATATTGTGTATACCCCCTGCATTAGCTGAATTTTCTTACTGTTTATGGTATTTTTCATATAGGAATATAAGCACATTTTTCATATAGGAATATAAGCACCTCATCCACAAATAGGCACTTTTATTGCCTGCTTTCAAAGTGTTATGTCATTGGTTTCTTTCTCTTATCTAGTTGCACAGGCCAGTTTCAGGAAGTGATCATGAGCAAATACTACACAAGGTGTAGGGGACAGAAAAATAAATTAGATGTTCTAGGTTCCTGTCCTCACGGGGTTGAATGCAAGGTTGGAACTTAAAGAGCCTGAATAAATGTTAAGACTGTCACTTACCCAGCTTTGCTTTTCTGTATAGCACACTTTGCAACCTGTCATTTATTGCCTAATTATTTAGGAGTTTTGGTTTCTCTGCCCCATAAATATGCACTCTACTGGGGCAATGATTCTGTGTTTGAGGTCATCACTGTCTCTGTAGGGCCGAGAAAATGTAGGCATTTACTCAGTATTTGGTGATGAATTAAAGGAGAGTTAGACAAATTAGAATCACAGGCCAAATCCAGCTGGGGGACAGCTTTTGTAAATGAAGTCTTAGGGGAACACTGCTTCTCCCACTGCTTCGTGCATTTTCTGGGGTTGCCTTTGCACGGCTGGGCAAAGTTGAACAACTACTTCAGAAACCCTGCGGCTCACAAAACCTCAAACAGTTACAGTCCACTGATAGAAAAAGTCCAGTGACCTCCAAGTTGAAGGACGGGTATCTGAAAACAAGATCTTTCTTTCTTTTTTTTTTAAGATTTTATTTATTTATTTGAGAGAAAGAGTGAGACAGAGAGCATGAGAGGGAAGAGGGTCAGAGGGAGAAGCAGACTCCCCGCCGAGCAGGGAGCCCGATGCGGGACTCGATCCCGGGACTCCAGGATCATGACCTGTGCCAAAGGCAGTCGCTTAACCAACTGAGCCACCCAGGCGCCCTGAAAACAAGATCTTTCTTCATAACAGGCCCCTGGAATCAAATTCAGTTGCAATCTGGGAGAATGATGGGTTTCACTCCCGGTGTAATCAAAGGTGGCAGAACCTGCTTTCTTTCCACCAAGGATTCCACAATTCCCCTGCACAGTTCAAGGGCCAGTTCAGTTTTCTCAGGAAAATGCTGCCTTTCACACAGCACAGCATCTCACTGTGCTGCTGCCTGGGGTGAGCAGGGACCGAGGGAGGACAAGGGGCATGGGTGGTGGAGAAATCCCAGACACCCCCTGAGATGGAGAAGTAGTCAGCGCCAGGCAGGACTCCGACTTCCCTAGGGAACTGGCCCCCTCTGCTCCCCCAGTCCCATCCCCAGGCCCCCTCCCTGGATCCCCAGCCCCAGTCCCCAGGACCCTAGCCCCCCTCCACTTTCCCCGGGGTTCCCAGGCCCTTTCCTGCGTCCCCAGGCTGTGCTGGGTTAGCTCCACCAAGGAGCCAGTAAATGTCACTCCGCAGTGCGCCCCATGACCAAATTAGTCCTCGCCTGTGTCAGCCACTGTCTGGCAGCCGTCACTTGCCAAGCCGGGCTGTGCGGCCGGGGGAGCCTGTTTACTCCGAAACAGCACAGGCCTCGTGCTTCTGAGGAAGCGCAGACCCCAGGCGGAATTCAGGAGGGACCGCCAAACTAGGCTAGCTGGCTTTGCTACCAAATAAGGCCACTTGCGAGCTGGGTGCTGCTCAGGTCGGGCTCGGTGTGGGGGTGCCTCCCGGCCCCGGGGGTCGGGGGCTCAGGGCTGTGGAGTCTGACCCGAGGCCTCGTGCCCCAGAGCCCAGGATTCCGCACACCCAGCGGCCAGTGCACCTGCTGTGCCACCGCTGTGCCTTCCCCATGAGGCCACTCTCCCCAGCTGAGACCCGGGGCCGCTCTGCAGGGGCGCAGCAACCTTGGTGCACCAGGCCTCCACCCCACCACGCCACAGTGCCTCCTGTCTTGGCGCCCCGAGGACTTCACCCGTCATTCGCACTGACAGGGAGTCAGAGAACCGACTCTGCTAGGTGATTTACAACATTCATCCCCAGTGACCAAACCGAGAATATGAGCACCTCTTCCACCACACACACATCACATACACACAAACATACACACACACACACGCCACACATGCATACATAGCACACACCATATATACACACATGCCACACACATGCATATATACACCACACATACCAGATACATACACCCATGCCACATGCATACATGTACACACCACACATACCACATACATACACACATGCCACACGCATGCATATATACACCACACACACCCATGCCACATACATACATGTACATACCACACGCTACACACACATGCCACACACATACATGTACATACCACATACACACGCCACACACATGCATATATATACACCACACACATACACACATGCCACATACATACATGTACACACCACACACACCACACACGCCACACACATGCATATATACACCACACACACCACATACATACACACATGCCACACACATGCATATATATGCCACACATGCCACATGTATGCATACACACTACTACACACATTACACAAAACATATGTACGTGCATGCCACATACAAATACACACCACACACACCACACACATACACACACCAACCATACACACACACCACACACACACCACACACAACATGCATGCATGCCACATACATACATGCATACATACACCACACACGTGGCACATACACACACACCACACACACCACATACACACAGACATATACACACCACACACATCATACATATACACCACATACATACACACACACCAGATACATACACATATGCAATATACATGCACACACCACACACACCACATGCATACACACACCACACATACCACACACATACATACACACACAGAAGCATGGATAGGTGCATCTTTGTCTATCACTCACCCTGCATATGGGCCCAGAAGACAAGGGCTGAGAACTGTGGTCTATGAAAAGTGCTGAGTTCAAAGCCAGAAGAGTACACCTGCATTGTATCTCAGTCAAGTGGGGCCCAATCACCAGTGGGGAGTAAGACAGCAGAAGCAGTCAGTTAATTCTGAGACATAGAGCCTGTGTTCCTTAACACCTTGCATTTAGCCACAGTAGAACATTCACTGTTAACTGGGCACTGGATACACTGCTCAGCAGCGTGCCTTGGATATAGCAGTCGGTTGGTGTCTTTATTAAATGGAAGGATGAACCGATGCCTGGATGAACAAATGATCGAATCGCACTTTACAAGGCAGAGAGCTAAGGCGGAAACAGCTTTGATCGGTTTGCGTGTCACTATTTTATTTGGCTCAAGCAGACAGCTACATAACCCAACCAGCTATCCTATGCAAGAAACATCAAGATCTCAAATTAATTCTCTGAAAAGTACACCACCAATGATGTGTCATCATTCAAGGCCAAAGCTAAGACACTTGGGCAGGAACGGATGAAAAGTGAACTTGGTTGTGGCTCAGTGAGGTGTAGTCTCACATCTTCCAACTGTTTTTGTTTGCTCAAAGATGGAGAAATAGAAGATCCATTGTGAAGCTGTAAAAAAAATTCATGAGATGACAAAAAGGTAAAACCTCAGGTGAGGTAATACTTTCCCTTTAATATCGGCAGCTCTACAGGTGCAAGTGAAAGGGACTGCACGTAAGCAATTTGCATTTAAACATTACTTGAACTCAGCTTGCAAGGGAAAATTAAATCATGTCAGTGACATTTTTTAAATGCAAAAACAAGAGCTATGGCAAAGGCTGCAAGAGACTCCGACTACTGCCCTAAGGACTTGTGCTTTTTCTCCCAAACGCTATACTGAAAACAATGGAAAGAACAAACACCTTGGAATGTTGAGGAAAACTTGTATTCTAGGTGAGAACAATATGGCAGAGGGCTGGACATTATTCCAGAGCACTCACAGTGACGGGTTCTTTGTCACCCAGAAAGGGCAAGTGAGCACCCTCGAAGAGCCAGTCTTTCTCAGAGACTGGTTCCCCAATGTTGAGGCCCCACAGTTAACAGGTGTGGGGTCCAGGACTCCAGCCCATCTCTCCCCCATCCAAGCCCAGTGATCTCTCCAGTTCCCACCACCCTCCCTGGAGAGGGGAGGGGCTCAGCCTGGCCGGTCCCTACTAGAGGCAGAGAAAGACCACCCCTTGGCATGGCATGGCGCCCTGCACAGCCTCCTCACTATGAAACTCCTTCTGAGTTATTCCACAGTTGACTTTGTCTTTTAATTTATATTGGTATTTAAGCAAAGTAAAAACTTGCAGAGAGAAGATAACAAAATTGTCAACTCTAGGCACTAAGCACTGCACCAGAAACCACGAATTAGTACCTTCACCTTCACATCTATTCTGCTGGCTCTCGCTCTCACTCGTCCCCATTTCACTGATGATGAAGGTGAGGTGCAGAGAATGGGTGAAGTAATGCCAAGTCCAAAGCCCAGGCTTTCTCTATCAACCAGGTAGCTTTCTTCTCACGCAAAAATTTTTTTTTCATTTTCAGCATTTTTATTTCCAGATTTCTTTTGGTGATTAATTTCTTTAAATTTTCTTATTGTTATGTTATTCACCATACACTACAACATTAGTTTTTGATGTTGTGTTCCATGATTCATTGTTTGTGCATAACACCCAATGCTCCACGCAGAACGTGCCCTCTTTAATACCCATCACCAGGCTAACCCATCCCCCCACCCCCCTCCCCTCTAGAACCCTCAGTTTGTTTTTCAGAGTCCATCGTCTCTCATGGTTCGTCTCCCTCTCCGACTTACTCCCCTTTATTCTTCCCCTCCTGCTATCTTCTTCTTTTTTTTTCCTTAACGTATATTGCATTATTTGTTTCAGAAGTACAGATCTGCGATTCAACAGTCTTGCACAATTCACAGTGCTCACCACGGCACATACCCTCCCCAATGTCTATCACCCAGCCACCCCATCCCTCCCACCCCCCGACCACTCCAGCAACACTCAGTTTGTTTCCTGAGATTAAGAATTCCTCATATCAGTGAGGTCATATGATACATGTCTTTCTCTGATTGACTTATTTTGCTCAGCTTAACACCCTCCAGTTCCATCCACATCGTTGCAAATGGCAAGATTTCATTCCTTTTGATGGCTGCATAATATTCCATTGTGTATATATACCACTGCTTCTTTATCCATTCATCTGTCGATGGACATCTTGGCTCTTTCCACAGTTTGGCTATTGTGGACATTGCTGCTATAAACACTGAGGTGCACGTACCACTTCGGATCCCTACATTTGTATCTTTGGGGTAAATACCCAGTAGTGCAATTGCTGGATCGTATGGTAGCTCTATTTTCAACTGTTTGAGGAACCTCCATACTGTTTTCCAGAGGGGTTGCACCAACTTGCATTCCCACCAACAGTGTAGGAGGGTTCCCCTTTCTCCGCAACCCCGCCAACATCTGACGTTTCCTGACTTGTTAATTTTAGCCATTCTGACTGGTGTGAGGTGGTATCTCATTGAGGTTTTGATTTGGATTTCCCTGATGCCGAGCGATGTGGAGCACTTTTTCATGTGTCTGTTGGCCATTTGGATGTCTTCTTTGGAAAAATGTCTGTTCATGTCTTCTGTCCATTTCTTGATTGGATTATTTGTTCTTTGGGTGTTGAGTTTGATAAGTTCTTTATAGATTTTGGATACTAGCCCTTTATCTGATATGTCATTTGCAAATATTTTCTCCCATTCTGTCGGTTGTCTTTTGGTTTTGTGGACTGTTTCTTTTGCTGTGCAAAAGCTTTTGATCTTGATGAAATCCCAATAGTTCATTTTTACCCTTGCTTCCCTTGCCTTTGGCGATGTTTCTAGGAAGAAGTTGCTGCGGCTGAGGTCGAAGAGGTTGCTGCCTGGGTTCTCCTTTAGGATTTTGATGGACTCCTGTCTCACGTTTAGGTCTTTCAACCATTTGGAGTCTATTTTTGTGTGTGGTGTAAGGAAATGGTCCAGTTTCATTCTTCTACATGTGGCTGTCCAGTTTTCCCAACACCATTTGTTGAAGAGACTGTTTTTTTCCATTGGACATTCTTTCCTGCTTTATGAAAGATGAGTTGACCATAGAGTTGAGGGTCCATTTCTGGGCTCTCTATTCTGTTCCATTGATCTATGTGTCTGTTTTTGTGCCAGTACCATACTGTCTTGAAGATGACAGCTTTGTAATAGAGCTGGAAGTCCGGAATTGTGATGCCGCCAGCTTTGCTTTTCTTTTTCAACATTCCTCTGGCTATTTGGGGTCTCTTCTGGTTCCATACAAATTTCAGGATTATTTGTTACATTTCTTTGAAAAAAGTGGACGGTATTTTGATGGGGATTGCATTGAATGTGTAGATTGCTCTAGGTAGCATTGACATTTTCACAATGTTTGTTCTTCCAATCCATGAGCATGGAACGTTTTTCTATTTCTTTGTGTCTTCTTCAATTCCTTTCATGAATATTTTATGGTTTTCTGAGTACAGATCCTTTGCCTCTTTGGTTAGATTTATTCCTAGGTATCTATCTTATGGTTTTGGGTGCAATTGTTAATGGGATTGACTCCTTAATTTGTCTCTCTTCTGTCTTGTTGGTGGTATATAGCAATGCCACTGATTTCTGTGCATTGATTTTATATCCTGCCACTTTACTGAATTCCTGTATGAGTTCCAGCAGTTTTGGGGTGGAGTCTTTTGGGTTTTCCACATACAGTATCATCATCTACAAACAGTGAGAGTTTGACTTCCTCTTTGCCAATCTGGATGCCTTTGATTTCTTTTTGTTGTCTGATTGCTGTGGCTAGGACTTCTAACACTATGTTGAAGAGCAGTGGTGAGAGTGGACATCCCTGCCGCGTTCCTGACCTTAGGGGAAAAGCTCTCAGCTTTTCCCCATTGAGAATGATATTCGCTGTAGGTTTTTCCTAGATGGCTTTTATAATGTTGAGGTATGTACCCTCTATCCCTATACTCTGAAGAGTTATGATCAAGAAAGGATGCTGTACTTTGTCAAATGCTTTTTCTGCATCTATTGAGAGGATCATATGATTCTTTTTCTTTCTTTTGTTAATGTATTGTATCACGTTGATTGATTTGCAGATGTTGAACCAACATTGCAGCCCAGGGATAAATCCCACTTGGTCGTGGTGAATCATCCTTTTAATGTACTGTTGGATCCTATTGGCTAGTATTTTGGTGAGAATTTTTGCATCCATGTTCATCAAGGATATTGGTCTCTAATTCTCCTTTTTGATGGGGTCTTTGTCTGGTTTGGGGATCAAGGTAATGCTGGCCTCATAAACGAGTTTGGAAGTTTTCCTTCCATTTCTATTTTTTGGAACAGTTTCAGAAGAATAGGTATTAAGTCTTCTTTAAATGTCTGGTAGAATTCCCCTGGGAAGCCATCTGGCCCTGGGCTTTTGTTTGTTGGGAGATTTTTGATGACTGCTTCAATTTCCTTAGTGGTTGTAGGTCTGTTTAGGTTTTCTCTTTCTTCCTGGTTCAATTTTGGTAGTTGATACATCTCTAGGAATGCATCTATTTCTTCCAGGTCTGGCATAGAGTTGCTCATAATATGTTCTTATAATTGTTTGTATGTCTTTGGTGTTGGTTGTGATCTCTCCTCTTTCATTCATGATTTTGTTGATTTGGGTCCTTTCTCTTTTCTTTTTGATAAGTCTGGCCAGGGGTTTATCAATCTTGTTAATTCTTTCAAAGAACCAGCTCCTAGTTTCCTTGATCTGTTCTACTGTTCTTTTGATTTCTAGTTCATTGATTTCTGCTCTGATCTTTATTATTTCTCTTCTCCTGCTGGGTTTAGGCTTTATTCGCTGTTTTTTTCTCTAGCTCCTTTAGGTGTAGGGTTAGGTTGTGTATTTGAGACCTTTCTTGTTTCTTGAGAAAGGCTTGTATTGCTATATACTTTCCTCTCAGGACTGTCTTTCCTGCATCCCAAAGATTTTGAATGGTTGTGTTTTCATTTTCATTGGTTTCCATGAATTTTTTTAATTCTTCTTTCATTTCCTGGTTGACCCATTCATTCTTTAGTAGGATGCTCTTTAGCCTCCATGTATTTGAGTTCTTTCCCACTTTCCTCTTGTGATTGAGTTCTAGTTTCAAAGCATTGTGGTCTGAAAATATGCAGGGAATAATCCCAATCTTTTGGTACCACTGGAGACCTGATTTGTGACCTAGGATGTGATCTATTCTGGATAATGATCCATGGGCACTAGAGAAGAATGTGTGTTCCGTTGCTTTGGGATGGAATATTCTGAATATGTCTGTGAAGTCCATTTGGTGCAGTGTGTCGTTTAAAGTCTTTATCTCCTTGTTGATCTTTTGCTTAGATGATCTGTCCATTTCAGTCAGGGGGTGTTAACGTCCCCCACTATTATTGTATTGTTGTGAATGTGATTCTTTGCTTTTGTTATTAATTGCCTTATATAATTGCTGTTCCCATGTTAGGGGCATAGATATTTACAATTGTTAGATCTTCTTGTTGGATAGATCCTTTAAGTAGGATATAGTGTCCTTCCTCATCTCTTATTACAGTCTTTGTTTTAAAATCTAATTTGTCTGATAGAAGGATTGTCACCCCCGTTTTCTTTTGGTGTCCATTAGCATGGTAAATGGTTTTCCAGCCCCTCACTTTCAATCTGGGGGTGTCTTTGGGTCTAAAATGAGTCTCTTGCAGACAGCATATGGATGGGTCTTGTTTTTGAATCCAATCTGATAGCCTGTGTCTTTTGATTGGGGCATTGAGCCCATTTACATTCAGGGTAACTATTGAAAGATACGAATTTAGTGCCATTGTATTGCCTGTAAGGTGACTGTTACTGTATATTGTCTGTGTTCCTTTCTGGTCTATGCTGCTTTTAGGCTCTCTTTTTGCTTAGAGGACCCCTTTCAATATTTCTTGGAGGGCTGGTTTCGTGTTTGCAAATTCCTTCAGTTTTTGTTTGTCCTGGAAGCTTTTTATCTCTCCTTCAATTTTCAATGACAGCCTAGCTGGATATAGTATTCTTGGCTGCATATTTTTCTCGTTTAGTGCTCTGAAGATACCATGCCAGTCCTTTCTGCCCTGCCAGGTCTCTGTCAATAGGTCTGTTGCCAATCTAATGTTTCTACCATTATAGGTTACATATGTCTTCTCCCAAGCTGCTTTCAAGATTTTCTTTTTGTCTCTGAGACTCATAAGGTTTACTATTAGATGTCGGGGTGTTGACCTATTTTTATTGACTTGAGAGGGGTTCTCTGTGCCTCCTGCATTTTGATGCCTGTTTCCTTCCTCACATTAGGGAAGTTCTCTGCTATAATTTGCTCCAATATACCTCCTGCCCCTCTCTCTCTTTCTTCTTCTTCTGGGATCCCAATTACTCTAATGTTGTTTCGACTTATCGTATTGCTTATCTCTTGAAATCTGCCCTTGTGATCCAGTAGTTGTTTATCTCTCTCTTTCTCAGCTTTTTTATTTTGCATCATTTGGTCTTCTATATCGCTGATTCTCTCTTCTGCCTCATTTATCCTAGCAGTTAGTGCCCCCATTTTTTATTGCACTTCATTAACAGCCTTTTTGATTTTGATTTGGTTCGATTTTAGTTCTTTTATTTCTCCAGGAAGGGTTTCTCTAATAATTTCCATGCTTTTTTCAAGCCCAGCTAGGATCTTTAAAATCATGATTCTGAACTCTAGGTCTGACATCGTACTAATGTCCGTATTGAGTAGGTCCCTGGCAGACGGTACTACCTCTTGTTCTTTTTGTTGAGGTGATTTTTTTTTCATCTTGTCATTTTGTCCAGAGGAGAATAGATGAATGAGAGAACAAAATGCTAACAGGTTAACAACGTCCCCAGCAAATATACTCTAAACAAATCAGAAAAGACCTGAAGCCAGCGGAAAGGAAAGGGAAAGAAAGAAAAAATAAGGAGAAAAAAAAAAGAAAAAGAAAAAGATAAAAACAAACAAAAACAGGAGAAAACAAAAGAAACAGAATATGATCAAATATGATCAGGCTAGTGCATAGATAAGTGCCACACACTAGATTTTGGGTGTATTTTGGTCTGTTAGAAGAAAGTGTCTCCTAAAATTTTAAAGAAAGAAGGACTTATATATGTACAAAATAAGGGTTGATAAAATGAAGGGATGGAAGATGACTGTAAAGATGAAAATTATAAAAGATTTTTTAGAAGGAATTGATAAGAAGTTGTTTGAAAAAAGAAAGAAGTTAAAAAAAAAAGAAAAGAAAAGGAAGAGAATGTGATCAGGCAGGAGACTAGAACAAAGACATACCCTAGTGATTTAGGGTATATTTGATCTGTTAGAAGAAACTGTATCTCAAAATTTTAAAGAGAGAATAACATATATATATATGACAAAAATAAGGGTATCTACTACGAAGGGATAGAATATGACTAAAAATGAAAAATAAATTTTTTTTTTCAAAAAGTGATTGATAAGATGTTGGTTGAAAAAGGGAAAAAGAAAAATTAAAAACAAACAGTTAAAAAAATTAACTTTGATGAACTAATGAATCATGGTAAAAAAGCCATGAATTCTATGTGCAGTATTCCCCTAGCGCTGGAGTTCTCCCGTTCTCCTTGATCGGTAAACTTGGTCTTGGCTTGCTGGCTGTTCGTGCTGATCTTCTGGGGGAGGGGCCTGTTGCCGTGGTTCCCAAATGTCTTTGCCGGAGGCGGAACTGCCCCGCCCTTGTCGGTCGGGGCTAAGCAAGCTGCTCGGGTTTGCTCTCGGGAGCTTTTGTTCCCTGCAAGTTTTCCGTACAGCTTTGGAGGAGGAGAGTGAAAATGGTGGCCTCCCATTCTCCGCCTGGAGGAGCTGAGAACTCGGGGCCCCGCTCCTCAGTGCGCCCCCAGAGAAAAGCAGTCACTCCCGTGTCCCCGGTCTCCAGCCGCACTCCGTGCTCACCCGGCCTGTGACCGAGCGTTGCTATCTCTGGCTCCCGACCCCGTGTGGAGTCTCCAAACCCAGCAGATCCCTGCGGTGCGCTCCCGCGCCGCTCCTCCCCGGGGAGGAAGGGGAGTCTCCCCGAATCTGCCGCTTGTTGGGTCCCTGCTGGAGGAGCAGTGGCCCGACTGGGCCGCGGATCACAGTTTATGGCCACCCCGAGCTGAGAGCCCGCGCCTCGGCTCCGTCTCTGCAGCCGGCTTCCCCGCTCCGATCCCTGGGAGCTCTGCCCGCACTCAGGCACCCCCGGTCTTTCTGTGACCCCGAGGGTCCTGAGACCACACTGTCCCGCGAGGGTTCCACCCCCCGCTTAGCCACTGGAGCGACGTCCCTCCGCGGAGCCGGCTTCTCAAAGGTCCGATTTTGTGCTCCGCGGCTCTAGCACTTGCCAGAAGCGGCCGACGGAGGCTCCCACCCCGCCGTCTATCCTCCCGAATATCACCTCGGATTCACTTCTCCGCACGTCCTACCTTCCAGTAAGTGGTCGCTTCTCTGTTCAGAGAGTTGTTGCTACTCTCCTCTTCGATCTCCTGTTGAGTTCGTAGGTGTTCAGAATGGTTGGATCCCTATTCAGCTGAATTCCTGAGACCAGACGAAATCCAGGTCTCCTACTTCTCTGCCTTCTTGCTCCTGGACTCACATATACTTTTGAAATATATTTGTCAGATGTGATTTTGTCAGGTTCTCTAAAGTATTTTGAGTTTTTAAGCTGCCCCTTGATATAAACATTCTGGAAACTGGCAAGAAGAGGTGAGGTTTGCAGAGAGGGAGGACAATATAGCCGAGTGCTGGCCTCTTGAGGCAAGGGCTTACGAAGACGAGCAACATGGCTAGAAAACCAACGTATGTGGATGAAAATTCATGTGCCAGTGAATAGAAAAGCAAACTGAGTGAGGACAGGACAGCTCACTGCAGCTCATTCAGGCTCAGTCAAAACCCTTCAGAATGTCACTGTGGACTGTGATGGATTGGGAGCCAGAAGGTGCTTCAGGCTTAGTATTTTACAGACAGAATACCTGAGCCTCAGAAAGGGAAAGTGACTCACCTGAGTTTGTGTTCAGTTAATAAAAGAGATGGGACAAGAGCTCAGGTGTCTAGGTGGCTTCTCGTGACTGTTTTATGGAACAGCCCTAAAACACCCAGCAGGCCGCCAGGCAGGTGGCCGGCACCGGGGGGAGCGGGGGGCAAGCAGGGGCAGCCCAGGTAACTTGCTGTGCCTTGCCTTTGTATGGTTGACACCTGAGTTCCGTCAGAGCGCACTGCTGCTACCCGCCCTCCCGGCCACACACACAGTCACACGACCCCACCTTTGAGGGAGGGCCTAGTGAGTGTTTCCGCTTTTGTGAGGTGCTTTAAATAAGTTGTGGATATTTATTTCTCAGAGGATGAGAGCAGAGTTCAGAGAGGGTGATGGTCCTGCCCAAGGTCATTGACTAGAACTGACACAGCCAGGATTTGGGCCTAAATCTGTTGAACTGAGACCCACGCTTTCTCTACTTCCAGAACACCTTCCTGTAAGTCTTAAATAGCCAGAGCATCTCATTTACCCACCAGAATCAGAAAATAAGGAGCTTCCCCACAATAGGAATTCTCTCCATAACCAAAATTTATGATTACTAGCACAACACATCTAAAATTCTGTTTTGATCATTTATTTAATAAAAAATTCAAAGTACTTCATGAACTACCAGATTATCTTAATTTAATAAACAATATATTATCCTATGGGCCATTCTAATGCACTTTACATGCATTAAAACTTTTGTCTTCTTAATAACTTCATAATATAGTTACTATCATTATTCTCATTTTACCGATGAGGACACTGAGGCCAAGAGACATCCAGTAAATCATCTAAGATTGCACAGCTAGTACGTGGAGAAGTCTGTATTCAAATTCAGCCCAGATTCTGGGCTTTGGAGCACTAGTCCACAGTCCCCCTATCATTCTGTAGAAATCTTAATACCATACGGCATACATATCTTAGCCTTCCTATATTGAGAACAGGGAACCTAGCTGGGCCTTCTTATAGTTCTAGGCCATCTAGGTGGGCTTAGAACATTGCATCCACTAGACCGTGCCCTGTAGTGCCCTTAGAGATAGTAAAGTGCAAGGAATGAATGTCCCCTAGTCTGGACCCAGATTGTTGCTCTCATGGAGTTCTTTCAAATTCGTACCGATAGTCTAGGTATTCATTCTGCTCTCTTCTGTCACTAACGATGGCTGTTAGCATATTAGTATATACTATTCATGGCTTTGTTTTACAATAATGATCTAGCCATGCATGCGTGCGAGATTCTCTTACACTGATACAATAAAATGCATGAGCTTTGTGACAGTAATATGCTTCCCATAGGACTTTTGTTTGATGGCTGCAGTGGCCTGTCTCGGCTAGGTGAGGTCGTATCATTTAAGACACCTCCATAAGGGGCTCCCTGACTCGGAGCCTGGGAGGGGAGGCATGTCATTCTCCTGGGGAGGGAGACTCCATGGAGCTTGGCTGATGGAGGAAGTCACCCAGACACAGATCCGGCATTGTCAAGCCCTCTAGAACACAGTCACCTCATTATTGTGGAATGTCCCTCCCTGCCAAGCCCCAAGTGCTATAGCAGCTGAAACTTTCACATACAGAGGAGCAGAGACTCCCGCAGAAGAAAAGAAGCAGAGCCAATGCTTGATGTAGGCTTCTGACACTTTAAATTGGACAAAGTTTTTGGTTTCAGCAATGCTGCTAAAAACCACATTTCCCACGGTTGACCTGAACTTTGACTCAGAGCCTAAATCGTTGGCAGAGGCGTTGGCTGGCTCTGAGGCTGAACTAGGCAGTAGCTTTCCTCTAACCACTGGGTCTGCAGCCTGTCATCCTCTCAAGTGTGGGGTTTCAGGCCCAAAGTCAATAACCACCCAGAAGCCCCTCTGGGTCACAGTACAGTGGCAGTTCTCAAAGAGGGTTCCCCTGACCAACTGCAGTAGCTTCACCCAGGAATCTGTGAGACCCGCAAACTCCCAGGCTCCACCCCAGACCTGCTGAACCAGAACCTCTGGGAATGGGCTCCCACAAGCTGTCCATTAACAAGTACTACAGGGGATTCTGAAGCTCCATGGGTTTGAGAACCGCTGCAGTAGGAAAAAGGAAATCGGACAAAGGAGCCAAACAAAATGAACTAGGATGGCTCATGAGACATCACTACGCAGGTTAATGTGGAGGAAAAGGGACAGATGTCCCTGTTGTCTAATTCTGTCCCAGACCAGTAGCGCCTGACAGGCATAGTAGATATATAGGATATTGGTCCATCAATGGGTGGACCCAACTGGATCCAGAGCTCAAACCGTACACTCCTTGGTGAGAAAGGCAGGAAGGGCTTTGCAGAAGACTTTACTTTCCCTAGCTTCTGCACTCACAGGCTGATGACGTGGTGATGTGGAAATAACCATGTGATAGCTAGAAACAGAGCCTTTGGGTGGACCATGCCATTGGGTATCAAGGAAAATCACTGTGGACAATAAATATCATCCCTTAAAGAAAGATCCTCTCTGCCACCTCTCACGTGCCTTCAGATTAGTTCATGAGAAACACCCCTCGCTGGTACTCAGGGAAAATAATCAGATCAACTCAGCCAGACCAAGAAGTGAGCAACTGAAGGGTGCTGGAGGATGAGCTTCAGTCCTGGGCTGCAGGGGAGCGATTAGGGGTCCATCTGGCTTAAGCTAAACAAAGGTATGTTAGTCTAGAGCATTGTTATATAAAATACCAGACTGTGTGGTGTAATAAGAGTAATTTACTGCTCACAGTGCTAGAGGCTGGAAGTCCAAGATCAAGGTATCAGCAGGACTGCCTTCTCCGTGTCCTGACATGGCCTTTCCTCTGTGTGTGTACCCCACAGGTGTCTCTTCCGCTTCTTATAGGGACATCAGCCATCTTGGATTAAGATCTGGTTGTCAAACTTTTTTTTTTTTTAATCGGAGCCAAAATAAGAAATCTGTTGTATACGTACAGAACCAGATCCATTCTACCCTCATGACCTCATTTAACCTTAACTACCACCTTAAAGGTCTTATCTCCAAATACAGTCACCTTAGAGGTTAGGGCTTCAATACATGAATTGGGGGGAGGGCATCATTCTTTCCATCTCAGAAGGGGATGCCAGTGAGTAAATGGCAGGTGTCCTGAAAGAGCACTAGATAACAAAGCACCACATGAGGGGAGATGAAATGGGAGGGGAGTCCTGGTCTCTACTCAGCCACCATACCCTAAATTCCTCCTCCCAGGGCTGGCCTGTGCCCTGGCAGAGGCACCTCAAGTACCCTAGCCCAGCAGAAATAGTTCACATATCCTCATTTAGTCAACTGTGCCACAATGTCCCAGAGAGAGATTAAGCAGATAACAAAAACATATGGAACAACCAAAAATAAATATGAAAAATCTGATCAAGGGGGGCCTGGGTGGCTCAGTCGGTTAAACATCTGACTTGGGCTCGGGCTGTGATTGTGGGGGTTCTGGGATTGGGCTCCCTGCTCAGCGGGGAGCCTGCTTATCCCTCTGCCCCTCCCCCTCCCCCTGCTCGCTCGCTCTCTCTCTCTCAAATAACTAAATAAATAAAATCTTAAAAAAAACTCTGAGTGAAGTGAAAAGAAAGGAAAATAGTAAGATAAGGCTATGAAAGAAATGATTGTAGTACAGAAAAATTAATGCTGAGGGATTTTACAAAATTGCAGATAGAATCCTCCATCAGTCTAAGTCCCTAATAACTAAAGCAATGGGAAACCATATCCGTTATAAGGTTTGGATTATTCATGGGATCAACGACAGACTCTGTGAAGATTTATTTATTTATTTATTTATTTATTTATTTATTAAGATTTTATTTATTGAGAGAGAGAATGAGAGAGAGAGAGAGAGAGCACACAAGAGGGGGGAGGGTCAGAGGGAGAAGCAGACTCCCTGCCGATGCGAGACTCGATCCCGGGCCTCCAGGATCATGACCTGAGCCGAAGGCAGTCGCTTAACCGACTGAGCCACCCAGGCGCCCACTCTGTGAAGATTTATTATGTTCACTCCTGACCCCTCACGCCCCAACAGTTTTCACGGTCCCTGGCACGTAACTCAATAAATACCCAATGAACACTCACTCCGCAGAACTTGTGACTCGTCCTCATAATCGTACGAGCAAATTCCTTATAATAAATCTCTTTCTCTATGTATAGATACATACGCATCCTATCAGTTCTGCATCTCTGGGGAACACCGACTAACACAATGAGTTAATTCACTTTTCGGCACTGAGGTTGGAGGGAAATTTCTCCAGCGCGTCTAAAAGAACATGTAGTAATTACTGAAATGTATGCTAAGGACATTGTTACAGTAGATTCAAAAGTATTAGCAGGTAAGTTTCCCAATGTTTAATGTGCATATAAACGCCCCCAGGTGATTAAAATGAAGACTGATCTGGTAGGTCCTGGGCGGGGCCTGAGAGTCTACATTTCCAACCAGCAACCCCCCACCCCCCACCCCGCTGCTGCTCCTTAGCCCACACTAAGAGCAGTGAGCTCTTAGAGTATCTCTCAATGCCAGTGAGGGGACAAGGATGAAGAATCCGTAGTGTTGCTCTACCTAGGGGAGCTGCCTTCCCTGCAGCCTCTCAGCACCTGGTGTGGAGGGTCACCATAGCTGAAGCTCACCATACTGTGCTTTGTTAGCCCGGCTGCCCCGAATGTACTTCTCCATTCTTTCCCAGATCACCCCAAAGAGTATGATCACTCAGCTCTCTGTGTGGCTATCCATTTGAGACTCTTCTGGGGTCACCTTGGATGGCATCCACGCTGTATCTCTCTGGTGTGGATGCACAGTTTCTTTCTTCTTTTCCATCCATCCAATCTAATCTGTGTTCTGTTTCCCAAGATATCTCAAAATATCTGGCCCACTGCTGGCTCCCCTTCTTATTTTTAAGCAAAGCTACATGTTGTCTGCTAATTCCCTGGGGACTTGGGGAAAGAGAAAGCAGTTGCAGTGTTCAGTCCACTTTCTTGATCCAGAAACCTAGGGCATTTTCAAAGCCTCTGCGTGTGGGTCTTAAATATTATGCTGACCCAACAGAGAACATGTTGCCAAACTGAGAATCTTGCATGCTTGGCTGCTTCCTTCACCAGAGCTCTGAACGAGGGTGCACAATGAAATGACAAGACGTATAGAGTGTTTAAAAATCTTTTTTATTGAAATTTAACATGCATGTAAAAAAGCCAGACAAAACTAGCAGTGCTCAGCTCTACGGACTTCACAAAGGGAATGCATGCACGTAAGCAGCACCCAGATGGAGGAAGCAAGCATCATGAGCAGTGGGTCAGAGGCCCGCCCTGTCCGGCACCCTCTCCCATCGGCTCCCTCCTCCCGAAGGCAACCCCAACTCTACGTCCATTGCACACAGGAGCGCATGTATGGAAATGGAATCAAACAGCCTGTGCTCTTTTGTGTTTGGCTTCTTTTGCTCAACATTATCTTTGTAATAGACACCCATGTTTCATGTATAAATTTATTCGTTCCCATTTCTGTAAATAATGCACAAATTAATCACAATTTAGCTGTTCTAGTCTTTTAAAAATGGCTTTATTGAAAAATAATTCACATAGCATATGATTCACCCATTTAAAGTGTACAATTCAATGATTTTTAGTGTACTAACAGGCTGTGCAACCATCACCATCAACTAATCTAATTTTGGAACGTTTTTGGTTCTCACTAAAAGAAACCCAGAGACTCAGTGTCCACTTCCCTACGCATTCTTCCCCCATTCAGCCCTAAGCAACCACTCATCTTCTTCCTATATCCATACACTCACCTATTCTGGATTACGTGTAAATGGAATCATACAGTATGTGGTTTCTGTGACATAGCATAATAATTTCAAGGTCTCCTGTAGCATGGATCAGTGCTTCATTTCTTTTAATAACTGAATATATTCCATTGTACAGATGGACCGCTTCTTATTGATTTGTTCATCGGTTGATGAACATTTGGGTTGTTTCCGCGTCTTGGCTATTATGAATCATGCTGTAATAGTGCAGACGTGTATGGATGTGTATTTTCATTTCTCTCAGGGACACACCTCCAAGTAGAACGGATGAGACATGTGGTGACCCTGTGGTAAACTCTTTGAGGAACTGCCAAACTGTTTTCCAAATGTATGAGGGTTTTTGATTTGTCCATCTCCAACCAACACTTGTTATTCTCTGTTCTTTGGATTACAGCCCTGGTGGGTGTGAAGTGGTCTTTCACTGTGCTTCTCATTCGCCTGTGTCTGATAACTAATGATATGGAACATCTTTTCACATATTCATTGGCCATTTGTATATACTCTTTGGAGAAATATCTATTCAAATCCTCTGCCCATTTTAAAAATTGGGTTGTCTTTTAAAAATTGACTTCTAATTGTGAGTTCTTTATGTATTCTGGATGCAAATCTCTTACCAGTTAAATGATTCTCAAATGTTTTCTGCCATTTTATGGGTGTTTTCTCACCTTCTTGATGGTATTGTCTGGGGGCACAAAAGTTTTTAGTTCTTATGTAGCCCAATTTAACTATTTTCTCTTTCATCACTCATACTTTTGGTGTCTTATTTAAGAAACCATGATGTAATCCAAGGTCACTAGTATTTAGTCCTATCTTTTATAAGAATTTATAGTTTTAGTTTTTAATTTCTGACCCATTTTAAGTTCATAGTTTTTTGTATGGTGTGGGGTGAGGGTCCAAAGTCATTCTTTTGCATCTATGTATCCAGTTTTCCTGATTCTGTTTGTTGAAGAGACTGTTTTTCCCAAATGAATGGTCTTGGAATCCTTATCCTCAATCACTTGACCATAGACATATGGGTTTGTTTCTTGATTCTCAATTCTGTCCCCTTGCTTATGTGTCTATCCTCATGCCAGTGCCGCACTGTCTTGACGACTGTATCTTTGTTCTAAGTTTTGGAAATCAGTGATTTTGAGTCTCCCAACTTTGTTCTTTTTCAAGATGGTTTTGGCTATTCTGGGTCCTGTACATTTCTATAAAATTTTAGGAAAAGCTTGTCAATTTTTGCAAATATGGCATCTGGGATTCTGAAAGGTTCAGTTGAATCTGAGGATCTATTTTGGGAGTCTTGCCATATTGACAATATTAAATTTTATAATGTGGATGTTTTCCTTTTATTGGATCTTTATTTCATTACTGTTTTGTAGTGCTAGTATACAAGACTTGCACTTCTTTTGTTATGTTTGTTTTTATTCCTCTTGATGGTATCATAAATGGTATTGCTATATTAATTTTATTTTAAGAATACTCACTGTTAGCGTACAGAAGGGAAATTGAGTTTTGCATACTGATCTTGTATTCTGCAGCATTGCTGAATTTTTATTAGTTTATTAATAGATTTTTAGTGGATTCCTTAGAATTTTCTATTTACAATATAGAGAGAAGAGTTGACTTTTTCTTTTCCAATCTGGAGGTCTTTTTTTTTTTAATGTGTAATTGTCCTGACTAGGACCTCCAAGAAAATGTAAAATACAAGCAGTCCACTCTTGGGCATCCTTGTCTTATTTCTGATCATTAGTGAATTTTTAAATTTAGTTTATTATACTTTCCAACTCTTGGTCTTTCTATAACTTCTTTTTATTGATATTCAATATCAGTGTCATTCTACTTTCATTTAATTTTTAAAGCATAGATTCCTGAAGATATTTATAGTATCTGCTTCGAAGTCTCTCTCTGCCCAGTTCACCTTCAAAGGCAGTTTCAAAATGCCTGCTTTTTCTCCCCAGTGTGTGTGGATCATACATCCCTGTTTGTTTGTATGGCTTACAATTTTTGTAGGTAACGTATTGTAGTCCTCCTTCCCAGAGGTGGCTGTTGTTTGTCTGGTCTTTATGGACTTGGCTGAAACTGAATCTATTACATCTACTTTCTTTGCAAAGCAGTTTCTCTTGTTCCTGCTTGGATTTTTTCCCCCAATTTTTTTTTTTTTTTTTTTAATTCTGTTAGCCTTGCTATCTAGAGGTTTCACCTCTGGGTCAGCATAAACTCCTTATTGGTCAAAGGTTGTGCTTAAGTCCCCTTGGCCAGTTATATTTTTACCCTTGGTCATTGGATGAGTATATGCTTTGAGGTTGCTATCAATTTAGAGAGTCCCATGCTTTCCAAGGACTGGTAGCTTCCAGATTCCCTCTATGATAATCCCTGAGAGAGTGCAGCATTGCACCTACACACAACCTTCCAGGCTGCCAGGACTGAGTGTGATTTTAATCTTAAGCCTGGCTTTCTAGCTATAGTCCCTGGTCAGACTTGGTTCCATCTGTATTTGGGCAGAGCTCATGTTTAAGCCTCTTGGCTGGTGAGGCTTTTCTGCTGTTTGTTGACTGGTCAGTAATGCCTTCAGGGGGATGCCTGCAAGTCTATGCCACGTCCTACCCCTTCTGACTGGGTGCAGTCTAGCACATGCTCCCAGCTTTCCTGATCTCCAGAGTTGTCTCTGATGCTGAGAGGGTTCTTCCTGACCATCTCTTTTCCTGGTTCTTCCTATTAAACTGGGTCCTCTGCCATTTTACATGTATCTGGGAGCTACCAGCCCACTCTTCATCACTCTCCACCAAGCTCTCCATACTTTTCAACAATACCCTGAGGAACGGATTTCTCCCATGCTGTTCCAAAGAGTCATCCTCCTCAGGCAGAGCTATGGAGCTCTTCTTCCGTATGACCTGCCTTTCCCCATAGACAGTGCTGGAATCCACTTCTCCCAGAGTGACACCTCTCTCTACAGGGGGCACTTGGGAAGGACAACCTCTGGTTTTCTTGGCTTGCCCTTCCAGATGCGGAACCCTTTCCCTACAAGCAAGCTGGGGCAGGGGACACAGAAGTCCCTGTAGTCCCATCTGCCTCGGTTGGGTGTGGGAAGATAGACAGGTCGTCTCTGCCCCACCTGTCTGGAACCAAGCTTCTGCAACACAGGGCTGGGGATGATGAGAGACCCTGCTGCCTGCCCCTCTTGGAAGGAAACTGTAGCCCAGACTAGGAACTGGGGGAGAGGGACCCCTTCTCACTGCACTGGCCCACAGGAGAGCTTCTGTAGCACGGAGTGGGGTAAGGGAGGTCAATGAAGCAGGGAGTGGCCCACATGCCACAGACTCTCACTGATTACAGGGAGATTGAGATTTTCTTGAATTAAATTTTCCCCATTTGCTGTGTGTGTGCTTAGGACAACTTCCAGAGAGATTATATGATTGTTTTCTGACATGAATTTAACCAGTCAGTTGTTACTTTTCTGGAGGGAAGTCCTGCTGAGCCCTGAGCTCCTTGCCCGGTCATTTTGGAAGTCCCACCCCCTCTCCTCTATTATTGGTGGATATTTGGGTTACTTCAGGCTTAGCACTGTTATAAAATACCATTTCTATGACCAGCCTTGCATGCGTTGCCTGTAAATGGATGCACACCTTTCTGTTGGGTATGCTAGGTGCATACTTCCTTGGTGACAGGGCTACAAGTGTCCAGCTTTAATTATCAATATTATCAACATGCTTAAAAACCGGTACCTATACGCTTCCAATGTAGCCTCATTTATCAATCTTTTTACCATAGTATTTTAGTGGATTAAAAATGTTTGAAAAATATGAATATTCAGTTGTGAACCAAAATTTTAAAAGTGAATAAAAGAAGAGAATCAAAAAATATATTTCTATTTTTTAGCATATTCTATTTTCAAAGTGGAAAAAATGTCATTTATAGTTTCTACATCCAAATGCCTGTGTACCATATACCCAGCACAGAGTGAGCCCAGCAATAACATTCCCCTCCCTGTCAAAATTCAGCCTCTGATAAAAACTGGACATTTGTGGGACAGCTCTGTCCAGCAGTCTGTCCGCATCCGCGCTTGGGGCCCCACCTGTCATTGTGGGCTCTAGGGCTTCTCCCCGCTCCTTGCTTTTCATTCTCTTCCACATTATTTCCTCTTTCCAGAGTCCCAAAATTTGGCTTCTTCACGCACGTCTGAGCTGTTTTTCCTCCAGCGATGGCAAGATCCCCCTCACCAGCTTTGACTCATGGTGCCCCTCAGATGTGTATGGACATTCTGGTTCTTCCTACTCCCGCTGTCGTCTGTGGGGGATACTGCAGTTGACTCCCCGACATCTATTCTAGTGTTTCTTGGATGCAGTGCAAGTTGGAGAACTGAGCTCAGATCGAGTTTGGGAATAATTAGTGCAAGAGTAATGCCATCTCTTTTGCCAAATAGCTGATTCATAATGGGCATGTGACAAATTTCAGGCAACTTGTGAGGAAAAAATTGAGAGACTTCTTAAGAAAGTCTATAGTCTCTTTCTCACACAGTGTGTGTGTGTGTGTGTGTGTGTGTGTGAGCGCTCACGCGTGTGTATCTCACTCTCCCCCTTCCACTGGATATGAACAAGAAGCAAAGCCCTGATTTTCTGGCAGCTGTGTTTAAAGTAAGAAGGGTTGACAGGAGGAGGCTGAAGTCAGCGACACGGACATCAGAGCAGAGACCTAGAAAGAACTTAAGCCTTATTGGTAAGCTGAAAACACCAACAACCAACCCTGAAGTTTCTCCTCTCTCTGAAGTTACATATTTGAGATTAAAAAATTGCCCACAGTCAAAAGCATCCTAGTAGAATAGTTTACTTCTTTGAGTTTGAACAGTTTTTCCATAAGTAGAACAGAAATGATGGCTGTCTCATAGAATTTTTGTAAATTATTTTGTAAAAATTACACTAGATTGCGCATGGGGGATCCCTCGTTAAAACACCCGACATGTGGTAAAGGCATGTTCATTTTTGATATATAAGTGAAGGAAGGAAGAGAAGAAGGAATACATGAATAAAAGTTCTGTTTTGACAGAAAGAGAAGTAGAAGGAGCTGAGTCACAGTTCTGCTAGAACATAATTTGCAAAGGTTGGGGTTCCTCGTCTTTTTTTTTTGTTTGTTTTTTGCTCCCTGACATGCCCGAGGCATCTAGAACAGCACATCACACATAGTAGGCAGTAAACATGTATGTGGCAGTTATTAAGCTCATGAGGTCAAGAATGAAGCTACATTTACGGATTCAACAAGTACTAACAGGCAGCAGCGGTGGGTCCCACACCGTGTGAGGACAAGGAGGCGCAGCGATGATGACCCAGTCCTGTCAAACTTCTTCCTGAGCAGGGAAAGATGTGTCAGAAGAGAGGGTACAGTGAGTCATGCAAGGAGTCACAAGAGCTTAAAGGAGGACAGACCAAAGATGCCTGAGGGTCCGAAGAGACTGCCCAGAAATGAGACCCAAAGAATGAACAGTTCTTCCGTAGGAGGTGAGGAAAATGCAGGCTTTGTGCCCTTCAGAAGCAACATGTACAAAATATCCGCTGCGTGATCGTTAAACATAGGATTCAAGCATGTCTGAGGACGGGCGGGAGGTGAGACAGGACAGGAAAGGAACTAGTACTTAGATCATGAATCCCAAGACAGTGACTTAGGTTTTTCTTCAGTAAGAAAAGTGAGAGTTTTGGAACAATATCACAGATTCAAGGATGGTCAGGTCTGCGGAGGAACGTCATTCTGGATTTGGCAGGCTCTGCGTGGGTGGGCGATACGTCAGTCTGGAGGGGTCACTAGATGAACGGGGGGCAAAGTCAAAGTAAGGTTGAACCCTCCACCTTGTTCTCAGAGAAAGAGGACAAAGTGAATCCTCCTCAGGTGAAGAAAGAGCCAGAGTTGTCTGTTGCCTTTGGCTTCTCTCAAAGGAAAGCAGTATTAGCAGCGCTGGCCTCTTCATTCTGGGGCCATGTCTTCAGTCCCCTCGACAGTATACTCGTAAAGACGATTGACCCGGGACCGGGGAGCTTTTGCTCCCTACACACCAAGTCCCTCGGTGACGTTACCAACACTGGTCACTGCCAGGTTCAGAAATGAAAATGAGATTCATGAGTCTCTTCTACAACAGAAACAAGCTAGAGATTTTTTTAAAGTTAAAAAAAGCTACTTTGTATGACAAGGAAGAGAAGATACTTTAAAGTTGAGATAGGAAAGAAGAATTTACATATTAATGCCTTAAGAAAAAACACTGAAATTTCTGTTTCGGGTGCTGTGTTAAGCACTTCAGACACCACCCACCGCCCCATGTAACCCTACAATAGTCCCACAAGACAGTTCTTTTTATCTGTCTTACAGATGAGAGAGCCGAGGTCCAGAGGTCATAACTTGGCCAACAACACCCTGGCCACACCCAACTCAAAGCAGGTTGGTGATACCGAACTACCTTCCTCATGGTTCAGGCGACAGATCCTTTATTTGTGGTCAAAAGATACAAATGCCATTTGACAGCCATCAGACTGTATGGAATTAAAATATCCCCCACCTCCCTTTCTTCATCTGTAAAGTCTACACTAGGATAACATCTTCAGCCTATTTCCCAAGTTTTCTTTGAGGACCACATGAGAGATGATACACACCAGATGTTTTGAAAATAACCAAACAGGAGGTGTTATCTGGTGCTTTATTCTGGTCCCCAAACACTCCCTGATACTTGGGATCTGGCCTGGTGCTGACTTTAGTAAGCAGAGACCTCCAGGAAATAATGAGCCTTCCTCTGCAACATAAAATTAGGGAGACTCAGCATGTGCCCAAAGGCAGAACATGAGGCCCAGAAGTTTTCCTCTGCCTGGGAATGACAAAAGCAGATATTGTTTATCATATTTTAAATATTTTTAATCAACATGCATGCAAGTGTTTTTGCAAAGTTAGGTTTCGTCTTCGGTGTTGTTGGTGATACTCAAAATTTCTATCGTAGAATACAAATAATTCCTGTAAACCAGTCAACCTAAACTGTATCAGCAAGGCCCCATTCTTCATACCTATTGTACACTGATTGTTCTCATGCTTGCCGTGGAGCATTTTAATGGGCACAACATTGTAATGTACAATTATAGTAGAAAAAAAGTAGCCTAAGCTATTAGGAGAACAGAGCATTGAGATTTTTCTTTTTTCCTAAGGTTGGATATACAAAGAAAGAAGCTGTTTTCAGTGAGCTGCTTTGGGGCCTAGGGGGAAGGCCAGCATATGGCCAGGCCCTCCAGTTCTGCCAAGCCATTACAGAAGCCCGCGTGGCCTGACCCGGGCCGAGAGTGAGCGCACGCACCTCTGAACACAGGTGATGGAGACAGAGCCAGGCTGATTCGCCTTTCTGAGCTCTGCCATGGGCTTTTGCGCCCCACATTCTGGGAGGGCTCTCCAGCTTTCCTGCCTCAGCTCCTCCATGATGTCATCTTGGGAAAGTCACTTTCCTTCAGAGATTCAAATAACACACCCCTATCAAATGTTTTCCTTACCCACCATGCCTCCAGAAAGTCCCTTCCCAGTGGGACCTCCACATACCTTCCCGGCCCCGTGGAGGCCTAACTGGGCATTACCGGGGCTTCTCATTTCTCTCCTCACCAAACTATCATTTCTCCTCATGTCTTTGCTCAGCCAGCTTCGATACACCCTTGAGGACTTGGCTCAGGTGGGCCTTGCCCTGGGAGGCTTCCTCTGAGACCCTCGAGCGGGATTAGGTGGACCAGCTCTACTCTCCTGACATGTGTTGCTAATTTTCACTATTATAATTGTCCATTAGAGCCACATGCCTGTCTGTCCTACTAAACTTTGAGCTCACCTTAAGAAGGGAAAGTTCTTTGATGATCTTAATACCCCCTCTCTCTTAGCATAGAGCCATACCCCCATTGGATGATGGTGCTTATTAATTTACTGACGAATTAAATGAGAAACTGTAAAGATGGAGTGTAATCCTTCTAATGGTCAGCACCGTATTTCATGTGGCCATTCATATTCATTTAGCGTCAAGATTTAGTAGGAGGTGCAAAGGTATGGTATCGGTGAAATGCTCTTCATAGACATTTATGCTGAAACTAGATATTATTATGAACTAATAAAAGGAATGAAAATATGCCATGCAGTCCTCTAAGTACTTAGCAAATATCAACTCACATCACCTTAGCACAGCCCTATGTGGTGAGCGTTGTTCCTGACCCCAGTTCAGATGAGGAAACACCTTACACAGATACATACACACAGAGACAGACGCAGATACAGGTAGAGATAAAAGCACTACTTCAAGGTCAAAGAGGAAAAAGAGTCTAGATTCAAATCTAAGTTTTCTGTGTCCAGGACCTGTGCTCCTCTACACTCAGTCCAGGGAACTGTAGAGGGTCCTTCTCCATGGTCTCGTCAACCTTATTCACACGCCCTTTGGAGCAATTACCTGGTTTTATCAAAATTGTCTGTTTTCATTTCATTTTATTAGGTTTTGCCTAATAGACTGTGAGTTCTTAAGGAGTGAAGATCATATTTCCCAGCACCTTGAAGAGTACCTGGCACATAATAGGTGGTGATTTTTTTTTCTTTTTTGCTTTTTCATTTGTTCTTATTTAATGAGTAGAGGACTGAGAATTCCTTGAGTTGTGGCATGACCACATCAATCTAAAAGAACCTCCAGGTAAATGCTGAAAGTTGTAAATGCCTAAGTGTTCAAACCAGTGCTGCCCAGCTCTGCCCCCAAAGATCCTGGGTATCCAGTGAGGTAGTAAAAGTTGTTTGCAAAAAAGGGCCATCTCGTTAAATGGTTAAGAAATATAAAATGTGATATTATAGTCCCTTTCACATCAAGTAAATAAATCAAGTTATGGTATGCTCCACCCACCGGTGTGGATGCTACAAATTAATTCTTAACAACAACCTCACTCAAACCTCCTTATGAAATAATTTTATGGGATATAAAGAGAATTTGAGTTTGCCTCTAAGGTTGTAATTCAACAGTCATTCTAGGAGCAACAGAAAGAGGAGAAAGAGTGGAAGGAGGGAGAAGAGAGCCAAGCCACTGAGTAAAGGAACATCTCCCAGGGTCTGGAAAAGGTAAAAGAAAGGAAGCTTCCTTCGAGGGATGAACACAACACGCACAAACCAGAATGGTCTAAAGATCCAGGCCACAGGGAAAGAGGATGGGAGCACGGGAGGCTGTCCTGGGGATTCAGGTTAAGCTTTCTAAAGCCCACTGTGAAGACACTGGATTCCAAAGCCTACAACATGTGTTCTGAGCCTTGCTTTGGCTGAGCCTCACATTTCCTTATGAACTTTGAATTTGGTGAGTTTAAATGCATGTGGCATTTAGGAAGCTTTGAGCTGGGGCCACACAGAGCTTATCATATCTGAGGCCTTTTGCAGATCCATTAATTTATCTAAAGTGTAGGTGTACGAACTCTCAAGAGACCCAACTGGTTCTATCTCACCCAGTTGGGAGTCCAAAGGGCTAGAGGAATCTGTGTGATTCAGACTCTCCTGTCTGTATAGCTAGACACACCCCATGTATCTTCTGTATCACAATCATCTAAATGTTTATTCAAACAGATATTTTGGAGGTCCACTCTAGACTCAGTGAGTCAGCATCTCTAAGGCAGGACCCAGGAATCTGCATTTTAACCAGCACCCACAGAATGCAGTGTGTCGTTCTCAGAGACCCGTCGTGCGGGCAGGAGAGTGGAGGGTGGGTAAGGTTTCAGAAATCAGAGATCTGAAAGGTGTGCTCTGCAGAAGGAACAGCGAGGCAATGACAACGAGAAAGCCCTTGGGGAGCGCACTGGAAAAGAATCCACTTTGGCACGGGCACAGAATATTGAAGAAGAGCCACAGGCAATGAGCTGAAACCTGAACTTTTGTGTCCTGCCTTCGGTGAAGGCTATTAGCATTTGTTTGCAGCCAGCTAGCGAAGAAATCCACACTTTGGTTAATTTTTGTTAAGACTCTTAGGAGGATATCTAATTTCTTTTTCACTCACTCTGGTTTCCTAACAGATCTATAAAAACAATGTGAGCTCTTTTTTTTGTTGTTGTTGTTAAACCAACCTTCATTTAAAATCTGGCTCCATCATATACATAAGCTCCGTGACCTTGTGCAAAGTCACCTATGACCTGTAAGCCTCAGTCTGTGCACCCACAAAGTAGTCATGATAACAATAAGTTGTCGCTAAGGCTTAGCAGGAGGGCACAGGAGGGACGTGGCCAGAGCAGCACTCAATGAAGGGAAGGGGGAAGGCGTTCTCCGAGCGTGGGGCTTCCAGAACGCTGTAAAATTAGTTTGCTGTTTCCCGACTTCTCCTCGGATTTAATAACTCACCCTGTGATTCTAATCTTCAGATTCAACTGTCTACCTGGCATATCTATGCTCCCACTGAATTTCAACTTGCGAATCTCTTTTAAGGCATGGCAGCCTGGGACGGCATTAAGGCCTTGTGTTAGGGTGGCCTGGTGCCAAGGCAAATGTTCAGACTTGGCTGAGGGCTTGGCGTTCAGTTGGTGCTTGATGCTTTAAAGAAAATGCAAACCCAGGAGCTTTTTTGGAGGAATAGAGGGGCTGGCCTCTCAGCGGGTCCGTGATGGCCACACAGGGGCACCGCCTCCCGGTGACAGGGGGCGAACGTTTGACCTGAGAGTCTGGCGCATTCGTCCCTGGGAGCGCCTGGATGAAGTGCGGCCCTGAGTGTGGGGCGCCCTGTTTGACTTGGCCACAGGCCCCACAAACCTGGCAGTGGGCACAGCCCAGAGGAAAACAGCCTTGACATTGACTCTGGTCACTGCTCTGCTCAGGGCCACCTGTGAGTTTCACAACCTCCCTTTCCCACAGCGTCTGAGCCAGTTCGTTTGTGTTCCTGGAGAAAAGAGATCCCACTGTTCTCTGCTGGAGCTCTCCGTCTCTGCTCAGGTCGGCGCCTAAAGGCACTCACCTGTGCACACCTCTGAGCAAGGCGCTGGGCCAGCTGCTCTGTCAGAAGCCTTTGTTAATCCGGGGTCTCTCGCCTGTTTCCAAGCATCTATAAATATACACGTTCTATTGCAATGGGAAGAAACTGACATTCATTAAGCACCTGCTTCAAGCCAGGTGCTTTCACACACAGAACCCTGTTTAATCCTCAAAGCAACTCTGTGAGAAAGGAGTTAATATCTTTATTTGATAAAGATGGTCAGGTGACGCATCAGAGGAGCCAAGATTTGGACGTGGCCTTATGACTCTCTAAGTTCATGTTCTTTCCACTCACTGTGCTGCCTCTTAACATACTCTAGAAGAGAGCGGGGCGGGGGGCAGGGGCGGGGGACCTAGATTCTAGTCCAAGTTCTGACATTGGTTGGCCAGAGACAAATCCCTCCTTCTGTCTCAGTGCCGCTCTCTCTTCATCTGCTGATCATGTTTGCCCAAAGGCCATCTTCAGAAAATGAAGGGTGTAGACAAGCTGCCTCTAAGGCCCTTCCACTTTTACTATATATCACAGGCTTGCAAACCCGCACCAGAGAGGAAATGTGGGGAGTGGGTATCCTTTGTTTTTACTAGTTCTGCGAGAGGAAGCTCTATGTGTTCAGTGAGGGACAGACAGACAGCAAGGTCTCGAAGGAATTCCACTGTGGTCCCACGGTTGAGTGAAGACTAAGGTATGGGTGGGCCCCTTTTTATCCCAAGACAGACGGTCTTTAATAAAGGCAATTTGTACAGCAGAAAGAGGCAACACACAGATGTAGCCGATATTCTGAACAATGGAGATTGGCATATACCAGGCACTGTTGTACGCTCTTCATGCATGCTGACCCACTTCCCCTTCACAAGGACACTAGCAGACAAAGGCAACTATCTCCCTATTTTGCACATACGCGAGGAAACAGAAGCTCAGAAAATCTGCACACACAACTGGTAAGGGGATGTGAACCCCGTCAGTCCCTCTTAACACTACATTTCATGGCACTCGGACAAAGACGTACTAATGGGACAACCTCATTAAGGAACTTGCTCTGTATTTGGAAAGAGGAATAAAACGAATGGTTATCCAGCAGCCAGACTTGGCTGACCACTTGGCCTGGGTCATTGCCTTCAGTCCCCACAGTGGCACTTCAGACAGGTGACATCTTGAAGGAAGCACGGCTAAAAGGTCAGACGGGACCTGTTGGGGGGGGAGCAGAGATTTCTGAGTCCCTGCTGTCTTTTTTTTTTAAATTTTTTATTGTTATGTTAATCGCCATACATTACATCATTAGTTTTTGATGCAGTGTTCCATGATTCATTGTTTGTGCATAACACCCAGTGCTCCACACAGGACGTGCCCTCTTTAATACCCATCACCAGGCTAACCCATCCCCCCACCTCCTCCCCTCTAGAAACCTCAGTTTGTTTTTCAGAGTCCATCGTCTCTCATGGTCCGTCTCCCCCTCCGACTTACTCCCCTTCATTCTTCCCCTCCTGCTATCTTCTTTTTTCTTTTTTTTTTAACATATGTTGCATTATTTGTTTCAGAAGGACAGATCTGTGATTCAACAGTCTTGCACAATTCACAGCGCTCTCCATAGCACAGCGCTCACCATAGCACATACCCTCCCCAATGTCTATCACCCAGCCACCCCATCCCTCCCACCCCCCACCACTCCAGCAACCCTCCGTTTGTTTCCGGAGATTAAGAATTCCTCATATCTGTGAGGTCATATGATACATGTCTTTCTCTGATTGACTTATTTCACTCAGCATAACACCCTCCAGTTCCATCCACGTCGTTGCAAATGGCAAGATCTCATTCCTTTTGATGGCTGCATAATATTCCATTGTGTATATATACCACTTCTTCTTTATTCATTCATCTGTCGATGGACATCTTGGCTCTTTCCACAGTTTGGCTATTGTGGACATTGCTGCTATAAACATTGCGGTGCACATACCCCTTTGGGTCCCTACATTTGTATCTTTGGGGTAAATACCCAGTAGTGCAATTGCTGGATTGTACGGTAGCTCTATTTTTAACTGTTTGAGGGACCTCCATACTGTTTTCCAGAGGGGCTGCACCAGCTTGCATTCCCACCAACAGTGTAGGAGGGTTCCCCTTTCTCCACATCCCCGCCAACATCTGTCGTTTCCTGACTTGTTAATTCTAGCCATTCTGACGGGTGTGAGGTGGTATCTCATTGAGGTTTTGATTTGGATTTCCCTGATGCCGAGCGATGTGGAGCACTTTTTCATGTGTCTGTTGGCCATTTGGATGTCTTCTTTGGAAAAATGTCTGTTCATGTCTTCTGTCCATTTCTTGATTGGATTATTTGTTCTTTGGGTGTTGAGTTTGATAAGTTCTTTATAGATTTTGGATACTAGCCCTTTATCTGATATGTCATTTGCAAATATTTTCTCCCATTCTGTCGGTTGTCTTTTGGTTTTGCGGACTGTTTCTTTTGCTGTGCAAAAGCTTTTTATCTTGATGAAATCCCAATAGTTCATTTTTGCCCTTGCTTCCCTTGCCTTTGGCGATGTTTCTAGGAAGAAGTTGCTGCGGCTGAGGTCAAAGAGGTTGCTGCCTGGGTTCTCCTTTAGGATTTTGATGGACTCCTGTCTCACGTTTAGGTCTTTCAACCATTTGGAGTCTATTTTTGTGTGTGGTGTAAGGAAATGGTCCAGTTTCATTCTTCTGCATATGGCTGTCCAGTTTCCCCAACACCAGTTGTTGAAGAGACTGTTTTTTTCCATTGGACATTCTTTCCTGCGTTGTCGAAGATGAATTGACCATACAGTTGAGGGTCCATTTTTGGGTTCTCTATTCTGTTCCATTGATCTATGTGTGTGTTTTTGTGCCAGTACCCTACTGTCTTGATGATGACAGCTTTGTAATAGAGCTGGAAGTCCGGAATTGTAATACCGCCAGCTTTGCTTTTCTTTTTCAACATTCCTCTGGCTATTCGGGGTCTCTTCTGGTTCCATACAAATTTTAGGATTATTTGTTCCATTTCTTTGAAAAAAGTGGATGGTATTTTGATGGGGATTGCATTGAATGTGTAGATTGCTCTAGGTAGCATTGACATCTTTACAATGTTTGTTCTTCCAATCCATGAGCATGAAACGTTTTTCCATTTCTTTGTGTCTTCTTCAATTTCTTTCATGAGTATTTTCCCATGCACTTTCCCTCTTGTGAGTTTTCTGAGTACAGATCCTTTGCCTCTTTGGTTAAATTTATTCCTAGGTATCTTATGGTTTTGGGTGCAGTTGTAAATGGGATCGACTCCTTGATTTGTCTCTCTTCTGTCTTGTTGTCGGTGTATAGGAATGCCACTGATTTCTGTGCATTGATTTTATATCCTGCCACTTTACTGAATTCCTGTATGAGTTCTAGCAGTTTTGGGGTGGAGTCTTTTGGGTTTTCCACATACAGTATCATATCATCTGCAAAGAGTGAGAGTTTGACTTCCTCTTTGCCGATCTGGATGCCTTTGATTTCTTTTTGTTGTCTGATTGCTGTGGCCAGGACTTCTAATACTATGTTGAATAGCAGCGATGAGAGTGGACATCCCTGCCGCGTTCCTGACCTTAGGGGAAAAGCTCTCAGCTTTTCCCCATTGAGAATGATATTCGCTGTAGGTTTTTCCTAGATGGCTTTTATGATGTTGAGGTATGTACCCTCTATCCCTGTACTCTGAAGAGTTTTGATCAAGAAAGGATGCTGTACTTTGTCAAATGCTTTTTCTGCATCTATTGAGAGGATCATATGATTCTTGCTCTTTCTTTTGTTAATGTAATGTATCACGTTGACTGATTTGCGGATGTTGAACCAACCTTGCAGCCCAGGGATAAATCCCACTTGGTCGTGGTGAATAATCCTTTTAATGTACTGTTGGATCCTATTGGCTAGTATTTTGGTGAGAATTTCCCTGCTGTCTTTCTGACCACACGCACCACACTGCTAGAAGCGCGTCAGGGTCTTGGGGTCTCTGGTTTCTGGTCCTCCATAGGAGTTAGAATGCACAGTGGATTCGTCACCCGGGACAATCTTTACTGCTCTTTCTTCCTTGGGGGGGGGGGTGCCTCAATGCACAATGCAAATCAAGAATATTAAGGATAATCCTACATAGCACAGCATTTACAACTACATATTTCAATTATTTCTTTACGGATCTGTTTCTTCATCAATCTGTGAGGTGCTTGAGTCCAGGAAACACACTTTTCAGCTCTGCTCTTCAGGTCCTGGTCACTGCACCAGGCAAGCGGTCGCTTCTCCCTTCCTTCTGCATCGTGAGCAGGTGCTTATGACACCCCAGGTTAAACATGAGGAGGAGAAACAGAGAGTACGTTCCTATTCCTGCGGCCAGGCAGGAGCTGCAGGATTGAACTCTTATGTCTGAGACCCATCAGAATAGAGCGGATTTTGTTTGCCCAAAGGCCACTGGGAAAACTTTAGAGCCGAGCGGCCAGAATTATTAGCTGCTTTAAACTGTTTTAAGGTACCAGAAAAGCAGATTAAGTAAGTTTCTGAACACACATTCAGACGGTATCATGGCATGGATTTTATTTATGGAATCATTTTACTAATTAAACAAAACTGACTTAGTAACAGACCTGTAGCCTCTATGTTCAAGGTAAGCACTTCAGAGAGAAAGAGGAGAGAGAAGGGGAGAAAACAGACACATTTCTCAGTATTCCTAACTCCCCTCCCTAGGTGCAGCAGAAATGGCACACGTCTGGTGTTTAAACCTCTTTTTATACATGCTTCTTAACTCATCGCCTCATTCCATGTAATCACATGTGTCTCTAACCTCTACTTACTTACTAAAATGCATGACAATCTGTTCAAAGGAGCACAACTTAATCCCTTTTGAAAATTAGGAATTGCCAAATTGTTTCAACCTGGTAGAAGGCAATAAATTAATCCTCTGAGCTGTTTGGACCCCTTGAAATAATATACCGAATTTGATCAGAAGTTATTCACCTTCTTAAATCATCAAGAAATAAACAAACAAAAAAATCAGAGCTGGAGAATGCCAAGCACTGGAGTTGAAACCACGAGCGCTTACGGCTCGCTGATTTAAGAAAGCACAATATGTTTCTGGAAATTGTTTGAACACAGGTGCACAGAGAACCCAGCGGCGCTCACTCACCTGTTGGCTCCGTCCCAGGTCCTTTGTCAGCAGGGACTGTGGCTGCCCTGAAAATAAGGAGGCTTCTGATTTTAGTGAAACATGTGACTGAGACAAATGCGGGGTGAGTATCTTCTGGAATATGACATACCCTCAGGAAAGGCCAGTTTAGTTAAAAATGCATTGTTTTTCCCTCATGAAAACGGAAACCCAGAACATCAGGAAAGAGGAAGCTTAATGCTGTGTGTGTACGTGTGTGTGCCTGCGCGCGCGCACAAACACACACACACACACACACACACACACACAGGCATGTGGTAGGAGGTAAGGGGTTTGGTGGTGCGAAGTGTGAATGAAGGCTGGGTCCGGTTACTGAATTATCAAGACTCAGTAGAGAGTCACTGAGTTGGAAGGACTGTTAGACTCATTCAGAGATGCCCTATGTTGGCCGGGGAAGCCTGACACACAGGCTGCTTCTTAAGGAGTCCTGTTCCTGGATCCTCCCTCAGAACTGTGCAGTGACAGTCTCCAAGGAGATTCTTGAGCACCCATGTTCAAACAAGCTGCCCAGGTTATTCTCATCCATGCCTTGGTTTAGCTCCTTATTGAATCTTCCATTTTATAAACGAGAAGAGTAAGACCCAGAGACATTGGCAAATGCTTCCAAAGGCCACCCATGTGGTGAGCAGCGGAGTTGGGGTTCTGCTCCGGGCCACCCCCGCCTTCGGAGGACCGTACCAAAGCCATGCTCTCCCATCTCAGGTTTCACTTTGAAAACCTTTTGTTTAGAAAAGAGGAATCTCTTCTCTCTTGGCAGGCTGCCTTCTCTTCCACCACAAATAATTCTTTCTTTCAAACAAAGCTAAGCTTTTCTAAAGCTTGGAAAATCCATCCTGATCACCGTGCAGTTTCCCTCTTGTAAGTCCTGCGAGTAGCTTATGCCGTCTTCCCCTCGCTGAGCCCGGGAGGGACGCTGTCTCACACCTCACCATCCCTGGAGAAGAGTGGATGGGGCAGTCTTAGGGGCGTGAATCCATTCCATTCCTTTCATTTGTCTAAAAATGTGAGGAATGTTTATTATGGCCTAGGGTAGGGCCCGGCAAACCTTTTCTGTAAAGGTCGGGGAGTCAATGTTTTGTGGGCCACATGGTCTCTGATGACTTGTCTCTGGGGCTGGCAGGCAGCCATGGACTGCATGTGACCAAACAGGCGTGACGGAGTGCCAATCTTGACAGAACCAGGCAGTCGGCTGGATTTGGCCCTCAGGCCGCAGTTGGCTAACCCTGGCTCTAGGAAACCCAAAGATCAGAAAAACAAAGGATCTGTCTCTAAGCAGTTCACCGTCTAGCATAGGTGAATGGCCTGAATGTGAGAGATGGAAGAGAGTGGGGACACAGCAGGGATGCTCCAGGGCTGGCTCAGCCTCCTACTTCCACCGAGTACCACAGACTGGCTGGCTTATTCTCTCAGGGTTCAGGAGGCCACAAGTCTCTCATCCAGGTGTCCTCAGGCCAGGCTGACTCTGCGGGCTCTAGAGGAGGGTCTTTCCTTGCCTCTTCCAGCTGCTCGTGGTTGCCTGCAATCCTTGGCCTTCCTCGGCTTAGAGACACTAAGTAATCTTGTCGTCATCATTAATCCAATCTCTGCCTTCATTGGCACATGGCGTACTCCTCATGTCGGTGTCTCTACCTCTTCTTACAAGGACATCAGTCATACAGGATGAAGGGACCATCCGACTCCAATGTGGCCTTGTCTTAACTGATTATATTTACAGAAAGCCAAAGAAGGTCACATTTACAGGCACCTGGAGTTAAGACTTCCATGTATCTGTTTTGGGGACACAATTCAACCCACAGTAGGGTTCTTGCCTCTCCTTTTACTGTTATGTCTTGTGGTATATATACCATCAGAGGGCACTCAGAACACCCAGATTCCCCCCTTCTTTCCCACCCAAACTCATAATCTGGCTTGGAGATGGATGGCATGGGGGAAGGCACAATGCAGAGTTTGCTGGAAGTCCTTATCAGAGAAGATCTGGCAAGTTTCAGTCCTGGTCATCTCAGGAAGGGACAGCACGAGCAGGGTATCCACATGGAAGCATCCGTGTACGAAGTGAGGGCTGTGCCAGGACTTGAGGAATGAACATGAGACCCACAGGTCAGAATCAGCCTGACATGTAGCCATGTGGCTGGTGTGGGATGCTCTGGCAGCACTAGTTATGCTGACACGTGTCTGGGAAGGGGGCTGCTAAACACCTGACCAGGGTTCCCAGAATGGGAGATGCTCATGCACCAATCACCTGAAGCAACCACCTCTGGGAGCAGCAAGGATGAGATAAGAAATGGAAGCAGGCCGAGGAAGCATCTGGCACCAGCCTCACTGTTTGCTTTGATCTGAGACAGAATGACAGACTTTGATATGAAGATTGAGGAGAGAAGGGGCTGAAGGAGGAGGTTGGGACAGACGTCCCAGAAGATTCACTGGAGATAGGTAGGATTCTCTGGTGAAGATAAGGAGATTGTTGGAACGAGGAGAACTTAAAAAAATACCAGAAAAATTAAGTTCTCCTTAATTTTGGATCACTCTGGGGATTTGGGACGTGGCTTTGGAGACCTGCATGTCTCAGAAGGAAGGAGAGCTTTGAGGGCAACTGTGCAATGAATGGGCTCGATGACACCCCTGTGGATCAGAGGTGAACATAACCACATCTTTGGTTGGTTTCCAAATTTTCCACTGTTTATAAACACATAAGGACTGTGATTTCATATAGATGTTGTACGACAGTGTGACTGTTCCTTAGGATAAATTCCTAAAATAGAACTGCTGATTCCAATAGTAAGACCATTCTCAAATCATTACAATTAACAAATTGACAAAACAGGAAACAACCAATGTTGGCCAGGATGTGGACAAAGGGGAACCCTCCTACACTGTTGGTGGGAGGTCAGGCTGGTACAGCCGCTCTGGAAAACAGTATGGAGTTTCCTCAAAATGTTAAAAATAGAGCTACCCTATGACCCAGGAACTGCACTACTGGGTATTTACCCCAAAGATACAGATGAGTGAAAAGAAAGGCCGCATGCACCCCAACGTTCATAGCAGCATCGTCCACAATAGCCAAACTGTGGAAGGAGCCACGATGCCCTTCAACAGATGAATGGATAAAGAAGATGTGGTCCATATATACAATGGAATACTACACAGCATTCAGAAAGGATGAATACCCACCATTTGCATCGACATGGATGGGACTGGAGAGGATTATGCTCAGTGAAGTAAGTCAAGTGGAGAACAACAATCATCATACGGTTTCACTCATATACAGAACATAAGGAACAGCACGGAGGACCACAGGGGCAGGGAGGGAAAACTGAAGGGGTGGAAATCAGAGAGGGAGACTATACAAACCAGGAGAGACTATGGACTCGGGGAAACAAACCGAGGGTTTCAGAGGGGAGGGGGTGGGGGGAGGGGGTAGCCGGATGATGGGGATTAAGGAGGGCACGTGTTGTGATGAGCACTGGGTGTTATGTGCAACTAATGAATCACTGAACACTACTTCAAAAACTAATGATGTACTATACAGTGGCTAACTGAACATAAAAAAAATCATTACAATGGATATTGTCCATTTTCCCCCAACAGTTGATACTCAACAGCAGTGTATGAGCATTTCTATTTCCTTGAATCCTAACCCAGATCATTTACATCAGTTTTTCTAAAATTTTGTTAATTTAAATTTCTTGAATTGATACTGAGGAAAGTCTTTTCTTGATTTGCTTCCTGGTCATTGACCCTTCCACTTCTAAGTTCTGCCTCTTTCTACCTGTGCCTATTTGCAATGGGTTGCTTAATTCTTTCTTTCTGATCTGTGCTGTTATTTACATGGGAGGGAAATAAGCTGTCCTCTTGTAAATATGTCCTTTTGGTCTTTGACCTTCAACTTCATTTTGTGCATTTTTTGCAATTCAGATTTTTTTTTAATCTCTATATGGTCAAATGTCTCATTTATTTCCTTTATGGCTTTTTCAGTTTTGTATCATACTTAGAAAGACTTTACCACTCCTTAACAACCAGTTGTTTTTTTCAGTAGTGTTCTTGTGTATTTTTAAATCCATTAGTCATTTATTTTGATGTAAGGAGTGAGATGGCAATCCAGTCTTCCCGTGATCATAAAATAATTTTTTTACATCATTGGAATGAACTTTACTCTGTTGGACAGAAAAGATACACTACAAGGAGATCATTTATGCCGTTCTGTGGGCTGGCCAGGCAAGCCCAGCCCCCACACAGCAGGCCATCAGGAATGGCACACTGGAGCTCTCAGGCATTGCATGAAGCTGGTACGTAGGTGGGATTTCTTCTCCGGAGAAGATGCAGCTCTGCTCGTAAGGTCTCTCAACTGACTGAATCAGGCCCACCCAGAGCATCTGAGATCATCTCTCCTTACTTAATTGCACTGGATTATGAACTTGAATCACAACTCCAAAGTCCCTTCACAGAAACACTGAGATGAGTGTTTCCTTGAATGCCTGGGGACCGTAGCTGGGCCAAGGTGACATAGGAGACTGACCAACGTGCTGTGCTCTTTGCGTACTGCTGTTTGTTATTGTTTTATTTAATATCTTTACATCAACATTTACCAGTGAAAATAGTCTGGCTTTTTTATTTTTACATTTTTATGCTGGCATTACAAAAACACACACACAGGAAGAGTTTGCATAAAAAGAAAATCATCTAAGTTAAAGGCTTTTAAAAGCCTAGCTTAGTCTCTGCAGCAATCTCGGTCCAATCTGGAGACAGAAACCACACAACAGATTACATAGGGAAATTTCATATAAAGAGTTACTGACTATGATTAGAGTAACTGATATAAGATATAAAGAAACTCTCTCTGGCATCCTAGGACTGAGGGAGGGCACCCAAGAAAGGAAAAGAATTTGGAAGGGTTTCAAACTTTGTTGGAGAAGGTGTACTTTAGGCCCTGCATATAGAGAAAGGCTCTGGGTTAGCCAGGTAGGAGCTGGATTACAATTACTTGGCAGACAATAGGTAGGTCTCTCAGGTGTGTAGATGGGAAACGGGTGGTCACAGAAGGCTTTCAGAGATAGAGGGTTGCTCTGGGAGAGGAAGGGGAGCAACACGGGGTGGGGGAGATGCAGAAGGAACAACCGGCCTGTGAGTGATCCTCCTGGCCCTAAGGAGCCGTGTACATGTAGGATAGGGAGCTTGTGAAGGCTGTCCTAACAAGAGGTTACAGAGGGTCATACACAGCTCTAGTTTCCACATCAAGAGAGCCACAGAAAGGTCACTACCAAACCAAGTCTGTGAGATTGCACGGGGTCTGTGGGAGGGGCTGGTGGTGAAGCCTGGCTCTACTGGGGTCCTCACCCCACATGGCCAGGGCCTCCCACCCTCTAGGGAAAGCCTCTTCTCCCTGCAGTGCCCCCCCCCCCCGCTCAGCGCCCTCTACTGAGAAAGCTTTACCATCACACTCCCTTAGACACCTAGAGGGTCTGTTACCACTGAAACGGTGTGATTGGATCTGAGGGGCAAGGGGTTGATAACCAACAGGCCCTATTTTGGAGAGCCTTAGTTAATTTTCTCCACAATTATTTTTCTGTTTAAATTTCCTTTGTCGTCTTTTTTTCCCCTAAGATTTATTTCCTTATTTTTAGAGAGAGAGAGAGAGAAAGAGAGAGCGCGGGTGGGGGGAGTGTCAGAGAGAGAGAGAGAATCCCAAGCAGACCCCTGCTAAGCATGGAGCCTGACGCAGGGCTTCATTTCACAACCCTGAGATCATAACCTGAGCCAAAAATCAAGAGTCGGGCACATAACAGACTGAGCCACCTAGACGCCCCTAATTTTCTTTTTCTAAAGCAATTTTGGGAACTAGGGAAATTATTAATTTCATATGATCTCCAAGTTTCTTAAGTCTGTAATTATTATTCTATTAAATGTGATTTTCAATTAAGTTCTATTAACATAATTATTCATCGGTCTTGCATAATATCATTTTATAACTCATTTTTGCACACACTACCTTCTTACAAACTACCTTTTCACCGGGAGCCACCCTTTTACCAAATTCCCCTCACTGATGCTCCAACCACACTGGCCTTTGGCATGTTCCTCAGACCTGCCCAGCAGATTCCAGTCTCAGGGTCTCTGACACTGCCGTCTGCTCTGTCTGGAATCCACTCCTGCATATGTCTGCATGGCTCTCCACTCCGGCTCCTGCAGGTCTCTTCCCAAGGACATCTAATCAGAGAATGTGCCCGCCCAATCTAATTAAAGCAGCACCCACATCACTTCCTCTCCCTTTATCCTGCTTTATTTCAGCTCTTGGCATTTATTAGGCTCTAACATATGTACACACACACACATTTTTTATTTGTTTATCTCAGCTACCTCCCATCACTGGGACGTCTGGTAGAAAAAGTAGGGACTTAGTTTCTGTGTGCTGTGTGTCCTCAGTGCCTAGAAAAACAACTGATACATAGTAGACATGTGATCTATTTTTATGATTGAGTAAACTTTACCTATTCTTGGACCTTTGGGGAGGATGGGGTCAAAAGAAACCACTTAGCAATATTTGATGCAGTTAATTTCCTGGGGGAAATTTATGGAAAAATTGCAGGCATGAAGGTTTTACATGAAAAGTGGTCCTAACTGTTGTGCTAGTAATTGGAGAAGAGCTCAGGGGGAGACCTGGTGTTGCTGGATGTCAGTTCCCTCGCATAAAGCAGTAAAACCTGTACGTGTAGCTGCGCATTTTGTTGTCTCCTCCTACGGTTTCTTTCTGTATTGGGGCATATGGCAAAAGAGT